>NC_133723.1:5805395-6355395 GCF_048934315.1 Petromyzon marinus
TGACTAACGTGAAGTATTGGCAACCCCCCCCATGATTGACAGAGTGTAGTGTGGCCTTTATTCAGCAGCGGTTTGTCAATGAATAGTATTTTTAAATTAAACTATTCTAGTTTGAACTGCAGCTGATCTTTCCTTTCTTGACCGCAAAACAAATCCATTTGATTGACCTTTTTTAAGTTCACTGCAGCAGTGACTCTTATTATTTACCCAGGAAATCTTCACTGAAACTCAAGACTCTTTTTCAGGGTTCTGCATTGGCATTGTTGGGCCAATTATTATTTTGAGGTGTGTTTTGCATTGTTCAATTAAATCTAACAGGGTGTGTTTTAGCATTATTTTAAGTAAGATTTAAATGATCATTTTATCTGCCAATGTTATTGTTTCTTGCACCATGTATCGTTTTTCATAAATGTGAATCGGGTAATGTGACTTGGATGCCACAGTAGTGTAAACGTATATTTTTAAATGTTCCCTGTAACAAACATTACATACATATTTTATCTAAAGTTAGGTATTTATAGTCAAAACATCATAATCGCATCCATCCTTCATTTTATTTATTTCTACTCTATACTTTTAGCAATATCTGATACATTTCATGCAGCCAGCACCGTGAATTCAGTATATGAAATAAAAAATTGTGGGTTTTGATGGAATCTTTGAGCCAAAGGTCAGATCGCTGAGCTTGCACTTGAGAGATGGTAGGTTCAAATCCAGACAGCCGCCGTTCATTAAACTTGGTTCTCCAGTGAGGTGATGGTCTTGACCGGTCATCAGTGACTGCACAAAAAAAACATCACTTCGATTTTTTTGTGCACTTAGTGTATCCAAATTCCACCTTTTTCAGGTACAAAATATTGTTTTGTCTATATTGAACATAGGTCACTTAAAGGAATCACAAGAGCTAGCTCCTTGATATCCTGTCGGCCGTTTTCTACAAATGAAGGTTTGCGCGGATCTGCGATACATCTGAACAAATTCCTCGTCTAAATAATTTGACGCCGATAGCACAATCGGAATACACTTGGAGAAAAAGATGTTTACAAGGTTTAACAAAAAAAAAATCCTCCATGGAACCTCACGTGTCTATATGTTTGTGTGTCCTGTGTCGTTTCTAACAGCTACACTTCAAGGCCCAACAGCTGCAGCTGGCACAAAGCCGCACTCAGTACTATGGAGGATCACTGCCCAATGTCAACCAGATGGTGAATGCCCCGCTGGATTTTCAGGTAAGCATCCTGCATGTGCAGTTACCCACCTCACTGCACAGTGCACCCCCCTCAGCAACTGGTCTCCTTCCATTGCTTCTGTGAAAATAACGCGATGAATAACAGTGGCAACCAGGCCCAAGGGACAGCTACCTGCATTCGAGTGTAATGTGCACCGCACACCTCTCATATGAAATGGAATGCTCCAAATGAGATTCGGTCAAACCTGTGTCATTAGAAATACGTGTAGATTTTATATTTGGATGTGCCATTTTTCTATGGGGGTGTGTATTGGGTAGTGATCGAAGTGAGAGCCTCGTGGTAGATAGGGTCCTTTGTGTAGCGAGCATGTGTATTGTATTTGTTTTGCATTTTACTCGCTGAGGGTCCATTCTTCACACCATGGCATTTTGCGGATTAAGCGAAACCACTCTTTCAAATGCATTCATGTCCTCGGTATATTTTTTTATTTAGTTGCTTTGTTTTATGAGCCCTGCGGCCTACCGCCGATTCAAGGGTCTGTGTTTTATTGATGTTCAGACAAATTATGAAGTTTTCGTCGCATGCAATATATTATTCTTTGGGTCTTTCGGCAAAGTCACGTAGATAGGTTCAAAGAAAATCAAATAAAAATAACCTATCTGCGTTACTTTACCGAATGACCCAAAGAATATGAATTCCTGCAGTCACGAAAGCTTTTTGAGTCAAGATTTAATGCAATATATTGATGTGTATAAATAGGAAACTGGGACATGATGGGGCCTGTGGCCTGAAGTTTGAGAGCCACTGGCATATTTAACCGTATTAGATGTCCTTTATGTCAGTGCCCATGACATTTCATGGCCAGGCATATTATTTGTGGATTGTGAAGTAAATATTCACAATTTCTATAAAGTATATCATTACAACTTTGCAAACCAATAACACAGATGTTTTCTTGTATACATGCATCTAGGCTGTGTTTTGTAAATAAACTTGAAAATCACAGCCAGCTGCTCCATCATAGTGCAGTGATGTCACTACAGATCTATTATGGTGTGTTTGAGTGTAACTTCAAAGCCTATCTTTTTTTTATTCCCAAAACTTCACACAAAATAGCCTGGAGCATACAGCCTAAGTAAGGTGAGAGTTATTAGTTTCTTGTGTTTCACATTTCCTTAACAGGAAACCATCATGCTAATTGCATATAGATATAGCACTGGCTTTTGTGTCAACATCTGCCCCAGTTGATGGAACTATTGTGGAAACCAGTCTATCAACAATAACATAATTTTCATAATGGAAATAATGCCATTTCAAATTGTTGCAGTCAGCCTGACGACATAACCTGGAATGTGCCCTATCTCGTCCGATCACAGAAGCGAAGTATGGCTGAATCTGGATAGTGCTCACCATTTACAAGCAGGTTATTAGAAGCTGCAGGGCTGCGATTGATGCAGAAGAGGGCAGTGCGGCAAAATCCATTGTACTGTACTATACTCCTAAGTCGATGCGCCCCCCACATTCAACCTGCACTAACCAGGAAAGTGGAGAATGGTCACATAACCCCTACAACCCGCATGGTGTAGGGAGGCCCTCATCCAGTAGTGGATTTGCTAAGGGCTGTACATATACCGTTAGTGATGCCGTTTTTGCAATATAGTGCCATCTAAAAACTTAAGGGATATTTGTTTTTGGGTTTCATCTCTTCTTAAGATGTTAAGGGGAGATGCCGCAAACTGAACTTACAGAAATGAATCCCACCCCATTAAAACATTTTGATGCTATTATTTTAAGTTATACACAAACTGTATTGGCACAAACATAAGGAAAACATTTGCAGTGTACTGACCTGTTTTCTCTGGCAGTCTCTATATACTCACCTCATGCAAACTATACTAACGTTTAACCCCCCTCTATCAATAATATTGTGGCCAATCACTTAAAGTTCAACAATTGTTTCAAACACAAATTTGCTGTCGCTAAACACACCTTTTAGCCAGTTTGGTTTACTCAAATCAATAATACTCTGCAGGCGGCTAGCCCTTCCCAAAGGCACAGTGGTATCACACAGTTTGTTGGCATAGCGTGTATATAATTCCCCATGGTTTACGGCTGCTTCCGGTTCGCAGTGTTTGTTCGCTAAGTTAATCGAGTGACGGCCACATTGTGACGTAATTTGTCCACTCAGTAGATACTGAGTTAACTCGTAGATTGCGAGTGTGTTTTCTATATTTACGTGCACTTCAAGAGAATACACTGGCAGTTTGATCGACACTGAGGTATTTATATGAAATTTAGTTTTAAAACTAAATTGAGCGTTTACCGTTCATGGAAAGGGGAGATTCAATGACCACCTGGGCGCATGCCCAGGCGTATTTACAAATCGTGTGTTTGTGTGTAGCGAGAAGGGTGAGATTCTTTCAGCAGAGTAATGATTGCTTGCAGGAGCTCTAGCATTAAGGTTAATCTTATCCTTGTGCGTAATTGCATTGCTGATGGGAAAAGGTATGTGTGGAAGAATTTTACTTGGGTTCAGTTGGTTTTCTGAACATTCCTCAAAGGGTTGACGACCACTGAACAGAATAATTAACAACTGTGGCAATGGAATGATATATTAAATTATTTTTGTGCCATTTCCACGAATAATGTGACTCCAATTACATTTCAAACAAGTATTCTGTTATGAATAACTTTGCTAAGGCAGATCTTCAAATCTTGTTTGACACCATCAAATGTGATCATCATCAACCTAACACAACCGCATTTTCATCTCGAGGCTAACCCAGAGGAATGATGAGTTGCTGGGCATAATTTTTGCATGAGGGTTTGTGACCAGCAATTCTAAAAGTGTTTTTCACCTCCAGTCGTCACAACCCACCACCACAATACAACTTTTTATATAGACAGTACGCAGTGGCTTCAATTGGCATAAAATATAACCACATCTGGTCATGCTGCATTAGCGGTGGTGCACAAATAACGAAAAAACTCAACACATTCGTCAAGGAAGAGTATATATAATAGTTGACGTTTTTTTGCAGTGGTTATGAAGACGGGCCGGGCCGTTGCTTGAAACGTCGCCTATCTTTCCTGTTATGACAGTATTGTTGATGAATGAGTTTTTTCATCAAGTCGGGAGGGCTGGAGTTGAGAAACACAACTTTTAGTCTGAAAAGTCAATAATTAGGCTACTGGGCTAAAAACTATTTTATTTACATGTGGAGACGCAGAACAGAATTATGCTTATAAATAAATGTTTTACCTATATTTCTCCACTACAACGCATAATGAGTTTGTGTGCGGCATAGTTTTTTGCGTTGAACAAGGTCACATTGTTTATACGGTATGCTCTTTACTCGAACATTCGGTAATCCACCAGCATAACCGGTTCAGGATTTGCTTAAACAAGTTGCTATTGATAATATTGCCTGAAAGGGCAAGAATCTGATGGACTAAAACATATTTTTGTATATTTGTGGAGACATTTAACGAATTCTGCTGATATGCGCTTCTTAAATGCATTGTTTTTTTTTAACTCATCGCTGACTTGGTTTTTATTTGCATATTCGCGGCTTCCTTTGATCCTTTAGCGCCGCCAGATTTTCTTGGCCTTCATTGTAACACCACTTGTATGGATGCATCCAGTGGGTTTTGAACAGGCAGGGTATCTTTGACAGCCGAAGGGTTCTGCTCCACAGACGTCCTTCTACACAAACCTGGACACGACGCGGGGAACGCGGCACCACGGCCTGGTTGAACGCGTGTCCAGCCGGAGCCGCCTCATATCCCCGCACCGCCGTCAGCTACCCATCGACAAGCACGGCCGACAGATATCCTTTATGCTGAACCGGCATTGCGACAATTCCGTCCGTTTGTAAGAATCTGCCCTGTTGCACGCTTTAAGCCGTGCATGCACACTGTCATCGATGTGCGGCACGTTTCAAAGCTAAATGCACTCCCACGTGTATAGTTTTTTTCTAGAATCGATGTTACTTTTGACGAAGGGCGGTCTTGTACTTTTGTGGGAAGTGACGCAGCTGTTCGTGCTGCAGGGATTCTGAAATGCATTGCTTTATCTTTACTCTTGAGCCGAGCAGATGACAAAGCAGGCTGACTTGGGCTCACTCCTGCATGATAGCCATTTTATTTAAGAGGGGGCAGGATTGGATCGGACACCGGTACCAGCTCCAAAGAAGATGTTCTCTGCAGCGCAAAGATGGTCGTATATATATGTGTGGGGGGGGGGGGGGGTGGATTCTGGAGACTCCACCTGAGCATTGATTAATGTGCACTCAACGAGCAGACAGCAGCAACCCTTTGCTTTCAGCCCATGCCACATAATGCACATGAGTCACTGTGCTGCTCTGAGAGTTTTTAATTTTGTCCTTGGTGAGGCGGTATTATTGCCGCTTGGAAGAATTGGTGATTGCAATTTATTTTACGGTGTTGGACTTAACACTTTTCCCACTGCGGCCGTTAAACACAATTAAACACAATACACGCGGCTGCCCTACGAGAGACTGTTTTGTTTTCCTTTCTCGGCGGCAATTTGGATACATTTTGTTGACAAGCAAGACTGCTTGTTTTTAATGCTGAGAGAAATCCTTAGATAGCAAATGGAATTACAGTTGATCGTCGATTATCCAGCACGCAATTATCCGGCTTCCAACATTATCTGGCGGTCCTGGGCCAATCCGGCAAAACCGCACCAAAGGTTGTATACCAGCCCGGGCACTATGTGCGTGACGAAAAAAAATAGCTATGCTTGATTTCAGTGTCAAATATATACAGTACAGTATATACACTACATATAACAACTTAAACAATCAATATACTTAACGTATATACATTTTTCTTGACTAATTACTGTAATAAAAACAGAAAACATTCATTGCAATCCGGCAAATAGTGCGTGTAATTCTGCGTTCGCCAGAGCACCGGTCTAAAGGCTGCATCAGTCTCGTGATGGTCAAACACATGTTGTTGAAACAAGATCATGTATCCATCACCCCATGCAGAGTCTTCGAGTTTTGAGTGGTAAGTATGGTACAGTAAATACACTAACTTTTTAAGTAGGATATTTAGTTTTGTATATTTGTATGTTTATGCTAATTTCAAATAGTGAACAAATTGAAAACACTAAAAAAAGTCTATGCAAGACCTAAAAATATAATGCTATACAAGAATGTGCAAAAATATGATATTTAAAATACTGATGTGATTAACCGGCGTATTTAAAAACCTGGTGCCCCCTTCCCCCCCGAAGCCACTGAATAATCGATGATCTACTGTATAAAGAGACACTTGGTGAGTGTTTTTATAGGTATTCTGACACTTGGTGAGTGTTTTTAGATGTTTGTGTGCTTGGAAATGTGTTTGTTTGGGTGGGTGGATTGGTGTGAATTATTGTGTTGTCCTTCCCCCGCACCTCCGATTAGCACGGTTGGCTGAGTACGGTGCGAAAGAAGTTAGACATGCATACATACATCGTGGGTCGACTGGTTGAGTGGGTATTTGTGTGGATGTTTGGATACGTGGGTTTTTGCGTGAGCGGATGGATGTGCGGTTATCTCAGTCTCGTGGTTGTCACTGGATGGGGTTGTGTTGCCGTGATGAGGCCGTGCAGTTTTAGGGCTTTCCTCCACAGTTATTGTGTTTTTTCTTCTGTTTCTGCCACGTACAGTTGCCAGCTTCAAGGGTTGCATGTTACATAACAAAGGACACGTGCTTGCACTTGGCAGGTGGCAAGGGCATAGCGCCAGCTGCTCAGCCACTCTTAGTGACGCTTGACCATTGCCAACAAGTCCTAGTCTTGGGCTGGGAGGTACGGGGGGTGTGCTTGAGGCAGTCTTCGATGCGTTTGTTTTCAACTCTAGAGGCGAACGTGTGGTTTGGGTTTGTGTGATAGGGGTCATATTGACATCGGTTGTTTTTGACGTCAGTTGTGCGCCTGTGTTTATGTTGTCATTGATGAGTGGTATCAGCTACAGCATGATTAAATATATACATGTTGAAGTTAAATATGGTACATTCGAATGTACTTAATGATGCTGCTGGTACTTTTTTATTTTTAGGTTTTTAAACAATGATGCTTGCAGTAAATATAATAATTGGGTGTCTTGGCAGGAAGCATATGAAAAATAACTTTATGCTTGAAAATTGACAACCTACGTTGCCCTTTGATTTTACTCTGTTCATAAATAATTAGTGTGAACCAGTGTAGTTAAATATTGAGTGAATCATAATTTTATAACAGCATGAAACTCATTACTGCAATTGTTCCACTTCCGATTAGGCCATGTTTTAGATTTGTTCAAATAGACAAAGTTGGCTTCTCTGGGGAGATAATTAGTGGATTATTAATCATATGCACAGTGTAAGAATGTGCCCTTTCTACCTAACAAAGGTTATGCAGAGCCTGGTTTTAGGCATGGATGAAACATTCCGGGGGAAAAGAGATAATGTTATTTCAAGGGATAGCCGCATAAAATCTATTATTAATGATTTGCATGTAGCATTGGTTGAAAGGAAATGTTAATAAAGATAAGTCCTTCAATAAAATACTGAATTAGTTCTGAAAATTGCCTTCAATCCATCCCGATGATTAGCTCTTAAAATTTGTATGGCTTTACAGTGGACATTTTCATCTGGTTAGCCTTAAATTAAATACATAAAGTATGCACACATGGTTTACAGATCTAGTTGAATATGAAATTAGTTGGATTTTTTTTTATATCTCTTCTACGTAAATAATCCACAAGAAAATGAGTAACAATGCTGTTTCTTTGTGCTGTGAACTCTAATGCGAATAGTGTTCAGTAGCTTTGAGGATCTGCCTCCCGTAATCTGCTGCTATTGCCAGTGGTAGCTCCGCCAACTGCTCATTACTGAGACATCCTCCATTAAAAACGTATTGCCCCCGGCTCAGTGTAAAGTGATGCTTGTAGCTGTTGACATCTAGGATGTGGGGTGTGAACTTCACACATTGTTCACGAAGCATTTGGAGATTCGTTGATTCAATGATTGAAATAGATTCTTATACCATGTAAAATAGCATTTAGGCTCTCCGATGTGTTTCCGGGTTGTTACAAGTGTTGCCGACCTATCCATACTGGACATCTGTGAAAAAGAGCTTCATAACTCATCGGATTCGTCCATTATAAATAAAGATTCTGATTCTGTTCGATGTTTCACTCCCATGTGCTGGGAGCTTCTTCAGAATCTGAATCTTCAGAAATTAAAATCTTTCAGGAACTCAAACTCTCAGTTCCTGAAAAAGCTTCCAATATCTGTAACTAAGCAAAAATCTAGATTTAAAGCTTTCGTGACTGCAGGGATTCATATTCTTGGTTCTTTCGGTAAAGTCACGTAGAATGAAAATAATGAAAATCAAACTATAAAATTCTCACTGTTTCGATTGCAACACAAGCAATCATCATCAGGTGTGAAAACCACAGCAAGAAAAAACCACCACTTTTTAAAATTTTCTTGCTGTGGTTTTCACACCTGATGATTGCTTATGTTGCAATCGAAACGTCGTGAGAATTTTATTGTTTTATTTTTCTTATTTCCCTTCTACGTGACTTTACCGAAAGAACCAATAGTAAGCAAAAATCGTTTAAGACACAAATTCTGGACTGGCTTTGACTTTCTGAGTCGCATCAGCAGCGTGTAGAGCAATGGCTCTAAACCGTTAGCCCTCAAAATGTTTCCTCGAACTGCCATGTAGGAGAAAATGTGGTGCTTTGTGAGGAAAAACATTTCATATTTACATCAATGGCACCGACCGTGACCCATGCTGGACCACTCGTACTAAGACACTGGTGTAGAGGATTCTCGGATTAGGTATATAATATTCATCAATGTGTGAAAATGTATTCCTACACTCGCGATGCATGCACCACTAATGATGGACTAGTTCTAATTTCTATAAATAAATGCAATTTTTTACGATAATGTACCTACTTGAGAGTAGATTGAGCAACACAACATATGAGACGATACAAACAAGACGTAAAATAAGGACCGTTCGTTAAATTGCCGGTGATGGGTCTCGTTGTTGCATTGCACTCCTGTTATTACTGGAGTGGACACAACGTAACTGGATCAGCATTGCAACGCGTGTGGCTGTACTCGCGAAAATTACAGCCGTGGCATTAAAAACAAAATAAATATAGCCGGAGGTGTTTGTGGAGGCTTCGGGTACACTTCATTTGTTATTTATTTTGTTTTTAAGTGATACCATATGTAACTCAACCCTAGCATGTAATTTTAATATTTTGTCACAAAAGCGCTTACATGGCATTAGATTCGCTTTTTAAATTTGGAGCAAATCGTCCTGGTTGGGGGTTTATTTGTCATGAATGTTTTTTTCAGAGATTGCTGCCTGAGTTATGGGTCCCGTTTACGTTCTTTGCAAGATAACCAAACGATGTCAATTATGCTAATAAGACTCGAAAAATATAAAAATTTATAGTTTTCTCATTTCTGGCACTGGCCTTTCTTCAAAATTTTCTTGCTGTGGTTTTCACACCTGATGATGATTGCTTGTGTTGCATTCGAAACGTCGTGATAATTTTATTGTTTTATTTTGTATTATTTTATTATTTCCCTTCTACGTGACTTTACTGAAAGAACCAATAATATGAATAGGTTTTGTATCTGTTGTAAAGAAAATTACTTGCCCGAATTGTAACACGATTAAATTTGTTTACTGTTTTTCAGTTGCACATTCTTGTTAAATGAAGGTTGAAAGCGTTAATGTATCAGCTCCTTACCTGCGGCCATCTCTGTAATGCGTGAGGGCATGATAATTCTCATAAATTTATCCTGTATGAACAAAACTTGAGCGTAAAATTGTCTTGCTGTTATGGACTTAGCCGATTAAAAACTGCCCAAATGCATCAAATTGGTTCCTTGCCCTCTAGTATCATGGACATACTGTTTCCTGCGTGCTTGGCGTGAGTGCTCTCATTATCACTACTTAAACGCTTGTGGAGACGAACGTATGTAGGAAAGCGTTACAGAATCCATGTATAGTAGACTCGATTATCCGCGTGTGGTTTATCCGATTTGTGGATTAACTGCGCACCTGAGATTTTGACGTAAATTAAGCCCAAATTAAGAATCTAAAAACAGTTATACATTGTTATTCTTGGAATTGTTTATTACAAGTCATGTGCTTAAACCGAACAAATATGCACTCCGGTTAATCTGAAATACACGTGATCGCCTCTACAGTACAATACAATAGTTGCATATCTTTACAACAGTGGGCGGAGTTTGATTTTGATTGGCCTGCCCTGAAAACTACTTGGTGGACAGAGATCTGCAGAAAATGGTTATATTTTTGGATTATCCGCGATTTTGAATTATCCGCGGTCGTCCTCCCCGTCATTAGCGTGGATAATCGAGAGTCTGCTGTATATGCATGACTTTTTTTCCTTCTCTCTTTTGGTCTGTGTTGGATTTTGTTGGAGGGAATGGTTTGAACACTGTCAGTATATGCAGCTGGGGTAGTTTGGGATCCCAGATGTCATTGGTGGCATCATAAACGATATTCTTGGTTCTTTCGGTAAAGTCACGTTGAAGGGAAACAATAAAATAATAATATATATTAAACAATAAAATTCTCACGACGTTTCGACTGTAACGCAAACAGTCATCATCAGGTGTGAAAAACCAACGGCAATAAACATTTGAAAGAAGTGGCGGTTTGTATTTATTTATTTTTTAAACGTTAGCACCACGGATAGCGATTTGACAGTTTGTTTAGAAGGACGAGTCCATCTATGTTCGGGAAAGAGGAGGGGGGAGACGAAAAATAAATGAATAAATACGAACCGCCACTTCTTTCAAATGTTTCTTGCCGTTGGTTTTTCACACCTGATGATGACTGTTTGCGTTACAGTCGAAACGTCGTGAGATTGTTATTGTTTTATATATATATTATTTTATTGTTTCCCTTCAACGTGACTTTACCTGAAGAACCAAGAATACGAATCACTGCAGTCACGAAAGCTTTAAATCAAAAATCATAAACGATGTTAGCCATGATTGACCAGGGTCCAAAGTCGATGAGGGTCAGCAGAGCCTTGTGGTGGCTCCAGTGATTTTGCGTGAAATCAAGTTGAAAGAGACGATTTTCCACACTGGTTGCAAAGCAAGCAGCAATAATGAAAATAAGAGCCGTGCTTAAACAAACGTTATATATTTCTTAAATGTTTTAATGAGATTGGAGACTGACGGTGAAATTAATTTTAAAAACACCTGCTAAATGTAAGGAGTTTAGACATCCATAAGAGGTTTTTGGGTTAGATCCCGAAGCATTGAATGTCCATGGCTGATGACCGAGTTCTGGATAGCATATAAACAGTCAAATGGAAAAAAAAAACAAAGCCATTAATCACTCAATAAAATTGCTTAAGGTCATCAATTCTCATCACATGTGACCAATCTACCATCATCACGCACATGTATTTTTGTTTTTAGGTTTCATTTAATACACAAGCAAGAAATAATATACGGCTTGATTTTTCCCTTCAATTTACTCTCAACTATATGACGGATGTGCTTTGGCTACAGGAAAAAAAAAAACCCAGGCTTGTTTTGCTTCGTCGTGAAACGTGTTGTGTTGTCGAGCACAGAAAAATAACATTCCACCATTTCACGCATTTGCTTGAGCCTGCAGCTGTACAGCCACAAATTTCCTTGTGAGCCATACACCACTGCTCCTGCTCACAAAGGCTGCCCTGAGCAAGATTATGTGGGTAGCATGAGTGTCCATTAAGTCTAGGTGAAACCGTGGCTAGGTTCACAATGACATTGGTCATTCCTCCCGTTTGCCTGTATTTAACCCAGCGCCACGCATCACTGTCGGGGATGGAGCATTAAAAATCCGTGCGTGGACTTCATTATGACTTTTAAAACGTGCCCTGCATTCGTGCAAGCAGATCTGGTGGTTGGTTAATTGATTTATTACCACACGCTATTTGCACAGCTGCCATTTGGGATGAGTGAGCCAGAGATCCGTCCCCGGTTAAGGAGATGTAACCTGTCTGCTTGTGTGGGTGTGTGTGGGGAGTGGTGGTGTCGTGGTAAGTGCACTGCGCTACAATCGTTGACCATGGCTCACATCAATGGTAATTGATATCGTAACCAATCCTGGTTATCAGCCTTAAATGGTTACCTGGTGCTGTGTGTAAGTACCAGCATTGGTGAGTCAAAGCTGGCCAGATGTGGTGTGGGCAACAAACTTCCCGTTGTGCCATTCTGACCTTCATAAGTGCTCGCTAACAGTACCTGCCACAACGTTATGTTAAAGGATATTTGTGAGATCTTTGCTGTATTGTGTACGCGAGTGTTTTGGTTCTAGCATTTGTGCGGTGGTTAGTGTACCGTGTTACACACCATGCAAACAAGGTTCAATTCCAGGACTTAACATCAGCGGCAAATAGTATCTAAATCTGTCCTAGGTAACCACATTTTCGATTTAGCCTCGAGTAAGTACATTGGGCGCAATGTAAATATGTGCACTGTGAAAACAATGGCGGCCATACTTGCTGTTGTCCACAGCACACCCTCGTGTGCGTGCCGATCTGAACAAAGTTCTTGTTGACAGATTCGCCCCAGTAGTCTCTATGGCTGTATGATGATACGTTTTTATACGTGTGAACATGCATGTGTGTCTGATCATGATTGAGAGTCTCAATTATACACGTGAGAAATGTAAATCCTCTGCACAAGCTAGATCTTACACTATGATTGCAGGATACTGTGCACCCAAGAGTTGCTGCATTTTTTTTGTACACATCTCGGCAAAAAAATAATATTTTGTGGAATAAATCATTAGATAATGCATTTTTGCAATGCACGGAAATGCTTTGAGTTTGTCGCCAAGGAAAATTATGTTTTCATTGCAGTTGTAATTAATTTAACAAATAGACACGTGCATGCAAGCAAATACACACACCTTGGATACTTCTAGTAATGGGGTAGAAAATAATAACCATCCATTAGTCATAGTGCACAAAAAAATACTCTTGTGTGTGATGTCCTACGGATTATGTATAAGTGGAACCATTGTTCGCCCACACAGGTTGGCTCTGCTAAAAGGCAGCGTGTGGAAAAGATGCCTCACAAATGTATTGTTGCTTGCAAACATTTGCCGTTGTGTTGTCGAGCTTATTTGTATAGTTGCATTTAGAATGCTTTTTTGCAAGAATTCAGTTGTCCCTGCGCTGGTCAGGGTTGGATGCAGTCGTTTATTTGCCAACGTCTTAGCGAGGAGAATCGATTTGTAAAAATTTCATCAATTAATTGCAAACGGGCTTATCCTGCTGCACACTAAAATATATCGTAGGACGATAATTATCGTTGAGCCTGGATAATGCTTGTATGGGCACCACGATGCATAGCAGGCGTTGTAGGGTGCTATGTAGTGGTTATCAGGGGGCGGTGCTGTAAAAATCCATTGCTGTATGCACTGCTATGCTCCCACGTCTATGCTCCTCACCTTCAGAAACCTGCACAGACCAGCGTGGTGAAGTATGTTCAGATAGCCCTCCCGAACCATTGGCATGGGGAGGCTCTTATTCATCAGTGGATTGACAAAAGGGCTGTACATGTATACGTGCGTTATATAATGCATGTATGTTCAGATGTAGTGAGTCACTGACATCCGCCTCGAGTAAATTCACATAGCCCGAACACTGGTGGAGCCAGTGGGGGGGGGGGGGCAAGTGCCCCCCCAATGATCCGATCGAAATCCCTAATTTCGATAGGATCATTGGGGTGTATTAGTAATAAATCGGCATTTTGTGACCCCCACTGCCACGGTGTAGCATATTATTACGTGCCAGGGACTCTATGAGATGATAGGACAAAAGTCTGCGTCCATTATTGGCAATAAGTAACGGAAAAGCGGTTATAAGTGACTCACAGAATTGTGTGCAGTTGCGTATACAGTACACTACTTCCCTGAAGGCATCAACACCTTCAGCGAGCGCGATGTCGATCACAACGCGGTTCGAATTCGACCCTCGATCGATGGCTGCCCCATCGCCGCACACAAGTCGAATAAAAAGCAAGGGACAAGTCCTTACCTACTAACAACTCCTCTATCATTCTTCATTGCTGGAGGGGTTTCCCCCCCCTACCTGAAAATCCTGGCTCCGCCATTGAGCCTGAATATTATCATCGCGACCAAAATTATCATTAAGCACTTCATCACCTTGGAGGAAGAGACAGCGTTTTATTGCAAATTCCAGTTACTTATTTGCCCTTCAAGATTATCTTGAGGCAACATCTTGTTGGCTTCTTACAGCCCTGTCATGTGATGATTGTAATACCACATAAAGTTGTATTGTAATTATGGTGTAAATTTTTAGCCTTTTGATGAACAGCATCAGAGTAATACACCTTTTCCCCCTTCTCAGTGCCTGTCGTCGGTAATGGTAATTGCAGTTTTAACAGGTTAAATGAACGGTAAGCAATTACTGTATTTTTTATTCCTTCTAATTTCAAATTGGTAGTTATTGCAGCAGTAATTGTCATCCCTGTCCTTAATTAACCCCAATGCAGCGATTATGAAAAGCAAATCGTGAAGCCAAATTATATCACGCACATGTATTTTGCAGTGTTGTGTGTAAGAAAAAAATCTACATACCTTATTCTCTAGATTAAAAAGCATGCCGGAAAATAAGATGCATCCCCCATTGATACGGGTAAATATAAACGAAAAAGTAACAGACAGAATTGTGATATCCCATATGAAATGCATTTCTAACATTGTATTGTTTTACAAATGGTGCACAACCGATAGCCTCAGAATTGTTGTAGTACCGGTAAAAACATAGACATCTCTGTTCTGTCCTCCACATGTAGAAAAATATATAGTGAATTTGTGTACACTACCAGTAAACACGTGCTCTTGATCTTCTTCGGTTCTTTCGGTAAAGTCACGTAGAATGAGAATAAAATAATAAATTTATAAAATAAAATAACAATAAAATTCTCACGACGTTTCGGCCTTCACCTGATGAAGGCCGCTTGTGTTGTGGCCGAAACGTCGTGAGAATTTTATTGTGTTATTTTATTTTATCAATTTATTATTTTATTCTCATTCTACGTGACTTTACCGAAAGAACCAAAGAAGATGAATCCTTGCAGTCACGAAGGCTTTAAATCGAAATTTGCGTGCTCTTGATTTTCTTGCAAAAATCAGTTTGGTTGATTGACTGGCTAATAGATTGAAGGCTGAGTGTAATTTATCATGCAGGTTTCATGATTTTCTGAAATAGTTACGTAATACGTGGCTGTCCAGTGTGGGTGGATTTTTTGCCTCAAAATCATTTGTCCACGTGTGTATTTAGAGCAGTGGTGTAATGATTTTTGCTCTGCATTACGCACGCTGACATGAGTTCTATTTTGCGGCTACAGCGAACATCACTGGTGAGCAATATCTCAACCATTCCTCAGCCACCCGCTTCACCAACCTGCTTCCCTGCCCAGCTTGGCGAAGAATGGTCATACAAAAGTGCTTCTATGACTGACATTGCATCGGGGGGAGGCTTTCATCCATTAGTGGATTGAAAATGGGCTGTAAACCACTGTTATCACGATTATATTTAGATAGCTAATTCACACATTGTGGCTTTTTTTTGTTCAAACTTAAATTCTTGGGCTTACGATTGATGCAGACTAATAACAGTCACTGCTTAGCTTTGGTTACCCCCCTTTCCCAGGTCTCCCTTGCAAAAGCTTTGATGAATCGCAGTGGTCCGGCACCCCATTATATAGAGGACATTTGATTGAAATTGGAACTGAGCTATCGGTCACCTGGTGGCATGACCATGGGTACCTACAGGGGCCTTTCATAAGCATGAACCCTGGCAGAAAAATAAATTACAGGTACATGTTTCACAGGCACCGATCCTTGACATTGAATTACATCGTGCTCTTGCCGTTCGTGTTGTAATCCAGTAACGATAAATAGCTGAGCGAATTTGTCATTTTTAAATAAATGATGTTTTGATATATGAAACTATGATTCAGTATTAATGAGGCAAACCCGATTGACATGTTACACAAATTAATGTACAGTTCTTGTTCAAGTTTGTTAATTCTCTCCATTGGCATGTTGATGGTATTATTAAAATGATAAGTAGGTATTGTCCTCTCCTGAAGGGTCATTTGAAACATTCTGGTATTTTCAAATGCCAATATTCCAAATGTGTTGCTGTTCCAGTAAAGAGTGTTGTGTTTTCTCAGCATTTATACGTGCATTGTAAGGATCTTATTCTTGGTTCTTTCGGTAAAGTCACGTAGAAGGGAAACAATAAAATAATAAAAATATAAAACAATAAAATTCTCATGACGTTTCGACTGCAACACAAGCAATCATCATCAGGTGTGAAAACCACAGCAAGAAAATTTGAAAATTTTCACAGCAAGAAAATTTGAAAATTATAAAATTTTCTTGCTGTGGTTTTCACGGTGAAGAAGTGTGCGTGTCTCTGCCCATATGTCTCTTTGCGGTCTGTATTCTATCACTCTCTTAAATGTTACACTTAACTTACAATTTAGCAATCTTTGAAATAGCGTAATCAACCAGACCATGCGTTAATTGTGTTTTAACCGACCGTCTGTGTTGCTTTATATAGTTTCCAAATTTTGCTAAACCCTGTTTGATTTAGTGTGCTCCTCCGTCTCTCTCTGTATCCCCTGGTGTATCTGTATTAATTCCCTCTACTTAGGGTCTGTATATATATCTGCGGTTATGTGTTTCCTCTCTCTCTTACATGTACCTCTTCTGTACCTGATGATGATTGCTTGTGTTGCAATCGAAACGTCGTATGCTATTATGTAATTTTATTTTTCCTTATTTCTACGTGACTTTACCGAAAAAAAAACAGAGTAATTTCTGCAATCACGAAAGCGCCAAATCAAGTTCTTGTTAATGTTATTAGGTCGTAAGTTTTGTTTCCATGTGCCCAGCACATCTGAAAGGATGCGTGCATTCAAAGAATGTTCTAGATTTTAGACGGTAGTAAATTAACCACTTGCAGTATTGGACTGGCACTACTGACCAGCCATTACAGCTGTATTTCCTTTGCAACGAGTGGTAAATTCCATACTGGTGGTCTTAGGAACTTGGAACTATATAAGAAGACAATCAAATGCGAAACATTTTAGAATTAGTAGTAAAAAAATGTTATTTGTCCATGGAAGGTAAGCTTTACTGCGTCTCTTTCAGGAGGGTCTTTCATTGGATGATTGACCATTGTTTTTTTAATGAGTGTTTTGCTTGTGGAAGGAAACAGCAGTGCTCACAGAACCCATGCACATGAGGTAATATTCAAAGGTCCTCAGAGAACTGCTCACAAACCCACTTGCTGTGCCGTCAATTCCTGGTTACTTCACTGTTCCGCAGGTTTGAGCGTTTCACCAGCTCTACGTGATACAGTTCTGTATTCTAGACATTCACCACCATTCCCAAAATTGTCTTGACGTTGGTCATGAAGGAAAACGTTGAATGGTTGTATTGGTAAGCACCCTTGGTTGACGATATAAAGAAATCAGATATCTGTTTTTTTCATTCGTTGATTGGTATAGCTGGGTTTGTTCCTTTGTCCACATCGTTCTTGTCAATTTATCAGTACCTGGGCAACTCGGATGAGAAAGGATATTTTGCGTGATTTTAGCTAAATTATTGCATGGGTTGTGAATATCAGCTCTGTTTTTACGACCGCTTTACAATTCTTCTGATGGCAGCTGGGCTGACTCCTGCTGATTCCCATAGCCCCAACCGTAATACCATGTTTACTTGAATTAACAAGAGTGTGTAATGAACTGTGAATTACATTTTAAGAATATATTTTTTGGGTAATTTAATATGAAAGTTACTGGTATGAAACGGGACACGGCATGATTGCATGAGCTTTACATTTTCATTGGATATGTGCTGTATGGGTTAGAGTGGTGGTGCATGCTGCGCTATGAACCAGGCAACCTCGATTCAATTCCTGGCCAATATCAGTGGTGAGTAATATCTAAACCGGTCCTGGACCCTTCCCTCTTCACCGACATGAGCTGTCCATAAGTCTTGTCAAACAACCCGCATGATCGATGTGGTGCGTGGAGATCATTGAGAAGAAGAAGAGAGCCTCAAAATAAGTGTACTTCATATATATACAGTAATATTAAACTTTTTATCTCTCTGTTATGAAAAAGGGCCATATATTTGTTCTACTTTAGGATATTGTTCTAACAAATGTGTTGCGTTATTGCGATTCGTTTTTTGGTTGCTTGATTTTTTTACGTGTTTATTTATACTTTTGCACCACTGTCAACACACTAAAGAAGGTGTTTGCATATATAGCGTTTGGTTAGGTGCATTATTCGAGCACCTGACTTTAAATCGAGAAGTTATGAGTTCAAATCCTGGTAGGAAGTTAAGTCAGCTCTTCATTCTACTGGGGTCAGTATAATGTGTGCAACTGTGTGGGAAGTCAACCGTGGTTGTTTTAGGTTTCTTCATGTTTCAGAAATGTTTTCAATTTGTTCTTCTGTGTTGATTTTATTTTCTAGCTTTATAATGTTCTGTTTCACTGTGATTCTTTAAACCCAGGTCTCCCATGAAAGAGAGACTCCTTGTCCCATTATGCCCTCACCTGGCTATGAGCAGTTGGGTGAGGAGCTGTAGGGGTCGTGGTTAGCGGACTGCGCTACGAACTCGGTGACCCGAGTTTGATTCCCGTCAATGGCCAAGACCAGTGACGATTATCTGAACCAGTCCTGGGCTCCCCTAGGTCGACTCGGGCTCAAATAAGCACATTGGTTCCCGTGTGTAAGCAAAGCCACTGGGGAAACAAAGGCAGTCGGTCGTGGTGCGGGCCACCCCACCCCCTTATGTACCGTGCTGATCTTCATAAGTGCCCACTAACAGCACTTGCCTCAAAAAGTCAAATATGGCTATTCGGGGGATTTATGTCTTTGTAACCTGGCTATCAAGGTCCATTATTACAATGGGGGACTTGCCCCTGCCATTAGAATATGGAATGTCCAACAGTGGCTTGGACTGCTAGACAAGAGTTGAACAGTGTCCCATGTTTAATTGGCCAATAGATAGTTCGGAGGACAAAAAAGCGCCATAAAATAAGATTTATGTTATTGACCAGAATTTGTAGTTTTCTTCATCCGATTGTATCATCGATTGTAGCTTGGTGCTGTAGCCAGAGTGCATTATTTAATAGCCTTCTACTGTACCATGTTAATGGAATAATAATAAAAAAATATAAATAGAAAGGACCCTGCCTAACACAATATAGTAATGTGAAGTGTTACTATGATTTATTGTGTAAAATTGATCACAATCCAACAGACGAGCCTCTTTGTCAACAACGCTGGTCGAACCACAGCTTTGCTCCATAATGACCTTCATTACGTCGCAACAGAATTACTCCCAACGTTTTTTTTTCTTGCCGGCCTCTGCGGGGCGGCCGTTTCCCAAAGCTCTCCAGATAATCGATCGCTGCCCTGGAGGACCTAGCTGCCGCCAGTCTGCTCCGGAGCCAGGCGCTCACTCGCCAACATCGAGGCTGTTGTGTCTCTTGGCACCATCGAGACCGCATGCCCATGAGCTGTTCGTTGCCCCTGAGGGGTGCTGGGTGGACCTGCGATACAGTTGTACCTCCAGCAAAAATATTGGGCGGTGATGTGAGTGATGGATTACACTGCACTGGAGTCACAATTAAGCAACTGTTTTAATTCCTCGCCTGTGCTTCACGTGTATAGTTCTAACGTGATTAAGTGAACTTCTGTGGCTTTGCAATGCCCGAGAAGCTGGGTAGTTCCTACGTTAGATCTATATTTTGTTATAATCATTACATTTATAGAGCGCTTTTCATCATGGATCTCAAAGCGCTGCACAGGACGCAGCAGCAGACACTCGGTATAAACATAATTATATTATAAATACATAGCAGCCTGTCCACATATCTCGTTACTGATATGTGTGGCTAAAGATGTCTTTCCCGTCTACCAATATTAACAGTAGACCTTTATAGCCAGGGGAGGGCCAATTGAAATGAGGAGTCTATCTTTTATGAAAGACCTATAATTAATTAAGTACAGCAAAACAACACATTTAAATCATAGCACAAAAAATAAAAACCCACACATGAAACAACACATGATGTCTTCCCACAAATTGATACTCATTTTATTGACCCTGGAGGGAAAAAAAGCCTTCATCTGACCCAGTCGAATGTAACACTGGACTCACTGTAGCATTGAGCGCAGACACCGCCTGACATTTGAGCCTGAGTGGCGATGTATAAGATGCTTATCTGTACATTGAGGTCACAGCATGGAAGTGATTTGCCCAGATAATGCAGACAGACCCAGTTAGCTGCAGAAGCGCAGCAGTGACACCGGGTCCATGTTGACCCATTGTCTGGAGCTCCCAGTTGGCATCAGCAGAGATGCAGCGTTTCACTTCCTGGTACCTATTTAGAGGAAGAACTAACCCAAAAAAGGAAGAAAAAATCATGCAAATGCATGGATTATGGAACGCTTCACAACATGTGTTTGGCCTTGGAGGTAGTTATTGTATTTTTGTTTTTTTTAATGCTTACTTTCACGTAATAGAGGTTTTTTTGGTTTAGATCGCATAAATATAAATGTATTGTTAAACCTGCCACCACCCGACTCAACCAATTAGGAAGGTTTGCCACGTAAATAAAACATGCAAATTCGTTTCTAGTTCAGCACACCGGTGTGTGTTTGTAAATGTTGTGGGTTTACTCTCCCAACACCAGTGTACTGAACTAGTTACGAATTGACAAAAAAACCCCTCTATTATGAATGCTTACTACCGGCTATGACATGGCTCAGTTATTGAACATCAATGAAGAAATTGGAACAAAAACTGAAGAGTGCACAAAGAATTATGGATAGATGCATGTTTGGAATGCCATTTAGAGACACTTTCTTTAACCCAATAAATGCAGCCCACCT
Organism: Petromyzon marinus; assembly: GCF_048934315.1. NCBI lineage: Eukaryota > Metazoa > Chordata > Hyperoartia > Petromyzontiformes > Petromyzontidae > Petromyzon > Petromyzon marinus. The sequence continues at coordinate 5,826,605 of NC_133723.1, forward strand.
TTTAATCGGCATACACGGTTAACAGTTGATATGCTTATTTTTTTGTAAACTTTACCTCTCTGGCTTCCCTGTGTGCTGTGAAGAATTGTCATTGCTTGAAACATTGCCAATGTTATTTTTAAGGCATTGTATTCGCTAATGTACTAATAATAATCTTGGGAGGTATTTTTTTTTCTGAGAATTCCCCATTTATGAACCATTGATCCACTATGTACAGTGACGGAAAAAAATATTTGATCCCCTGCTGATTTTGTACGTTTGCCCACTGACAAAGAAATGATCAGTCTATAATTTTAATGGTAGGTTTTTTTGAACAGTGAGAGACAGAATAACAACAAAAAAATCCAGAAAAACGCATGTCAAAAATGTTATAAATTGATTTGCATTTTAATGAGGGAAATAAGTATTTGACCCCTCTGCAAAACATGACTTAGTACTTGGTGGAAAAACCCTTGTTGGCAATCACAGAGGTCAGACGTTTCTTGTAGTTGGCCACCAGGTTTGCACACATCTCAGGAGGGATTTTGTCCCACTTCTCTTTGCAGATCTTCTCCAAGTCATTAAGGTTTCGAGGCTGACGTTTGGCAACTCGAACCTTCAGCTCCCTCCACAGATTTTCTATGGGATTAAGGTCTGCAGACTGGCTAGGCCACTCCAGGACCTTAATGTGCTTCTTCTTGAGCCACTCTTTTGTTGCCTTAGCCGTGTGTTTTGGGTCATTGTCATGCTAGAATACCCATCCACGACCCATTTTCAATGGTCGTGGAGGGAAGGGGGTTCTCACCCGAGATTTGACGGTACATGGCCCCGTCCATCGTCCCTTTGATGCGGTGAAGTTGTCCTTTCCCCTTAGCAGCAAAACACCCCCAAAGCATAATGTTTCCACCTCCATGTTTGACGGTGGGGATGGTGTTCTTGGGGTCATAGGCAGCATTCCTCCTCCTCTAAACACGGCGAGTTGAGTTGATGCCAAAGAGCTCCATTTTGGTCTCATCTGACCACAACACTTTCACCCAGTTGTCCTCTGAATCATTCAGATGTTCATTGGCAAACTTCAGACCGGCATGTATATGTGCTTTCTTGAGCAGGGGGACCTTGCGGGCGCTGCAGGATTTCAGTCCTCACGGCGTAGTGTGTTACCAATTGTTTTCTTTGGTGACTATGGTCCCAGCTGCCTTGAGATCATTGACAAGATCCTCCCGTGTAGTTCTGGGCTGATTCTTCACCGTTCTCATGATCATTGCAACTCCACGAGGTGAGATCTTGCATGGAGCCCCAGGCCGAGGGAGATTGACAGTTATTTTGTGTTTTTTCCATTTGCGAATAATCGCACCGACTGTTGTCACCTTCTCACCAAGCTGCTTGGCAATGGTCGTGTAGCCCATTCCAGCCTTGTGTAGGTCGACAATCTTGTCCCTGACATCCTTGGAGAGCTCTTTGGTCTTGGCCATGGTGGAGAGTTTGGAATCTGATTGATTGATTGCTTCTGTGGACAGGTGTCTTTTAAACGTGTAACAAGCTGAGATTAGGAGCACTCCCTTTAAGAGTGTGCTCCTAATCTCAGCTCGTTACCTGTATAAAAGACACCTGGGAGCCAGAAATCTTTCTGATTGAGAGGGGGTCAAATACTTATTTCCCTCATTAAAATGCAAATCAATTTATAACATTTTTGACATGCGTTTTTCTGGATTTTGTTGTTATTCTGACTCTCACTGTTCAAATAAACCTACCATTAAAATGATAGATTGATCATTTCTTTGTCAGTGGGCAAACGTACAAAATCAGCAGGGGATCAAATACTTTTATCCCTCAATGTACATAGCAAATTTCATTTAGAAGTTTGACCCTTCCAAAGTATATGTTGTGGGTTATGTATTATTGAATGACAATTTTGTTAAACCAGGAAAGCCTCACTGAGTCTCAAGACTCGTGTTTAGGAGGGTACCATTGCCTTGGGATGTTTTAGTGGTAAGGAATGTTTAGCATGTGTCAGGAAACCAGACGACTTGGAAAAAAACCCATCACGAATATCAGGTTGCTGCTCAAACCTGCTTAACTTCTGAGTTACAATATTATTGAGTGCAATCAGGGTGATTTTGTAATTAGTTTGTATGCATGTAGAAAAATATATTTTTAAATCCCCTCCAGTTCAATTGTTAAAAGCCATTATAACTTATTACTGTAGTGCAGATGAAATCTAATTCATGTGTTGGCAAGTGTAAGTGATTAATACTTGAATGTAATGTAATGAAGTGAAAAGATGCAAATATCACCCATTCCTCTTGGAGTAATTGGCTTGCACGCGTGTTTTTTCACTCAATTATGGGTTTCTTTTTTTACTCCATTTACCCCAGAATTGTTATCACAAGTGTAACTGGCACGTCATTTGAGAGCACAAATATATTTAGAGAAAAAAACTCGACGTCAAAATGACACTGATGGGTCGCTATGCCCATTCCCCGGGGCGATAGACATCATAGTCGTCGGGCTGTTTCCTGGAGATTAGCAACAGCTCGAGTTGGTTGGAGGAAGTCACTCGGTGACAGATAAGAGAGGCGTTCCGGCTGGCTTGGCTGTCAGCTTGCGTTGTTTACATGTATCCCAACACACAGCCTGAGGCACAGCACAGACTTCTAAGCTAGTGACGTATAGAGACGAGCTGGAAACTGTCTCGGCCAAGAATTCCTGCGAACTCTTTTGCATTCTTAAAGAAAGAGACCCCCAAAAAAACCAAAGCGCTCTATCATCAGTGATTATCAATCTTCCGCGAGGTGAAGGCCTTTTCCTAGCCATCTTACGCTGCTAACGCATGGATTTAAAGTTTTTCGCCCTCATTAAAAAAAACCTTAAATGAATGTCAGCAACCTGGGACCCACAGCCTAGGCATGAATATGTACAGATAGTCCCCGAGTTACGACGGTCCGACTTGCGATATTTCGATCTTACGATGGCGATAGCGATATGACAAAATTGTTAAATATTTAAAATTTCGCGCGGCAGGCAAACGCAGCAGCGTACGAGGTACGATACTGTACGTTGCGATTTCATTTTAGGGTTAACCACGACACGATACGTTCAATGCATGTTAATAGTTTTTTTTTATAGCAGATAGGATTTTTCCTAAAAAAAACTTTCTATTAAATTGCAGTTCATATAGGTAGGCTAGGAATTTACCTGGTTTTTTTTACTTTACATTTTACTGTGCAATACAGTATTGTAATTAATAAATGCATACAGTATATCGTGTATACAGTACAGTACTGTAAATTGCTCTTTTGCTAAATTATCACCATTCTTTAAGACTCCTGGGTAGGCTAGGCCATCTTCGACTTACGATATTTTTGACTTACGATGGGGTCGTCGTAACGCATCTCCATCGTAAGTAGAGGACTACCTGTAATATAAAAACACGTGTTTTTTTATCTTGGGTGGCATTTTCATTTATTTGCCTGTGACTAAATCCCTAAGAATGCTTGAAGCTAAGCAGCTTGAGCCTGGATAATGCATGAATGGGCAGCCACCATACATTATGGCTGTGGTAGACTACACAGAAACATCCATTGTTGTACTGTCCTTTTATGTATCCTTGAATCTGTACTGACCATTGGTCAGAGATTCCCCATATAACCCACATTGTGTGGGAGGCCTTCATCCACTATTGGGTTGACAAAGGGTGATTGCTTTTTCCTGATATTGTTGGGGAGACTGACCTCGTTATTGTAGTGGGCTCATCACTGACTTACATGGCTGTGAGTGGTGGGGGGCTTGTGGCTTCGTATGGACTGAAATTATTGAGATTTTTGTGCTTGCAGATGGAGGAATTTTCCATATTTGTAGAGAATCATTAAAAGTAATGATGGGACATTTGGGTTTCCACAATGAATTTTTCATGTGCATGAATTTGAAGAACATTTTTTCGCTCACTTTTCTTTGAGAGGTTTTGTGGCTTAGCGGTTTAATGAGTTCAATTTAATGTGGAATATTTTCATACTTATTCATATCACTACAAATAGGGAGGAAAGGCATTTCAAAGATTCACGATGAACAGAATTGTAAAGGGGAGCCATGGATTTATTTGTGTAACATTTTGAGACACATTCAACATTTTTGTACAGTGGTAAATAAAGCATTCTTCAATCATGATATTAATCAAAGAATGTCCAGCCTAAACTTTGATACCTATAAATAATTTTGTACCAAAGGCACCCAAAAATACCATGCCTAATGAGATTCACCTGGTTTTGTGCGGTGGCAGAGGACATTTATGGTGTTATCTAACAAAGGCCGCAGTATAAATAGACCCGTAAATTGGACACGGTGTTTTTTTTTCTGGTTAACTTTAATAAAGGGAGTCAATGTTTGCGCTGCTCTTAGCTCTGTTCTGTTATGTACCCTGCACACCCCAAGGCGTAACCTAGCGCTGACTCAGGCGGCGATTTTTCTACCACACAAACATGTCAAGATGCCATCCGTTGTCTCCATCTGACACGCAAATTGGAACAAAGCGGAGCAGTGTAAACAAAAATAGCATTAGTGTTAATCTAATGAAGGTGCTAGGAGCACAAGTGCATTGAATGTCACAGTTAACCAAGCTTGGTTTGAACAAGACATGTGGTAGATTGGTCTGCCAGCTGCTATTTTCGTCCAATTGCAAACCTGAGGTAAGGTGAAGATGCAGTCCAACCGAGCCCTGTAGTGTCCTTGCAGGTGCTGGAGGGGGTTGATCTCCCGCTGCTCAAGGCTCGGCCCATTTTTTTTAAACTCTTTTAGTCAAGTTATAAATTGTTGCTCCAAAATTGGTACAATGAAGCAATGGGCACTGCATCCTTTCCTTGAGCAGAGTGCATTATCAATGAAGCAGATGTTATCATTACGCATTCTGTTTAGCGTTTGTTAAAAGTTAGCTTAACATCAGCTGTGTTGTGACCCCCCCCTCTTTAAATTAAGTAATGCTACACGACCGGGTCCACCCCTACTCCAACATTGTAACTTGACGCCAGCTTTTTCTTTCTCGTTTTTGTGGGCAGAGGTAAGGCAGTGGTGATGGGGTGGAGGGAATATTGGCGTGTAATTAGCCACAGTGTTCTTAGTAAGCTTTTTGTAATGGACAAGAAAACTACGGATTGTGTTGCTTGCGGACTCTGTTAAATACACGTCGGTAAATGCGACCATCTGGCCTCTGCTTGCCTCTGAGGAGCGGTGTGATGTTTGCCAGCCCTAAACCGACCATGTTTGGGGGGGGGGGGGGAGACCCACCTGTCGGCAAGGTCTGCCTCTCGGGTTGGATCGGTGCCAAGATGAGCGCGTGGGTTTTTTCCCGTGATCACATGAATTGGATCCTTTTTTACGATGCTGGTAAATGTGTTGCTGATCGAACCAAGGTGTTACCATTGCAGGGTTCCAGCATCAGGATGGAAACGTATTTGCACAGAAGTAGTTCGAACATGCTGCTGTGTGTCCTCATCGTCGTTGTCATCAGCCATGATCTGCTTATGAAGCCCCCTCCCCACGCTGCAACGAACTATCTGGCTCCTGTACATGAGCTGATTTCATTGCTCTATTTTAATTGTGGTTCTCCCTGGCCCATTCCCTCCTTTGGTTACCAGTCCATCGTTTTTAGTTTCTACCACTGGCAATGATTTCTAGTGAAGAGTCCTTAACCAAGCTCTTTTCATTTTCTTAGCAGCAGTATGATGACGTTAACTTGGGTATGTTCTCTGATCTATGTATTCCCATTTATATTTCTCAGTGTGATCTGAAAAGCATGGAGCTGTGCATGCTTTTATATATGCAGTGTTTTATCTATCTTAACTGTGTATTTACTGTATGCTAAGTATAAGTTATTGAGAAACGAATATTGTTTTTATCTGGCTGGGAGGACGGTCTCTGAGATACGGACGTCCGATTTACGAACATCTACACTTTTAACCGTCTGAACGTTTGGTTTTTCTTGTGAACCGAACCATGGAACTAATTTGTTCGGTGGAGCAATCCTCTGCGAGATGTAATGAGTCTCAGCATCTCACTGGTGACCCTAGGGGTTTGTGCAGGAGGGTGGATGTTGCTACACACTGTCTAGGTGTATAGTCCAGCACTAGAATTGATGAAGGATGGCACTGACCAAATTTCACACGGATGTTTTCCTTAACGTTACGAAATCACGTGGACAGCTCGCCGTATGGCTCCATCTACCTGTCACCTCCTCCCGACACCAGCTGGCGCAGGTGAGATACTGCCGAACTCACTGGTGCAAGCAATAAACGTCTTTTCACAGACCAATTGACATAAGTTGTGCATTATCTGTGATTTAGCTTTGTCTGGTTTCCTATATTGCATCTGATGGTAACGTTTCTGTGTAATTCTACAACTGGCTTTTCAGAGCAGAGTGATTTGCTAATGACCGCGGTCGGGCTTTTCCCCACCCGGCTACTGACATCACGGCGGCGGTGGCGGCGGTGGTGGTGGTGTTGCCGCTTGCCCCTCCTCACAGGACGAACTCGGACTCGGCGCTGCACACAAGCGCCGTCACCACGACGCCGCCAGACGGATTCTCGGTGCTTGGGCAGCAGGCAGCGACCGCACAGCCAGCACGGCGGAACGGTAATGCTCGTCGGCGCTTGTATAGCGCACGCATTGGGTTCTTGTCCTCTCCTGATGTGTTACGGACAGGGAGGAGGTTGGACCAGCGTCCGGGAGGGCAGCTCCACGCATTCGGTGACCTCGGTCAAATCCTCCTATGACCAAAAGTCGGCAGTTGATATCGCCGTATTTCTGAAAATTAACAGGTATGAGGCTGGATAGGGCTTGGATAGGTGACCAGCATGAAAAATGTGTTATCGGCCACAGGTTTTTCGTGATGGGCAGCAGAGGGTAGTACAACAACACAAATCTACTGTTGTACTGTACTTAAATGGCTCCCACGTGTATGCTCACATTGAATAACCCGTACTGACCAACGTGGTGAAGTATGTTTAAATATCAGCCACGATCCGTGTGTTATGGGGATACCCTCGTCCAGCAGTTGATTGACACGGCTCTACTACTAATTCTACGAGACAGTAAAAACACAACTAAAGAATACATATGCGATATCTAGATTTGAAGTTTTCGTGACTGCAATGATCCCATACTCTTTGGCTCTTTCGGTAAAGTCACGTAGGTAAAAATAAAAAATAAAGTTAATCAAATCACGACGTTTCGGAGGCAACACAAGCTTCCGTCATCAGGTGTCACGAGCACAGCAACATTACAGTAAAGAGAGCTATTTGTGATAAGAGATTATTATTATTATATAGGGTAAGAGGAGGGGGGGAGGAGCCAGGGAGGACGGATGCAGGGTGGGGGGGGGGTGTTGTGAGACGGGGATGGTAAAGCTCCTGTACTCTGGTTCTTTCGGTAAAGTCACGTAGGCAAAAATAAATGTAATAACCCAGCGGGATTAATGTGCTTCAGAAAAATTCGGATACACGCTGAAGCTGTGAGGTATGGTTGTGCCCTCCGCAGATGTCTGTGTGATACTTGATGTTAATTCAGCTTGCAACAATTCTCAAATTTATGACCTGAAATCATTAAACAAAATTACATAAAAACTAATTATAAGCCTGGTAGAGCAGTAGTGCAGTGGTTTTCACACTGCTATGAACCCGTCAACCAAGTTCAATTGCGGTTCATGACTGATGTCAGTGGCAAGTGATATCTGAACCAATCCTAAACCCGCCCCCGCATCCAAGCCCACACTGACCAGTGTGGTGAAGTATGGTCAAACAAACCCCCACTACTATCATGGCTTGTGTTATTTTAAATCTATAACCATCAAATGCATTGTTTTGTCTTGGATACAAAATAATTGAAACGCTTTGTAAAACCCACATGTAACAATTGGCAATTTTCAGCTCAATTATTTAGATCAATACTGGTCTATAAAAATCGACTTTTATTGGGCTGTAAGTTACATCTTTGCTTTCAATGTCGACCCACCCTGCAGTGCATATTCTGTCAAGGGGCGCCTTAATCCTAATTGGGCTGCTTCTGTTTCGCATCGAGTACCTGTACAGTTTTAACGGTAGACGATGTGTAGGTTGAATGATGTGCCCATATAAAGCTAAAGTTACCAAACGTCATGGCTTGCCAGTGACAGCCCCATTTTCAGAAAGCCTGTCCCAACGTATCCCAAAGAATTTGCGAAACACGAGATGGCTTGCCAGTGACAGCCCCATTTTCAGAAAGCCTGACCCAACGTATCCCAAAGAATTTGCGAAACACGAGATTCTGTCCTAGTTTAAATTATTCCGTAATTATTCTGGACTCATGCTCGACTCATGATGCTGAGCAAAGAGCGTGGCTATTTGCATAGTGAGCAGGGTTGGCAGATGAGACAGGCAGCATCTATGAGCAAAAGGCCAAGCCATTGATCACAAACAGCGCGGCCACCCACCGCATGGGCAGGGCGGGTGGTTGAGTGCACGCGGCTGTCTAAAGCCAGAGGGGTTGCCAGCTGACCTTGTGTCTTGGTTGAGCCTCCCAGATATTTGGTATGTGTATCTAAAGCTGCGGTTAAATGGTGTAACGTTTTTTTTCCCATGTTATCATGACACTGTTCTTGTCTTCGTCGCTCCGATTGCCATGAAATCCAACACTAAGGAAAAAAAGGTATACGTTGGTCTGAAACTCACTGCAACCTCATTTAAATTAAATTCTAACTTTCGCTGATCAAGACAAGGTTACATGGGCTATCATGTCAACAAGAACAGAAAATTGGTAGTGACCAAGCTGAGACGATCATTATTTAATGGTAGTTGTTTTTTTTGCAAAGGCCCAAAATGCCAAGTGGTCAGCAACAAACGTCACTCATGAAGTTGTAATATATAATGTTTCTTGAAAACGAGCATAAGTTTTAATAACACGAGATTAGAGACAATGGAATCTCATTCGAAGGTCGAGGAGTGTGAGAAAGAAGTCTATTTCAAGAAGTGGTTTGACCTGCAGTGTGGTGGTTTAACGCAGTACGGATGAGGCGATATAATCACGAGCAGCTGTCTGACATGGATCAACTCTACTGTGCTCCACAGAGGAGGGGCTTTTGATTGTGGACAAGGCGGCCGTCGACAAGCAGGCCTGGGAGACCAAGGTGAGTCGCACAGACACAGCGTGGAGCCGCAAAAGTCCCGCGGAGTTTTGAGTGTGCCAGGGTGGGCCGCAGTTGAGGGATATTCGGGCCGCAGTTGAGGGATATTCGCAGCGCAGTGAAAACCTTCCTGGGCCATCTTCAGACTTTGGATTGGTTCGCAAGTAGGGCTTAATTTCAACCAGGAAGGTGCATGTCGGCGATCAAGTAAATGTTTCCACACTCGGGACACTGCGCATTTCTCTTGCTTAAGCTGTGGCTACGAGTCACGTGTCATCTGCTCCAGTCCACCGGCTACCCAGAAAGCATTCGGTGAGAAATCAAGCCCTTGGGTGCAAGGCATAAATACAGTAATACCCCCCCCCCCCCGGTTTACGCCGGGGATGCGATGACAAATATCGAAAGGAGGTAAATCAAAGCGATTTACAGGGTAGATGGAGGTGACGTCTGAGAGGCGATGGGTTCCAAGAAAGGACGGATAATGCTTTCGGCAACGTAAGTGTGGGTTGAGGCAAGACAAATCAGGTGGCGGTATTAGTGAAGTGACGACGTATTTGCCAAACGGCGTAAAATGGGGGAGACGTAAATCGAGGTTATTACTGTACTTGCTTATTTATACACTTGGTAACTCGACTGGTTGGATCACGGCCCAGTTGTGGCCAGCGAGGACTCTTGGCTTGGCTCGCTGATGGAGAAAACTCACGCTTTATTCAAATGTAATGGGGAATATTTATTTTATCCATGCAGGCATAGTTATCTACTTACAGCACTAACCACAGAATTATATTCCACGAGACCTTTCTTGACATACGAATGCTGCCGTGGTGTTCGTGTTTGCAGAATGTACTTGCAATTCCGAGGTTGCCAGTTCCATTCAACCTCCTGGCATGGCACCTTTAAATGTTTTCCTTCACATTGTTTTTGGGGTGTTTTTTTTTTTGCTCTCTACACAGAACGCATCACCATCAACGACATCGTCGTCGTCTCGACCAAAGTCGTGCGAAGTCCCCGACATCAAGTAGGTCTCAATGGATGAACACGCGCGACGCGCACGCTCTGCCGGAATTAACCGCGTGCGTGATGCGGCCCGGTGCCCAACAGCTTCAGTCTTAAAATTTTGATCGAAAGCTTTCTCGTGACTGCGGTAATTCATATTCTTAGCTCTTTCGGTAAAGTCACGTTGAAGGGAGACAACGGCAAATGTTTCTTGCCGTTGTTTTTTTTCACACCTGATGACGACCGGTTTGTGTTATGGTCGAAACGTCGTGAGAATTTTTTATTGTTTTATTTATATTTTTTATTGTTTCCCTTCAACGCGACTTTACCGAAAGAGCTAAGAATATGGCTTCAGTCTTGTTGGGGTTTTTTTTTGTCTTCCGACGCCTCATTAGGGCTCTACACCTGGGGAAATTCATGAGCCGGAGCCAGTGATGTTTGGTAATTAAGGGTTGTGCGCAGCGGGAATTTGTAGGTTTTGTTGTGGATGGGTAGAAGGTCCTTTTGAACATTCCGAGGGTGAGGCGCTTAATTGTGCCAGCTTTTGTTTTCAGCATTCTCCCATTGGAGTTGACAAATTTTTCGATTTAAAGCTTTCGTGACTGCAGGGATTCATCTTCTTGGTTCTTTCGGCAAAGTCACGTAGAATGGAAACAAAGTATTTTATTTTATTACGTTTTATTTTTACTGCTTTTGTTTCCATTCTACGTGACTTTACCGAACGAACCAAGAAAATAATTTCAACACTCTCTGATCTGTTTTTTTTTGGGTTTCTATCGTATGCTGTTTCGGCACGAGAGAGCTATACAGCACAACGATGAAGACATGCGTACTACAGTACACCCTCGATTCCAAGGTTTTTATAATTGCGCTTTTTGCATATATTCACTACAAAATTTATTAAAGCGCAATTTGAAATTCGCGGGTTTGTATTTAAAATATCCGCAGCCGCAGCGTGCTGCTGCCCTTCAAAAATTGCTGTCGTGTGGTGCGGCGTGGATGGTGAGAGTGCAAAAATAGCCCACGGCTATGCCGCTCTCCCGCTCAGTCTGGCTTTGTGTGCACGCGAGTACTTTCCTTGACAATTTTCTCTGGAATTGCGTACTGTACAAGTCATTTCTTCAGTGATATTGGCACGTTTAAATGTTTACATCCATCATTATGAAAGGCAAGTTAAATCTTACTTGTAAGCTTAATGATATATGTTTGTGCTCCCTATAACCCTGTTTTCCCCTAACTTGTTCGCATTCGCGGATTTAACATATGCGCCGTTCTCCAAGAAAGTAGCCACCCGCAAATATTAAGGGTTTATTTTGCTTCAGACACTTCAAATCCAGCAGTCCCCTTGGTAGAGAGCGCACACACATACATGCACAGAACATGCTTATTTTCATCTCGTAATATAATCAGGGATCCATCTCCAGACGTAGGCACTCACCGCCTCATTCGTTTTTTTTCTATCAGCTCAAGCGCTGTTAAGACAGCCTGACCCCGCCGCTGTCTTAGTTGAGGGTTTGCTAGATCCCTCTCGTCCGCCACATTGCAGTGGTGAACACCACCAGATGGATAAAAGCGACAAACACATGGCTGTTATCAAACAGACACTAGGCTTGTGTTAATTTACTTCTTCCACGCACCTCATCTATACTGAGGCGTGAGCCTCTGCATACAGTTACAGCAACCGACTTGATGTACTTTGTACCTTGAACGTATTGGTACACATCACAAAAGTATGTTGCTTTATATTCGGCATTTAAAAATTGACACTGCACCCGGCAGCAATGAGTTATACTTGGGGATCACTGTCTCGTTTGCGTTGTTTCTTATTATTTCTGCCTTCGTACATTTTAGTTAACTCAATTAGGCAAAATGTAAGATAAGCCTATAGCTTGCATATTGTTTCCATCGATTGTGAATCATTTATTTATCCAGATTATTGTCACATGCATGATTGTATGTATCTGTCATGAATATAAGAATACATATTAAATTATGAGGTGAGGAATCATTATATGTTAAGTAGATGTGCAACCGGGCTGAAAAGTGTCACATTGTCCAACACGAGTTTGAAACTGTTATCGATAGACTTTAAAGTTACAATGCTGCTTTGTATTACCCCCATCTCTTCCCAAACATCTGGCCGGTGTGGAGGAGTAGGCCAAATACCTTCTTGAGAGCGTCTCTAGATCTCCTTCTCTAGTGGGGACTCCTTTGTGGACAGCAGCGGTGTGAGCAAGTAATCGGAGGGCTGCACTTTTACTTCAATCAAACCGTAACTCTCTCTGTGCTTAACAACCCCCACCAGCATCTTCCCGTCGGGTGACCAAGACGCGTCAAGCGTGCCACACGTCCCTGGTGCCCTCAACACGGGCGGCTCGCTCCCCGACCTCACCAACCTTCACTTCCCGTCGCCGCTGCCCACGCCGCTCGACCCTGACGAGTCTTCATCTGCCTTCCCGGCGCTCACCGGCGGCGGCGGTGGCAACGGTGCCGCGAGTGGAAACGGCGGCGGCGGCGGCGGCGGCGGCGGCGGCGGTGGAGGAAACATGACCCACCTGGGAATCGTGCCGCCAGCACAAGGTATAGCGACAATTGCCTATCGTCTGTGGTGACGTGAGGTTTAAGCAAACCAGGAAAAAGCTTAAGGCCCCAAACAGATCAGGGGAGCCCTGGAGTCGTGAAGAAAATAAAGCTGCAAAAGCAAAAAATATCAGATCACATGAAGATCCTTGTAAACATGAAATGCCAATTAACACAACCATCTCAGAAATTTTGATTTAAAGCTTTCGTGGCTGCAGGGATTCATATTCTTGGTTCTTTCGGTAAAGTCACCACGTGGAAGGGAAACAATAAAATAATAAAAATATAAATCAATAAAATTCTCACGACGTTTCGACTGCAACACAAGCAATCATCAGGTGTGTCTATATCATCATCAGGTGTGATGATTGCTTGTGTTGCAGTCGAAACGTCGTGAGAATTTTATTGTTTTATATTTTTATTATTTTATTGTTTCCCTTCTACGTGACTTTACCGAAAGAACCAAGAATACATCTCACAAATGTATATAATATCTTTCTTCTCCGTAGCTTTCGTCTTAGTACCATATATTTTGTGCACATTTCTGTCATCTCACTCCATCTGTTTCTTGTCTATATCACCTCTGCCGTCTCACACTTGGAGTATATCAATTGAAACCAAATATAATTCTGCTGTGGGCCCCCAATGGGCTAGCACCACCACTGTCTGTCACGACCTGAAATTTAACACAAGCGGGACCCCATGACCGCAGAGTTAATGAACGCGAGTGTCGTGTTTCGCGGGGATCCTCGCCAGTGTGACCCCATCAAATTGGAGTGATGACCCAATTTGGGGTCATGACCCCCGAGTTTGAGAACGGCCACCCTAACAGAGTCTGTTCCACTATTGCAGGTTGGTGTGGAATTTTTATTTTTTTGCAAAAGAAAATAGCAATTCTTTTTCTCCAATTCAATTGCTGTCTCTTGTCACAGAGATTAATAATTTATTCTGAACTCTCCAGAACAATGCATCACCCTCTGTGCTGAAGGGCAGCTCCTGGGGGCCGATATCACGAAACTACTTCAAAGATCCCTTCAAGCCCGAAGCATATCGGGCGAATATCATGCTAGATAAGGCTTCACGAACCTGACTGCTGCTGCTGCTGCTGGGATTGTAAAGTTTGCTGCTTTCGCTGTCCATTTTGCTGTGCCTGGTGTTATCGTGCTTGCCACTGCTGCATGTAGCTGCTGCCACGCAAGCCCAGTCTACAGTAAGTGGTTCGTATCGTCACAATCGGCGAGCATCACATGTATACTCCATTACGTGTATCATCGTGTTGTATTGCCACTCGTAATTCGTTCCCAGCCTTTGTGGACTATGGAGAGTGGGTAGGAGGATGACTTAAGTCACAACAAGTGATGAAGCTACACACAGTCACACCTAAATAAAGTTTAATGTATTTTAATCAAGTTTGACCTTTTTGTTTATCCACATTGTACTGGGCAGCACTTTGCTATACACCATGTTACAGAAATATTTTTGTCACATGGTAGTAAAAATAGATATTCTTTTGGATTTTTGAAGCTTGTATTTCATTGCATATCAGGGATACTATCCTTCACAGACGGGATCAGATCATGAATTTTATGTACTGTGTTAAATCGAGCCTGGATCTTGTGTTTGCTCAAGATTTTGGAAATCTTTTTGGTGACGCCTGCTATGTATGGCGTCTACAAACTAAGCTCTGTCTGCGACAGTAGTTACATTGGGGAAACTAAGCGACATATCTCGGACCGTGTTCATGAGCATAAGGCAGATTTGAAACACGGTAGGACCAACACGTCGACCGTGGCTGATCATTGTTTTAATGCGGTTGGCTCACACGAAATCGATTTCTTTAAGACGAAGGTACTTTGTAAGCCCACTGGCTATCAACAAAGATTCGTTCATGAAGCCATCCATATATATACAGACACAGACACAATTTCAACCGAGAAGATGGGTACGAACTGAGCAATCATTGGAAGGACGTTATCAACCAGTTTAAGTCATAACTGTCTGTGATGTTCCCATCCTGCCACCTTCCGATCTAAATTTTTTTTATTTTTTCCCAATGGCTTCGGCTCTCCGATTTCACATTAACAGGTTGAATTTCTCGCACCAACGTGGTCACCTCCGGACGCCGACCTCTACGTCACGGTGGCTCTGCGATCTCCCATTAACACGCTAATCTCTCACATCAACATCACGCTAATCTCTCAACGTTAACACGCTAATCTCTCACATTAACATCACGCTAATCTCTCACATTAACATCACGCTAATCTCTCACATTAACATCACGCTAATCTCTCACATTAACACGCTAATCTCTCACATTAACATCACGCTAATCTCTCACAATGACACGCTAATCTCTCACATTAACATCACGCTAATCTCTCACAATAACACGCTAATCTCTCACATTAACATCACGCTAATCTCTCACAATAACACGCTAATCTCTCACAATAACATCACACTAATCTCTCACATTAACATCACGCTAATCTCTCACATTAACATCACGCTAATCTCTCACATTAACATGATAATCTCTCACATTAACATGATAATCTCTCACATTAACATGCTAATCTCTCACGTTAACACACTAATCTCTCACATTACCACGCTAATCTCTCACGTTAACACGCTAATCTCTCACGTTAACACGCTAATCTCTCACGTTAACACGCTAATCTCTCACGTTAACACGCTAATCTCTCACGTTAACACACTAATATCTCACGTTAACACGCTAATATCTCACGTTAACACGCTAATATCTCACATTAACACGCTAATCTCCCACTTTAACACGCTAATCTCTCACGTTAACACGCTAATCTCTCACGTTAACACGCTAATCTCTCACTTTAACACGCTAATCTCTCACATTAACACGCTAATCTCTCACTTTAACACGCTAATCTCTCACATTAACATGCTAATCTCTCACGTTAACATGCTAATATCTCACGTTAACACGCTAATCTCTCACGTTAACACGCTAATATCTCACTTTAACACGCTAATCTCTCACTTTAACACGCTAATCTCTCACTTTAACACGCTAATCTCTCACTTTAACACGCTAATCTCTCACTTTAACACGCTAATCTCTCACATTAACACGCTAATCTCTGGCATTAACATAGCCACCTGCGCACTCGTAGCGGAGGCCACTCTCCGATCTTACATTAACATGCTAATTTCTCACATTAACATCACTAGCCCCGCCCACTTCGTTTATGACTATTAGGACTACACCCTACAAAACAGTCTGCATTCAGCAGATTTTCCCCCTCTGTTCCTGATAACGATCGCTTGTGTTGTGATCGAAACGTCGTGGTTTTTTGTTTATTTTATATTCATTATTTTTTATTAATTTGTACCTATCTACGTGACTTTACCGAAAGACCCAAAGAATATGAATTCCTGCAGTCACGAAAGCTTTAAGTCAAGCCTTATTATACAAGAAGGTGCGTTACCTGACATGAGGGGATGCCAAACTAATATCTTAACACGGTTAATCGTTCTCGTGCTCATTGGTGGTAAAGATTCTGCTTTACGGAACCATAGCACAAATTCGGCCAATAACCTTTGTCGTGTCTGGGGTGGACCACATTTCCGACCTTAATAAAAATTTTAAAGTGTAGAAGTCACATTGATTGATATAATCCAGCACTCTCCTATTTATTACCCTTGCCGGCGGTCAATGACCTCCTTATCACGCGTCCAACGCTCATACCGTGGATGCTCTTCCCATGAAATTCACTCATTGATTCCTCCAGGACATCTTTGAGGACTTGGGTCTGCCAGCCTATCGCTTTCATCTCGTCCACACTGTTTAAGCAACATGCAGTCGGTCATAACACCTATCTGATTCTTTCCTCGCCCTGCTCCAATGAGGACGTTTTATTTTTACAAAGTCACTTTTCCCAAGTTTTACATAACTTGGCTGAATTTTAAAAAAAAAACATGTATCTATTACAGCTTCAGTCGTGCTATTTGTTCTTGGCCGCCAAGCATTTTTTCTCGACTTTAGAATTCCTTCCCATCGTCTCTCCTCCCAAGTTCTTAGAATCTTGCTCAATTCCCAAAAAAGTATCGACTCTTATCTATTACACATAGTGCTGTTTGTCGCTGGCCCCTTGGCGTTTGCGGCCTTTAGACCTGTTTTCAGCAACCACGACTTTATCAAATTAATCGCCAGGGGCGTCGAACTTTTGACATACACAAGCACCTGCGCTTTTGCGTAATGGGTTTTAAATGTTGGTTTATTTATTCCCCTTCCACGCTGCTCATCTGTTTTTTTGGGCAAAAAGTGCTCCCTTGAACAAGCGTCCAAAACTTTTAGCTCAAATGCGATAATGTCGCCGTTCTGTCTGGTGTTTTCGGTAATATTTGGAAAGTGGTGACGGCTAGAATTTTAAAAAAATGTATTAGAAATTGTTTGGTTTACAGATGGGCAGCTGTAACCTCACTGCACGCGATTGCGTGTGTGCATGCACGTGACCCTTTTGCCACAGTGCAGTGTTTATAGTCGATGTTTAATGAATCACTTCCTGAACGTTTGTATAGAAGCCTTAAAGTAGGGACTATTAAGGATTTTTGTATTCAGATTTATACAGTCATTATGATGTATTACCCACAAATAAAATGAAGCTACTGCAGTGTTTTATGTTATCACACAGGATTTATAAGCCAGAAGTCGACAGTTCCATATCCTGGCAGCGGTGGCATGACCCACCATTTGCAGGGCTGTACCTTTAGCTATTTGTCCCACAGGAGGAAAAGGTTCCCTATTCCTGCCTTATGGTAACACTTTTGTTCCCCTCCTACAACTTTGCCCCTCATTTTATGTTCTAAGTTTATTTTGATTGGTTACATGTATAACCCTGTTTAGCCGGTAGCCCAGCTATTTCACTTGGGCGATCCGTGGTGCGTGAGAACAGCAACAACAAAACAAAAAAAAGCAATATTGCAAAGAACCAGCACAAGGGGTCCTTGACCAATATGTCCTCACCTCTCTCTACGCTGTCTTTGTTTCCCATGTATCGTGTCAGCCATGGGGGCACGCCAGACTTCCCCCCGGAGAAACAGGCCTCCTCCCGTGGGGCCTCTGACCATGGCCCTCACCCCGAGCTCAGATGCCCACACGCAACAGCAACAGCAGCAACAGCATCAGCAGCAGCAGCATCAGCAGCAGCAGCAACATCAGCAGCATCAGCAGCAGCATCAGCAGCAGCAACAGCAGCAACAGCATCAGCAACAGCAGCAGTCATCGCCGACCCTCTCCCCGACACTCTCGCCCATCTCACGGGTGAGCACTCTTATCATCATACACAATTCTTATCATCATAATAATCATCAACATCGTCATCCCCCGCGCCCCGGCAATTCAACGAATTGGCAGCATTCAGGGTTGCGATTTTATTTAAGGATCAGCTTATTTTTCAATGTTGTGTTGAGTGATATTGCCTCGAGTTACTGCGAGGTCGGATTAACACATTGCAACAAAAAGACTTGAAAAACAAGTATTGATTTTATATTAAACGGGTGGTTCGATTCACTTATTGTGAATTTAGCAATTGATATCAATCAATGTGCCATATCACCTCTAGTATTCAGCATCTGCCATGAGCATCATCATCGTAATCATCATACCATCATTATCTTAGGCAGCGGCAGCAGTTTCATCATTATCAATCAGCATTATTCTTGCCAGCATCATCACCCAGTCGTTATCCACTGCTGGATAAAGGATCTGTTCATGTAGAGTGCACTATACTTGTTTGTATGCAGCTATAGTCTGCTTCACTACTGTCTCACATCATTACTCATCTCTCCTCTTCGCCAACCCTTGGGCTTCATTTTCCAACATTCATTTTGTTGCTCATCAGTTGCGTGATCCCTTCTAGTGGCACTGCCTTCAGACTGGTGCAGTTGCATGAACGTCATTTCGCTGTGGGATGATGGCCCCTCACGACACTGCGGGTCATGGAGATTATTCGAGTATACTTTACACTGGTCAGTGCGGTTTGGAGCATAGGTGTCGGGCTACAGTGCTTGATTCCATGAGATCTCACAAGATAAGCAGGATTGAGCTGAAGATGACTACCATGCATAAAACAAATGTTCAGGCTGCTGTGGGAATACATAGTCAGCAGAGGACAGTGCTCCAAATGTCTATGCTCCCCACCTTCATTACCTGCACTGACCAGCGTGGAGTATGTATGTTTAATTTATTTCGCACCGTAGGTATCCAACAGTGTTAATCGAAGGTGTGGGAGAAGGATAACAAACTCTACACAAAAAGCTGTTCTAAAGAAATGAGTTTTCAATCTACATTTGAAAGTGCATAGTTCCAGTGGCTTCCTAATATTGGAAGGAAGAGCGTTCCAGACGTCCCGCAGAAGCGCATCTGAAAGGAATCGATGAAGCGACCGTCTTTGTTCGATGGTGAGCCAGAAGCCGCTGTGAGGACGGTCAAATAAGCCCCACGACCTGCACAGCGTTGGACGGCCTTCATCCAACAATGGATTGACAAAAGGACTGTACATGTATGCCAAAGGCAGATATTTATTAAAACAGGATGAAAATTGTGGTTCACATTTGGAGTAGATTCGTAAGGAATTGTAAAACGCTTTGTATATCATAAACGATGTGGATTAACAACGCCAATGCATAGATTTCCTAATCACAGTTGCTTTTTTAATGACGTCTTCAAATCTCAAAATGAAAAGAAATACAAGCAAACGCTTACAAGCACAGAAATTGCTACATTCATTCAGCCTTTGGCTTCATCTGTAGTGTGAGCTTACTTACATTGCATTTTTAAATGAACTGGGGGATTGTGGTAAGCTCGATGATAATCCATGGGTGGGTAGGTGAGTTGGCGAGTGGGCGGGAAGGAGCGCGTGAGTGGTTGGATATGCGGGTGGGTGGGCGACAGACAGTCGGATGGCCGAGTGGCTAGGAGGGAGGGTAGCCAAAAATGAGAGAATATAATAAAAACTCTTTGGTTTTTTTCGGTGAAGTCACGTATAAATAAGAAATAATAAAATAACATAATAGCGTACGACGTTTCGGTTGTAACACAACCGAAACGTCGCACGCCAAAGAGTAATTCCTGCAGTCACGAAAGCTTCGAATCAAGTCTCAATATAATAAAAACCAAGCTCTCGCCTGATCCTCGTACCATCTGCCGCCAGCTGCCGAAGAAGCCTAGCGAGTGGTATTTTTCCCCGGCATAGAACAGCAGTGCTAGCAGGAATACAGCATGTAAAATCTTCAGGGGGAAGAGAATAATAATAACGAGCCTTTTGCCCATCCAAGGACGGGTGTATTGCAGTAAATCTGAAACTTGCAAGCGAAAAGCACAGAGCGCGACGTGATATATTCATTGCATCAATGCGTGTGCAATTTGTAAGGGCGCGGTGACACAGACCTATTTCATTTTAAGGTTATAATCCCTTGTTCATCACGACGTCCTTTTTACTTCGATGTCTCAACAGCGCTACGGAGATCACGTGACGTGAGTGTTCTGCCTTTGTAGTGAGGGTTGTAAGTTGACGCCGAGGAGGGGGGAGGAGGCGCCTCGGCCACCCATGTGGAGTGACGTCAGCCGCTAATTATTATGAATGGAGGGGGGGGGTGTCCATTTGGAGGGATGTCACCTGTTAATGATTATTAATGAGGGGGGCTGGTCAACGTGGAGTGACGTCACGAGCGTTGCACACAGACTTTCTTGGCTCATTATAGTAGGTAATAATAATGGAGGTGGGAAGGGGGGGGGTGTCCATTTAGAGGACGTCACCTGCTCATGAATATTAATGAGGGGGGGCTGGTCGATGTGGAGTGACGTTACAAGCGTTAAGGACAAAAACATTCCTGGGTGATTATAGTAGGTATGTCCTTTTTGCAGTCTATTGCTGGACGAAGGCCTACCCCCCGCACTGCCAACCCTTGCAGTTGTTGGCCATTATTCACCACACGCCGCTCGGTGCAGGTTGGTGAAGAGGGGATTGGACCCCAAGACAAGTTCAAATATCACTTTGCCACTAATGTTAGCCATGAACGGGAACCTCACTCGGGTCACTTGGTTCATAGCACAATGTGCTGACCACTGCGCCACCGCTGCACCCAACAATAACAACAATATATATTCTTGGTTCTTTCGGTAAAGCCACGTAGAAGGGAAACAATCAAATAATAAAAATGCCAAACAATAAAATTCTCACGGCGTTTCGACTGCAACACAAGAAGATTTTCTTGTTGTGGTTTTCACACATGATGATTGCTTGTGTTGCAGTCGAAACGTCGTGAGAATTGTATTGTTTTATATTTTTATTATTGTATTGTTTCCCTTCCACGTGGTGACTTTACCGAAAGAACCAAGAATATGAATCCCTGCAGTCACGAAAGCTTTAAATCAAAATAATAACGATATGTATTAAACCAGGAAAACCTCGCTGAGTTCCAAGACTTTTAGGGGAGTCCTAAATTTGGATGTTTAAATCGGAAGGGCTTTGCATATGGGAAGAAGCCGGAGTGCCTGAAGAAACCCCACAATGCATGTGAAGGGAGGGTGCTCAAAACTCCACGGAGATGTTGGTTAATTGCAACACTGTAGCTATCTCCTGGCCACCTGGCAGCTCAAGCCTACATGGAATTCCATGTAAGTCAGCACCCATTTGCTGTACTGCTAAATCTAGACTACCTTACAGGCCAGCAGATTTGGGAATCTCAAATATGTCAGCCGCAGACCCTGTGCTCCATCGTAGCGGATTACTGGCATTCACCAATATCGTTTATTTTCACTGTCCCTGCTTAATATTCTTTTGTCGTTTTAATGTTTTTTTTGCACATAATGGACTTCACATATCCACACCGAGAAAGCCTTCCGGTAGCTTAATGTTATCTGTCTTTGGATTTAGTATTAAATAGGCACGTAAATATATCGATTCACTATTTCGTTTGTGTACTTATGGAGACTGTCTCTTAACTCATTGATGACTTAATTCATTCATTAACTTTACTTATAATCAGGTGAGAGCTCATTGAGACTAAGTCTATTTTTAAGTTGAGATCTGGGTCAGAAAAATCGACAGTGCAAGTGAAAATTAAGTCCTAACAACATGATATCCATAAAAATATAAACATTTAACAATAGTGTCAAGTGTTAAAGTATATTAATTATAGCTGCAATTCTTATGTTGACAATGCAATAATCATAATGTGAGTGTGAGAATCGATTCTCCACAATTGATCAAACTTGCATGCAAATTAACATGGTAATGTATCTAGGTTATCGGAGTTAAAAATGTATAAATGAGACAATTAAACAATATACAATCCCAAGAGATATGCTTAAAATGAGATGGAAGAGAATGTATTTTTGATGGATAGAATTGCAACCCAGAAATAATGACATTTTATTGAATTGCTGGGAGAAGGAAGGGAGGGTAAATCGATTAAAGTAGCATTTAATTATGTGTCTATGTTGCTTTTATTAATGTGCTGATTAAACTATGTGCCTAGTATTTAAGCACATGCTTAGTCTTAAAGTGTATGGCTATTGTTCAAGTGCGTGCCTCGTGTTAAAAGTATGCATCTGTTCTTTGAAGTACGTGCAGTGTCTGTTGCGGCATATTGCTGATGAGCTGCGTGAAGAGGGAGGCCTCGCTGGTGCAGGTGGTGCGACGGCCTCCCTTCCATCAGCCGATGACATAATGTAGTTGTACAGTTGGTGTGCGATGTCTACGACTGGCAGGCCGTAACGCTGGATGCTGCCAGCCTGGGCTTCGATCCATCCCTTGTACAGTACCCCTTCTACCAAACTCAACAGCAGCAACAACAACCACAGCAGCAGCAGCAGCAACAGCAGCAACAGCAACAACAGCAGCAACAGCAGCAACAACAGCAGCGCAACCCTCAGCAGCATCAGCAGCAGCAGCACCACCACCACCATCACCACCAGCAGCAACAGCAGCAACAGCAGCAGCAGCACCAGCAGCACCAGCAGCACCAGCAGCAAGCGGAGCAGGCACAGGCACTAATGCAGACTTCCCAACAGGCAGCTATGCACCAGCGCACCATCGACACCAACGCCGTCAATGTGAGTGAGATGTCCATTCTATTTCTGAGAGCAAACCGCGCACCGGAGGTCTAATTTATCCTACCGTTACTTCCACATGTTCGGTCGGTGGATAATTGTGCAAGTCGAAACATGGCCGTGGCCCAATTATAGACTGTAGCAGCAAAGAATAAAATGTGTTTGATTTGGCGATTTCGTGACTGCAGGAATTACTCTTTGTTTTTTTTCGGTAAAGTCACGTAGAAATAAGAAATGACAAAACTACATAATAGCGTACGACGTTTCGATTGCAACGCAAGCAGTCATCATCAGGTACAGAAGAGCTAAATTTAAGAGAGAGAGGAAACACATAACCGCAGATATATATATAGACACCCAAATAAAGGGAATTAACACAAACCCTGTTTGATTTAGTGTGCTCCTCCGTCTCTCTCTGTATCCCCTGGTGTATCTGTATTAATTCCGTCTACTTGGGTGTCTGTATATATATCTGCGGTTATGTGTTTCCTCTCTCTCTTAAATTTAACTCTTCTGCACCTGATGATGATTGCTTGTGTTGCAATCGAAACGTCGTACGCTATTATGTAGTTTTATTATTTCTTATTTCTACGTGACTTTACGGAAAAGACCAAAGAGTAAGAAAATGTGTTCCTGGAGTAGGCAATAGAAGCGCAGGTAGCTACGTCAATGCGGTTTACTCTCTATCTGGATGTTTTGTTGACTAAATTGCCTTACAATTAGGGCCATATTTTTTTTACAATTACATTTAAATTGTGTTATCAACACCAGGTCATCTGGCAAAATTACGATTAGCACCTCTTGCCAAAAGCTGTGCAACATGACCCAGAGTTAAAGGTTGGCGTCTACAGAATGACATCAAATTTATTTAACTAAACAATTAAATGTGATAAAAAATTTGGATGTGATTTTTGGTTCATGCAGCCATTAGCAACTGGGTGGTTTAATTACGGGTAACTGGAACACATTCTAATCCAGTATCTCAGAGTGGTACAGCTTGAACTCCCAGCAAGGTCATTATGCGTCCTGACTCATTTGCTGACAACCCAAATACACCGATAGAACAGCTGTAACATGAAACGGCTTGGAGTTGTTGGTGAGATTGTTAACCTATTTTGCATGACTTTTCAAGTCACCAAAGAATGGAGTGGAGTGCAATGGTGAGCGATTGCTCAGTGAATCGATGCTTATTTAGAACCAGGTGAGAGCCCTTGGACATTGACAAAGATAATCGACCAAAACCTAAAATTTAAAGAAATAAGCATTGAGAGGTGCAATATTGGAATTTCGCCCAGAGACAGTGTTGTTTGACCATACTTAACCGCACTAGTCAATGCAGGTTGGTGAAGAGGTGGGGTGGAGGGATAACAAAGATTTTGACATATGACTCACCACTGACGTTAGCCATGGTTGTGAATCGCATCCTGGTCACCAGGGTTGTAGCTAACTGTGCGAGCCACTGCGCACCACCCTTCTGCAGGTAATTACAGAATTTATCATTTTAACAATTAAAAATAGAGCTTACAGTTTCATGTATGATACTGTGTAATATGTGCATTTAAGGTATAGTTTAAGATTATTTGTGTTTGGTTTTTTTCCAAGCAGTGAATCCAACTGTTCATTAAAAAGTGACAGGGAGGAAATGTTTTTTTGAATGTGAGAGAGGTGCAATATTGTTTCCATTGCAAGGAGCATTGTGCTCGAATAAACAATTTCCCTTGGGACACAGCATAGGAATGACGAGGTGGTTCGTGTGGTGGCACCTGTGACATACAATACAATGTGGATTTATACACCATCATAATGCGACCGCATCTCAAGACTCTGTATGGAAACAGATTATTTATTTTATAGAGAGAAGCAGACAGTCGTAAGCAGAGAAAAAAATATATTGAGTCAACAGCACAGATGGCTGGGGGAAGGTGGTTCCAGGCTATGTGCGCAGCAGAGGCGAATGAGGAACCTCCCACTGAGCAAAGGTTGACTGGGGATTTTAACAGAAAATCTTGGTTGCTGAAGTGGGGAGAGTACATGGAATAGTGAGAAGAGATGGAAGAGGAAGGGGGTGGTGCACAGTGGTAATAACACTTGTGCCCCACAGCAAGAAGGGCCTCGGGTCAATCCCCAACTCAGGCACCTTCCTGTGTAGAGTTTGTTATTTGCCTGTTCTGCATTGGTTTCCTCTGGGTTTTCCGGTTGCCTCCCATAGCTAAATAAACGTACAATGTAATTGGTAATTGACCAAACATCCCAATGCTCAAAAATCACCTGCGAATTACTCAAATGGCATTGAACAACAGGATCGCCCCCTACTGTGAAAAATTGGCAGGACCTTCCAATATCCATAATGAAGGTCTTAAGACTGAGGCTTTCCTAGGTGACCATGCATAATAAATAAAATGAGGTGGGAGCAGAGTGAGAAGAGAGAGGCAAGGTAGGAGAGTACACAGAGAGAAGAAGTAGACATGGGTGAGTTTCTGTATAATCTTGAACACTTTTGAGTGCCGTTTTCAAATCTGTTTAACATGTAGGCTTTCGTGACCAATATCCATAATAGAGTTTTTTTTGGGTTAGATCGCATAAATATATAAATGTGTCTTTAAGCTCGCCACCACTCGATACAGCCAACTAGTAAGGGTTGTCATGTAAACAGAACATGCCAATTCGTCACTAGTACAGCACACCGGTGTGGTTTGGCTCTCCAGCACATATATATTTACGCGATCTAATCTGAAAAACTTCTATTATGTTTATGAGACCTCCTTTGCCAGAAACAAGATATAGGAATAGGTTTTACCCTTTTAACTGGCACAAAAACTGACACCTTTATTCAAGGCATCATGTTTGCAATAACCACAACACAAGCAGTCAAAATGCAAACAAGAAAGACAACTCTGATAATAATATGCACTGTCCTTGAATTTGATTGGTCCACACCCGAGACAGCTTTTCTTAGAGCCTAGTCTCCATTGGTGTTGGACCAGAAGACGCCAAAGGCGTACGTGTTGGACCAGAAGACGCCAAAAGGCGTACGCCTTTTGGCGTCTTCTGGTCCAACACCAGTGGAGACTAGGCTCTAAGAAAAGCTGTCTCGGGTGTGGACCAATCAAATTCAAGGACAATGCATATTATTATCAGAGTTGTCTTTTTTGTTTGCATTTTGACTGCTTGTGTTGTGGTTATTGCAAACATGATGCCTTGAATAAAGGTGTCAGTTTTTGTGCCAGTTAAAAGGGTAAAACCTATTCCTTCTATTATGTTTTCACATCTACTTGGGATTTGAAAGGGAGCCAGCAGGGTCGGTGGGAGTTTTGTGACACTGAACGTTGGTCGCACCTCACGATCCTTGTCCCAAAACAGGTTGCCCTACAGCAATACCGCAACAGCACGGGAACCCCGACCAATCAGTCGCCCACATCGCCCGTCTCCAACCAGGGCTTCTCCCCCAGCACTTCTCCACAGGTGTGGACACACATCCACAGCCTTCTGCCGCACACCTGCAATTCTTCTCTGTGTGGTTCGTTTAACCAAAAGAAAGATCCGATTGACTGTTTGTGGTCTATTGTGCCTAACCTTGGGCTACTTCAGGAAATATATTCTTGGTTCTTTCGGCAAAGTCACGTAGAAGGGAAACAATAAAATAATAATTATAAATATAATCATAAATATTATTTTATTGTCTCCCTTCCACGTGACTTTTCCGAAAGAACCAAGAATATGAATCCCTGCAGTCACGAAAGCTTTAAATAAAAATTTACTTCAGGAAACTTAAGGTAAGGCGTGCTACCTGCATAATCCAGGAAGCGAGGGGTGGGGAACTTGGCCAGAATGGACTCCTTTGCCATGAGTAGCCCTAGAAGTTGCCGCTGGAGGATGGATGCTGCTGATGTTTACCAGACCCGTGTGTTTGTGCTTTGCCCAACAGACCACAATACTCGGCAGTGTGTTCAGCGACTCTTACCTTGACCAGCAGCTTACATCGCGGCAAACCAGCGCGCTGTCTATCCAGGTCAGGCTTGTTGCTGGCTGCGGGTAAATGTTGGTGAATGTAAGTGCAATGTTATGAATAATAATACTGGAATGCCTATGACAAAACTACCAAGAATATGCAAATCTCAGACGCTAAGGAGCCAGGATAGGGCTTGGATGGCTCACAACCCTTCACAAACAGGTTTTCAAACGACCGTGGGGCTATGCTCTACGGAGCAATGGGCGCATCAGAAAACCCACTTTTGCACTGCGCTTCTGCTCCCGGTCTCTGTGCTCCCCACCGTCATCAACGCACACTCATCAGCATGATGATGGTTTCAGCAGAGACCACGCATTATAAATGGGTACATCACAATTAGTGGATTGGCAGGGAGCGTGTGGCGTGGTAAAATGTGGTTCCTCCCACCTCTTCAGAGATGTCTGGCCAAAAATCCCCCCCCTCGAAGCAGTGTCTCGAGCTCCCTGTAGTGGAAGCCAGCAGGTCCTATGTTCTATCCCGATCCTGACTTCTGTATATTGGGAGTTTGCATGTTCTCCCCATGGTCGCGTGGATTTTTCTCCGGGTCCTCTGGTTTTAAAAAACATGCATTTAAGAGTATTTGGCTGCTTTTTTACATTTCCACATGATACGCCACTTCGTTGAGCTACCATTTGTGGCCAGCTTGCTTCTGCAAAAGAGCTACGTTACGCAATGGACCCTACCTGGTAAAATTAAAGTAGCTTCATAGTCGCATCGGCAGTGGGGCGAGCAGGCAGTGTCAGCGTCGCGCCTGTGTACCCTTACGCTTCGACCGACTACTGTCGCAGTGCACTCACAGGGTTTGGCCCTTCCGCCCGCACGTTTGTGCACACAGCTGGAGCAGTTCAACATGATGGAGAACCCCCTGGGCGGCCTTTCGCTCAGCTCCGGCATGATGTTCGACCCCGGCGCGCCGCTGCAGTACTCACAGGCCGCCATGCTCGGCTTCTCGGGCAGCCAGGGCAGCCTGTCGGGCATGCAGCACCTGGGCAAGCACGGAGCCTTCTCCAATCATGCCGGCAACATCCCCAACATCATCCTCACCGGTGAGATGGACCTCCCAACTTGCCAAGGTGATGTCTTACCACAGTCCCGTGTGCCTGTAACCTTTTGCACTGTCACCCGTGTAACGCTTTGATGCTGATTTACAACTCCGATTAGCACGGTTGGCTTCATACGATGCGAAGGAAGTTCAACATGCATACGTACGCAGTTATCTGTCGGCGATGTTCTTTCGAATAACGCGTCTTCTGGAATGTTTTCTAGGCTGTTTTACCTGCCTTTCCCTTCCAGTCTCTCGTCATAAATGTCATTCAAATCGATCAAGACTATTTTGTACTTTATACTTACATAGGTTGTGATCTCTTTAATGTTGTCGAAACTTATTTTTTATTGAAATATAGGCTGGGGGGGGGGGTGAGGTGGCACGTGCCCCCCTAATGATCCGATCGAAATCCATAATTTTGATCGGATCATTGGGGTTTATATATATAAAAGGGAAATTTGTGAGTGTGTCTGTTCAACATGTTCAGCGTACTTCCCGACATGCAACAAACTTGAAATTTGCCATATGGGTACTTTCCAGACTGTACCCCATGCAAAAATTATAAAAATAGACTTGTATATATTTTTTTTGGGGGGGGGGGGGGTGCGCAATGATGCATATATTTTGCACGGTAAGTGAGCTGTGACGTCACATCTGTCATGTCACCCATGCATGCGGAAGCGTAACGGAGTGTGCCTGCTCATGTCACGCATCCCCCCCCTCAACCCTCCGCGAGTAAAGTTCCATACAAATGTGTTGCAGGTCTAAGGCGTTCTTTGTGCGGCATTGGTTTATTATTTCAGTCGTTTACTGCCGTACGCACCCTGAAAGTTGTGTCTGCAGCAAGCGCGTGTACGTGTACCTATGGACGTGCGTGCATTTGTGTGTGTGGGGAGCGGTAGTGTAGTGGTCAGCGCGCTGCGCTACAAACCCGGCGACCCGAGTTCGATTCCCGCTCATGGCCAACACCGGTGACTATTATTTGAACCGGTCCTGGGCCTTCCCTAGGTCGACTCAGCCTCAAACGAGTAACTGGTGTGGTGTGTGAACATCGCCACTGGGGAGGCAAAGGCGGCCGGGCGTGGTGAATCCAAGTCCCGGGTGAATCCAAGCACCCGGGCGAATCCAAGTCCCGGGAGAAGCCGGGTAGTAAAGCTAGTTAGTAATAAATCGGCATTTTGCGACCCCCACTGCCACTGTGTAGCCTATTATTACGTGCTAGGGACTCTATGAGATGATAGGACAATAGTCTGAGTCCATATAACTCAGACTCAATAGTCCGAGTTACAAGTGACTCACAGAATTGTGCGCAGTTGGGTATACAGTACACGACTTCCCTGAAGGCATTCACCTTCAGCGAGCGCGATGCCGATCACAAACGGTTCGAATTCGACCCTCGATCGATGGCAGTGCCATCGCCACACACGCGTCGAATAAAAAGCAAGGGACAAGTCCTTACCTACTAACAACTCCTCTATCATTCTTCATTGCTGGAGGGGTTTCTCCCCCCCTACCTGAAAATCCTGGCTCCGCCACTGAGTGCACCCCAACGTATTGTCAGGAGTATTTATATTCCCAAGCACCTACTTTGTGTTTGCAGTCGGTATACACATGATGGAAGTATAGTCAGGCACGGGTCGGGTGTTTAAGGTGGTGGGGATTATTCTTAAAGGAGGAGAAACTTAAAATACAATTGCCTGTTATGTTATCTTATTTTTGAATCTCTCAAGTTCTTTGCCTAAGGGCAGATTCATTGGTCAAGCTCTCTCCACCCCATACGCCCCGTCTCCCCCTTTTCACTTCGCCTCACATACACCACACTGCACACTCTTGCTCTGGAACCACAAAACGAGTGAAGGACAGTTTGCAGTGGTTTCCCCTTTCCTTTCTCATCAGTGTTTTTTCAGTGACGCCATCACCGGATACATTTTAATGTCGTAACATTGACCTTGTTGGGATGCCCTGTGTTCTTTGGCCTGGTCACCATTAAAAAAAAGAGCTTTAAAGCTCAATGAGCGTTACCTGAAATAAATTTACTTTAACATTAAGATGGGGTCAGCCAGGTTATTTTTTATTGTCTCGATCTGAGTTGCCTCTGAAAGCACCATAAAATCTTAGTAATATATATTTTTTTGTAATCAATAGCTATTGAAATTGTAATGCTTCTCTCCGAAATGCAGCCCGCCGTCAAATGATCAGGTACAGTCGAAAGACGAGACGCAAACCACGCTCTCCAATACCACGCCCCCACACACAGGCGAGTCGCCCCCGAGCCTCTCCAAGGAGATCAGCAACACGCTGGCTGCTTTCGAGGCGGACGCCACCTTCCCCCTCGACGACGACCTCAAGATGGAGCCGCTGGGCCTGGAGGGTCTGCGCATGTTGAGCGACCCGGACATGGTCCTGGCCGACCCAGCCACCGAGGACACCTTCCGCATGGACGGCTTGTAGGACGTCGTGGTGCATGCGTGCGTGCGTGCGTGCGTGTGTGATGCTTGCGCCATGTCCGTCGTGTGCGTCACGCGGGGTGTGTGGTGCCGAGGCAGCGTCGCCGCTTCGCCCACACATCGGCGGCCCTGGTGGGATGCCCAATGAAATGTTGCAAACAGCTTGTGCGGGGTGTTGCAAGGACATGCGAGCATTAGTATGTGCGTCTTTGGTTTGTGTGTGTGTGTGCTGAACGGGTGTTGATCGCATGGCGGTTGTTGCTACGGCTTGTGCTTGTGGTGCTCACGAAAGCTTTCCAAAGGAGGAGGCGATCGTTTTTCCACCAAGCCCATCCTGCATGTCACTAGCACGCCAAGCAGGCGCGCCGAACTGTGAGCGGGCACGATGGGTCGCACTTGGCACACGTGTGCGGGAAACGTTTGGTACATTGCCATGGCCTGTTCAATATGTTTTTTTATTTTCTTGATTTTCTCTGGACGAGGTTTTGTGTTCGCGTGAAGTGAACGTGCTCCACATGCCCCACGTTCTGGTTTTCGCTCCGGTTTTCCTTCTGGCTGTTACCGTGCATGTCAGCATGGAACAGGCACCGATGCACCTTCAAACCCTCTGGGCTCTTGCGCAGCGAAGCTAGTTTGGGAAAAAATGCGCGATTTGGGCAGGGCTTGTGCAAGTGATGTCATGGCGGGTTGGTTAGGGTTGGGAGGCTGATGTGCATTTGGGTGGATAATCGAGTTAGCAGTGCACCGTAAGTGCGTATTCACTGCCACTGAGGTCTTTGTGCTCCATCCCCAAAAAAAATAAACAAAAAATGTTGCGATGAAGTTGACACGATAAAAAAAGGCCACATTTGGTGAAGTATTAAGTGCAATTCTGCTATCTGTTCTTCAAAATGGGTGGCATTTTATCAGACTGACATGCAATCTTTTAGATCGGTGTATGTTCGATTTTTGTTTTGTTTACGTCTGTATTCTGTTAGCTGATCTCGAGGCATTGAGGGAATTAATTTATATATTGTTTTTTCTTTAAGTAACTCAAAATCATGTGCATGGAATGACTCATTGAGTCACCCACTACGGTCTCTAAGAGCTATTAAATTATCTTGAACCTTAAAACTTAAATGAAACGTTAGTATTTGTTTCCGTATTTAATATATGCTTATTATGTAACGATCGCTGTTGGTGACTGCCGATAATGCTAAGAACCCTCATCACTAAACATGACGAGCTTTTGGCGAAATCTGTTCACGTCTCGTGTGGCATGGCACTGTTGTAAACATCGTACATTCTGATAGACGTTAGCCGATGGCGATGCCTGTGTATCTCCCTCACTCGAGCACTTGCTTTCTGACGTTACGTAACGGACTGTGCCGTCTCGCGTTTCCAGCGCAGGTACATCAGGGGCTGGCACGCATGGCTGCATGATGCCGTCTTGCGTTCGGCATTTGCGCGCAATTTTAGCATTGGGATTATTTTTGTTTTATTCACCTCGGATGGCAAGTACACTCGCACCCCAGGAGCTGACGGCTTTCACGTCTGTGCTGTTTGGCCCTCGGCAATGATCACAAAGCAGCAGTGAACATTCGTTCGCTTTTATTGGTCGTAGGCAGTGTGGTGTCGTAGCGCGATTGTCCTGGGCCCTAGTGCGTATACTTAAATGGGAAGGGGGGGGGGGTTGGGGGTATGCACCGCTGTCACAGAATCCGATTTCCCCACCTCGTTGTAGCCTGGCGTCCAGGCTCCTGTGGCTCATGATCCTCGGTGCGACTCCACCGCCTGCACTTCACTCAATGGCTTTGGCCACTGGACGTAGGACTTTGGCCCGGAGGGATCATACGTACATTTCTTTCGTCTGACGTCACTCTTTGACGGACAACCGGCGAGTCGCGTGCGTTTGGCCTTGAACGTAAAAAAAATAATCCACACGAGCGTTATCTTGGGTGGTTGTTGTCCGTGCCGTGGGGTATTTTGGACTTTTGTTAGTCTCTTGGTTTAAAAAAAAAAAAGTGGTGTTTACGGTTGTTAATGTAAAACGTGAAACGTTTGACCGCTATACTCTTTGCGACGGGGGATTACAAGTGCACTGTTAAACGGGGACCGACAGCGATAACTCACTGCATTGCATGCTATCAGCTGGGTTTCCCCCCTTCTTTCATTTTGTTTTCTATTGTTTTGACATTCTGTGTAGAAAATTCATTCTATATTATACATTTTTAATACACTAAGGGTATAGCAAAGTCTATAGGTATATTTTAATGTTTTGCCAGATTTTTTGCGTGTTATCGTAACAAGCTATAGGGAACTAGACGTCCCCAAACAGCTCAAGCGGCACATTGGTTACAGTGACACACACACATCGAGAAAATGCCAAACCACAGCCATCATATTCCTCCATTGTATAGTCTTGTACTCGGCTCTGCGTGGAATGGAGTGTGTTGACAGCTGTCTGCGGAAATCAGGTTTACAGTGATAAAACCGAATTTCATTCATCACAAGTGTTCTAATTCAATCACAAAGGGCAATTATGTAATAATTTATTTAGCAGAGCGCAAACTAAATAGTTATCATAATGGTAATGTTATTTATTTATACTGGAAAGCCTTGTGTAATGTCACTTCTGTTGTCAAGAGGGTTCTATGTTGGGATGACTGGTCAGTTCCATTTTAATTAGGTGTTTTGCATTTGGGAGGAAACCTGAGTGCCCAGAGAAAACGACGCATCCAACTTGGCCGTTTCAAAGTCTACTCATGAGCATTGGGACGCTGCTGTGGTGTAATGGTTTAGCCTGTTAGACTCGCTATCCAGAGGTTGCCAGTTAAATGTTCCTACGGTGTGGTTTTTGAAACATTGGGAAAGATTATAAAATCCCATCGCCACTGTCCACCCAACAGTTATTAACGGGTACACCACGGTTATAAAATGGCAAGTCAACCTGTGGCAGGGTGAAATGTGGGTACAGCCCCAACTCTTCTAAGATATCTGGCCAGCATGAAAAAGGGCCAGAAATACCCTCGAGAGCTCTCAGGTGTAGCCTCGTCCACCAGCAGTGGCATGAGTAAGAAATTGCAATTGCTGCACCTCGACCTTTGGATAGGCATTGCAGGTTCACAAAGGAGCCTTCAGCGCTCCTGTGTGAACCTTGCCAACAGGGGTCCATCCAGCAAAGGTCGCAGAAAAGGGATGTCCGATTTGTATCAGCCATCCACCGTTGGATGGAGCCCTCTCCAAGCAGTCACCGTCTCTCAAGATTATGCAATGATATAGTCCAGCTGACACTTGTGGACGAGCTGAGTTCATTGTTCCAGCTCTGCGGTAAATGCCCATTTGGCCTTGTTCCCTCCTTGGGCTGCCACCCCATCATTACTCCCAAACACTGCCATCATCTCTTATCTGTGACGTTTCCTGCCCCGAGCCCAACAACTGGTTACTCTCGTCACCTTGAGCCAACAGTGGTGCATATTGTATTTCGAGCTTTGGGGAACTTCGAACTTAGGTTGTTTCCATTGCTCATGACCCACCACGGTACATCTTAATGTCGATTAACAACTTTTCATTCCACCCATAAACATGACGAACATCAGTGGTGATCTGAACGGGTTCTGGACCTCCCTAGGTCGACTCAACCTTGATTGAGTACCTGGTGTGATGTGCAACTATTAGCACTAGGCAAAACGGCAGTCGGGCGTGTTGTTGGCCACACGACTTCCTTTAGACACCAGGCCGGTCTTAATAGGTGCTCGCTAACTTCACGTGACAAATCTACAAAGGATGTATTCACACCCTAAACATCCTTGTAAATGAGATGTTCCATCTCCAGTAATTATCCAGGTGAAGTGTTTTAATAAATCAAATGTGCTAAGCCTTTGTCCCAAGTGACGTATGGAGCCCTGATTTTTTTTAAAAACGCACTTTAATTCAAATGAAACGCCACTGATTAAAATTTAAAGATGCACTTCCTATGTCACGTGGGATGTTTGCATTAATCAAAGCGCATCAGAACATCAACAGGCCAATGCCCACATCTTCTTCATGAATGGCAAATTAAAGACACTTCTTTCGCACCGTACGTAGCCAAACGTGCTCATCAGAGGCGCGATGGTGACCATGCAACCCAAACTATGACCCATGTAGAAGTCATAAACCACTGTGGTCTGCGCTCCTTCATCGGAGGAGGTATTCCAAAACTCCTGAAGCCCTCTTGTGGCCAGCTGACCTCGACATCGGCATTTTTATCCTCTGCACTTATTGCCATAATGCACAAGAATAGGATATGCATAGTAATACTTTACATTTGTAAGGTGCATTTCATCCGTATAAGTGTTAACTTGATTTTGTACTTGGTAAACATGGGAAGGCACACCACAATGGGCGCTCGCACCAGGGCAGCGAGGACTGATGTGTGACTACAAAGTTAGATGTCAGTGTGAGTGTTTAACCCAGCAGGCTTTGCTATCGTGCCATTATGTGGCTCGGTTATTTTACGTACAATTTAATGTTGTTGGGTCACACTTTTAAGGAGTGCTCACCACCTGTATGTATAGCTAAAGTTATATTTATGGGACCATCACCTGGGTCCTAGAGTGTGGCAAAGCTTAAACCCCTTTCCAGGAAGGCACCAGGTGTCGCAACTTAATTGTCACGTGACATAGATGGCCTGTTAAACAACTGTGGCCGTACCGGGGTAATTAATTACCAAAATCATGAAGTAGCTTTTTTACATGGGCATCGTGTGTCCACCAATTCGGACTGTGGTTCAGGTAAAAGACGAGGAATAAATGCTCATAAAATACCGTGGTGACGAACGTACTCGGACCAATTTACTTACTTTGTTTTTATCCGCGCTGGGATGGTGATGGTGCATACTGTTTTTGTGTCAATCCATTGACTTGTTCCATAAGTAAGCCATATTTTGTAAAATGATAGACAATTACCTTCAAAATAACACCCCACATGACACACATTACACTCGTATTATATTCTGATGATTTAGAAATTTAAACACTGTGAGATTGCCTAATTTGTGGAACTACCCAGACAGCAAGGAACAGTTTTAAAAGCATAAACCCGATTTGACACACAGGCAAGTTAGTGTACTTTGCATTTTAGAACTCTTTTACCATGATTTGTGAGCCGGTGACTTCTACTTGTGTGACCGTGCGTAGCGACCGCTTGTCAGAGCCTAACTGTTAACGATCGTCTCGCGTAGGTAACGTGTATGTATGCAAACATGGGTAACACGTGAAAAGATAGTTAATACATGCAAACTCCATGCCAAACTGGGAATACCGCGCAAGTTTATGGGAGCTAATGGCCAGCGAGTAAATACGTGTCTTGTGTTGTTTGTTTTCCTTTAGAGACTGATTTTGTTGTTGTTTGTTATCGCAAACTCCAAAATGTGAACGTGCAATTGTTTAAAGTGTAGCAGTTTTAGCGGGAGAGAGGTTTTTTATTTTTTGGTCAAAATAATAACATCATCTTGTGTTTTTCGAAGCTAGTGGTGCGAAATGTTTCAGAAAAATATAAGTGGTGGGGGAGGGTGGTGGAGGGGAATTAAAGACTAAAACGCAAAAAAATCGGATTCCGTCACACGCAGTGCATGATTCACCAAGCCCGCTTTGAATGCGAGTGCTTTGGAATGCAGCACTTTATTACGTATAATGTTGACAATGGGCCATAACGCGTCTCAGAGCGATGCCATACCCTTTTAAACCGTTTGCAGGATCCGCGTGCCAGCCAGGCGACTTGTTTATTGTATATCATGCACGGGTCTTGTAAATATACCGTGGGCACAGTGACATATGGGGCTTGTTCTCTTGAGACCGGGGGTCAGAGAGAAAAGTCTCTTAGAGTTGGTGATAAATTAGCTTCAGAACCCTGCGGGAATTTATTGTCGTACGTCGAAAGGTGAAAGTTTTTCAACAAAACTTGATACATGCGTGTGACATGCATGTATGCAACAACCATGCAAAGTTAGCTTATGGGGTATAGTGTACAGTTGGTATTTTTTAATTTATTTATCTGCCTGTTTGCATGTTATCTATGTGTTAAATGTTTTGTTTGTCTCGAAGTACTTTTTTATACTTAAACAAAAAAAACACGTTAAAAATAAAGTGTAATTCTGCCTTATTGTTGGGATTTGATGTTTTAAAGTTTGGGGGGAAAAAAAGTCTAAACAAATATTTACAATAAAACCCAAAAGACATTGCATTCAGTATTTATATAGTTGAGGTTATGTTGCTGGAAAAGCGTTTGCAGCGATATTTACTCACGGTTGAAAACCCATTCATCAAACAAGTATTGCCTCGCTGCAGTACTTTTCTCTATTCCGTTGGATTTGTTCAGTGAATTGTTTTAAACACGAAAACTTACATTTCAAAGTTTTAAACAGGAAAGTCGTTTACAGTGCACAAGACGAAGTGAGTAAGTCCCACTTCACAAAGCAGGTGGTCCTGTTTGAATTGGGAATTTGTAATAATCAGGGCTTCATTTTTCAGCGAACGTTTTCCCCGCATCGCTGGCATAATGGGAGGAGTTGACACGTGACTAGTAGCCACGTGTACATGCACGATAAGTATTAAAGATGCGGTGTGCTGGATAGACCCCCATGAAATTATGCCCTGTGTATAACTGTCCTGCATTGGAGTCTCACATTCAAACGCTATGTTACTTGTGAGTGCAATGTCTTTAAAACAAACAAAAACTTTGAAAAAAAAACTTTAAAATGATGGCATATCAGAAATTCCTGGTGTATTCGTCTTTGGGAAGGCTAATCTTAAGGTGGGGTGGACGCTTGCTCGGATTGCTAGAATTTCTCTGATTATGCTAAACACATGGGATCTGTAGTGCTGAGTATGTACAATATAAGTGTGTCAATTCTCACTCCGTTCATATTACATGTGTGCTACGTGATAATAACACGGGCTTAGACTCACGACTGTTAAAGCTCACGTGTTTGGCAGCTGCAAACTCCCGATATTAAGTGAAAGGGTCTGAAAACAAACATAACACTGAGCTCTGTTGTTGTCAAGTGTCTAATTATTTTTGTGCATTTCCCCACCAATTTTATCCCAGTTGTGCTCCCGGCATCATTTCATGGGACAAATAATGTATTTGGAACTCTCACAGAGCAATGGGAACCCTTTGTGTTCTAGAGAATGGGCCCCCTTTGTGTTCTAGAGAATGGGCCACTGAAGTAGATATTGCAGAGCTACCTTTGATATCATTTTCAAGCGACCTCTTGTCGACACCATATGGGGCAGCAATTTCCTACCTGCCCTCCGACAGAGGGTAATGTTTGTCGCATGAAAGCCCAACAGATATATTTAATTTAAAGAACTGTAATATTGGCAAAATAAGTGCAGAATAACATTAATATAGTATATTCTTGGTTCTTTCGGTAAAGTCACGTAGAAGGGAAACAATAAAATAATAATGTAAAACAATAAAATTCTCACGACGTTTCGACTGCAACACAAGCAATCATCATCAGGTGTGAAAACCACAGCAAGAAAATTTGAAAAAAGTGGCGTTTTTTTTAACGTTAGCACCACGGAGAGTGATTTGGCAGTTATTCAGATGGACGAGTCCATCTATGTTCGGAAAAGAGGAGGGGGGAAACGAAAATAATGGATGCGATCTGAAAGCCACCATAAGCGTGAACAATCAATTAAGACCCGAAATGGTTTATCAAATCCTTCCAATGATTGCTAAGCCAGAATCCATCTTCAATTTCAACCGAGAAGATTGATTCTGGCTTAGCAATCATTGGAAGGATTTGATAAACCATTTAGGGTCTTAATTGATTGTTCACGCTTACGGTGGCTTTCAGACCGCATCCATTATTTTCGTCTCCCCCCTCTTTTCCGAACATAGATGGACTCCTCCATCTGAATAACTGCCAAATCGCTATCTGTGGTGCTAACGTTAAAAAAACCGCCACTTCAAATTTTCTTGCTGTGGTTTTCACACCTGATGATGATTGCTTGTGTTGCAGTCGAAACGTGAGAATTTTATTGTTTTATATTTTTATTATTTTATTGTTTCCTTCTGCGTGACTTTACCGAAAGAACCAAGAATATGAATCCCTGCAGTCACGAAAGCTTTAAATAAAAATGTAATATAGTGTTTTTGTGTGCAGTCATTGATGTTCGGGCTGATCCTCATCCCGCGATAGCTGATAATGATTAATCACAGGCATCTTGCTTCGATTCAAACCAAGAATCTCAGTGGTGCCAGCTCGGTCCGTTTGATTTCTGAGCCCATCCGCCCGCCTCTCAAGTCACTTTATTAAAGAGCCACGTTATTCAGCCTCCTTTTTACCTCTCTGACCGGGTCACGTGAGTGTGCCGATCAACAGAGCCAGCATGAAACAGACCCAAGCCACCACCTTGACAACATTGCCACAGACCCCACTTTTACACCAATATCGGGAGGCCTCTGCCAAAGACTAGCCTTAAGAGATATAACCTGATCCAGTGTGTGCCCTTGCTGATGTTATTTATGAATTAATATTCACTCTTCACTGGTAAAGCCACATTTGCCGTAATCAGAATTAGCTTACGTTTATCTATCTGGTTTCATGGGACACTGCTGAGTATTGAAAATGCTATTTAATTCCTCCCCACCCCGATTTTCCGAGATAGCGCAATTCTTATTTTGAAATCATCAGTGCGCTCCACGTGTATTCTGGGAGAAAGGATCGTCACGTTTGTTGCATGCCACGTTTAACGGTGCCCTGTTTTTTAAGCCCTCAATGGTGCGAGACGTATCATGCACTCAAAGCTAACAGCAGTTTTTTTTTTCTTCATCAGCATTGGCACCCGTGTCTTGGGATATTCGTGACAATAGCATATGTCATTTGAAAATATATATTGGCTTCTTCAACCGGTGTACATCAAAAAGTTAAATGGTGCTCAAATGCTTTAGTAACCCCCCCCCTCCCCAAAGCAGTTTTGTTTGAGCTCAGGAACGTGTGCTCATGAATTCTGTCAATACTAAAAATATTCCACCCAAGTGGTTAAAAACTGTAACAAAGTGCACAGGGAACAGTGTGTATAATTTCTATATATAAAGATGCATTACGTCTGCAGTGTATGCCAAATATAGAATTGTCTAAATGTGTTGGTCATAATACTGTCGTTTGCATTAAGTGGCTATCAGGGGATGCATTTTGAGGAGTCTCCGTTGAATAACCAGTATTACAACCTACGTGTTAACAGCCACAAGTACTTCAATTATTCAGAGAGAGAACAGGAGCCAAGTGAGCCCTCTGCAAAGACATGCAGTAGCAATCTGGCAAAGCTTCTCCGGGATGGCTCCCTGCAAATTTAAACAACACATTTCATATCTCATCCACTCTATGTTCCCTACTAAGCCTCCCCACGAACTGGGGCACAAACACAATGGCACAGTGTCTACGAGCGACTGCTTATTGAGGGATAACATCTCCGGGTGGAGGGCAGTCGCGATTCTCGGACGCTGCAAACAGGGGCACCACCTGACACGGGGGCGGTGGGTGGCACTCATTCACAACCTGTGTGTGAAACGCATTCTACAAGTGTGATATTCTATAAGAGTAGACATTGGAGGTAACGTTTCAACTCTCCAACTTCTGCTGGATCCGGCTTACAGGAAGGCAGCAATGCAGAAGTGTAGCGCCATCAGCAACATTCGGTCGTGATGACCACTTTAGCTTGAACCAGAGTGTATCCCGAGCCACCCTTAGGGGCTTCAACTGAATGGGGGGGGGGAGCACATGGAGAGGCACTGCTGTTCATTAGGGGTCACAGCCCCCTCCTCCCCAAGAGGGGAGTAATTCTGCGATGCCAACCACTGGAAGCTGGTTAAGTAAACATGCATTTTGTTGATAAGTCCCCCGTCTTTGTCTGGATACATTTACCAGACCAATTGCTATTGGTCGTTTCAAGAATCAAAGGGTCGAAATGTTTTGCGACACTTTCAGTCTGCACGCTGCGTGGGGCACAGCGCGGGGGCGTTGTGCCCGACGCTTTTCGCGCTTTGGGCGAGACCAGGGGTTGACATTTGTTGTCCGGCATGACTGTACAGAGTATTGACATGCATACGTGTGTGCGTGCGCATGTGGGTTAAACACGAGGGTACTGTCTGCACCCCAGATCATTCTCCAGGCTGCAGTGTAAATGTCGGGTAATA
The DNA here is from genome assembly GCF_048934315.1 of Petromyzon marinus. Taxonomy (NCBI): domain Eukaryota; kingdom Metazoa; phylum Chordata; class Hyperoartia; order Petromyzontiformes; family Petromyzontidae; genus Petromyzon; species Petromyzon marinus. The sequence goes on from NC_133723.1 coordinate 5,867,078, forward strand.
AAAAGCACGTTTATCACTGTGAACGTCTGTGCCGTGCAACCTGTTGTGCGTATGGGGGTTTCAGTTTGAGAACCCTGCAGTTTCACAGCAAAATGAACTGGGCCTGGCTTTTCCCAGAGGGGGTCCCCCAGCTCTGTGTACCATGAAAACGTGACGCCAAGAGCCCCCTTTAATTGTTATTAACACTACTCGTTATTAGACCCCTCCCCCCACCCCCTTCCGGGCGGACGGATGCTCTGGGGGAAAAAAAAACACCACACGCCGATCTGCTTGCTTGTGTACAAACTGCAAGTTCTCCCCCTCCCACACCACCAAGATTCCCAGTGTTGCTTGGCCAATCATGTAAAGTATCAACCCCACTTCCCGTTTGTGACCTCTTGTAGTCTCTCTATTTGCCCCGCTCCAACTACTGCCTTACTTTCTTGTCCTGGCGCAAAAAAAGCGGATTGTTGTGCGCCTTTTTTTCCACTGACTTTTATACGGACTTTCAATCGCTACCTTTATTTATTTGCTTGGTGAAAAAAATGAGAGCTTTTAAAAAAAAAAACTTACTCGTGGATTCTGGTTCATGGTTGTGCAACAAGTACGTAGTTGAGTAGCACGTGTTGATTTTGTTACCAGCGATGTGACAGCTTTTTTGTCTGGCATTTTCATTACTGTTACTTGTACAATATGGTTATATTGCATTAATAAAAAAAATATATATACATATACCTTCGACATTCTGTGTTTATTGGCCTGGGTTGCATTTGTATATGCATTAAAGCACATTTTCAGATGTGTTGTGTGCTAAATGACGCATACCAAGCATTATTATTTATCCAAGAAAAGCCATGCTTAGTCCAACAGTTATTTTTCAGGAGTATCTTTCAGCTACATTGGGTTTACTTTAAGATGTTTTCAGTCGATTAGTTTATGCAAGTGGAGGGAAACTGGAGAAAACTCATACATGTGATGGGGCAACACTATACCCGTACAGATGGAAACGGATGGGGATAAGTCCACTTGCTCTACTGCAGCCTTTTTAGCGAGCCAGAATATGGAGGACCTCGACACTCATGGAAAGGGAGTTTCACAACATCTGGGTGATTCACCAACTCTCGCTGTCTCCACACTGCTGGATTACAGGCCACGTGCAGAGCCACCACTGCCCACACTTTTGAGATTGTCTCCCACAATTTCAGCCAGATTGTGCAGTCGGCATCACGTCAAGAGATAAAGCATCCAATTGGAACTCTTTGAGAGCCGTGCAGCCCTTTGTTATTTGAGAACATCCCACAATGTAAGGTATCACAGGACTACTGCTGAATACATGACATTGACCTCTGGCACACGCAGTAGGGTGCGGCACTTTCCCCTCCACGCGGCTCCTGAGAGAACTGTTAAACGAATGCCAGAGCTGAGCCAAATTAAGTGCAGGACAACATTTCATTTGATGGGTTTTGTGTAGTCATTAGCGACCGGGCTGAGACACCAACTCATTTTACTCGAAGCCAGTTTCATCACAGGTGACTGCGCATTTGAACCCAGGATCTCGGCGATGCCAGCTCGGCCCTCTGATCTCCATGCCACCCGGCCACCACTCATGAGTCATTTGGAAAGAGCCATACGATTGCACCTGCTCTGTATATACTCTCTGACCACGTCACGTTAGTGTATTCTTCAGTAGTGCTGGCGATTACCACCATGATTACCTTTCTGAATAATCGCACACGCCAATGCGGGATTCCATCTGCCCGAAGCAGAAGGCTGCCAGGGTGGCGCTGTGTGCCTCTGCGCACCACCGTGTGCTCGCTCGCGCGCCCTTTCACGGCCGCAGCTTCAGCCCAGGCTGCGCCAACTGCACAAGTCCCAGGATGGAGGACACGAGGCCGCACAATCCGATGATGCCCTCGTCAACTCGGATAACGCCCAGCCTCTCGAGCGGACTCGGCAGGTCCAGCGCGTTCTTCGCCAGGTCCACCCACAGCTCCGGCCGACGTCTCAACTCTCCCCAAAGGCCAATGCCCTTCCTTGTCATCGTCGTCTTAGCCTGGGGGAGGCCCGTGGCGCGTCCCCATACATCGGTCGTTTCTGGCCGCTGAGCGGCAGGTGTCTGCAAGATTCGACCGGCCGTCTCATCGTTGTTGTTGTCGATGATGATGATGATGATTTCGTAGAGGTCCCGCAGCAAACAGGCGATGAGTGAAAGGAGGTAGCATCGTGCTGCTTGGGCTCCCCAGCGCTGGGAGTCGAGGTGGGGGGCCAGATGCACCTTCCAAGCCCACAGCAGGTTGTCGCACACGAAGTACAGAGCCCTGTGGGGAAACGGGTGGGTATTTACCTTACGCATCCGCAAAGCTTGTGTTTATGACGTGCACGCTTTTGGGCAGTTTCACAATTTGTTTTACGCGATTGTGCAACAGTGATAGTGCAGTCGCAATGTTGGTGTGGTGGCGATGGGAGCGGGAATGGTAGTGTTGTGGCGGTGTGGTGTTGATGGTGGTGTGATCTTGGCGATAGTCGTGATGGTGCAGTGATGGTGATATTCGTCAGGGTGGTGCGGTGGTGTGATATAATGATTACTATTGGGCTTTTATGTAAATGTCCACTTGAGTTAATGGATTGTACAAGGGGGAAAACACGGCCTTCAACCTCACACTAAACTTTTATTGATGTCGTGGAATATTTCTAAGGAGCAACACTCCCGGCAGCGGACAGGTGAGTTAAAGTCGCCTTCCCCGAAAAACATCAAATTTAAACCCAGAGAAATTCAGAGAATGTAAAAGACAATTGCCACCGGACATCTGCGCGAACTGTGAACCGTAGCCCCGGTCGGTCCGCTCGGGAGATTATTAAACAGTAAACATTCCAACAGCGCCGAGTTCGCGGAGGCAAAGGTGAGTGCCAACTTGTTCAGCTAAATCTCGGTGACGTTTCTGAAGCGTTTTAGCTGTGAACAACCCTTAAAGATGCGGCCTGGGGTTAACTGGGGTTTAGACCCTGTACTCTTTAGGGGCTCATTGAAGGACTGTACGTTGCAAGGCCGTAATTATAATATATATTGGGGGGGGGGGGACACATCCCTCCCCACTCCCAATACTCAAATATGCTCAAAATGTCCCCCCCAATATATTGCTATAAGAAAATAATTGCTATGCTATGTAAATAAACAACAATATGCTAAACCTTGGCCACAATATCTGGACTTGTCTTCATATAAATAAATGCATAGATTTCTGTTCATATGATGGTTACTTTATTAATCCCTAATCTCTGCCATTACATACAATGAAACAAGAAAATGTAAAACAAGTAAAAACAGAGCAATGTAAATACAATAACACTATGAGACATTATTGTAAAAAAATAAATGAAAAGTCCATCCCATGTGTTAGTCAATTTTTGTTATATATTAGGCAGGAAATTAGTTTTCAAATTTAGACATATTTTTTTGGGTTGGGACCCCCCAGACACCCTGGAAGATTTGGTCCCCTCCCCCAATGTTGACTCCATGGCTACGGCCTTGGTGCGTTGCATATATTTAACAGGTCCCTGCAGGGGTGGGCTGGTAGGAACATTGGAATTTTGCGCAATTTTATGACATTGTGACTTCCAAATGTTGGGTGCAATAAGACACATCAAGTCTCTGCGCTGTCTATTGCTGATTTTACACCCAACAGCACGAGATTTCACTTCGTTAAAGTATTGAAAGGGGACGGACGGACGGACACATTAATCTATTGCAGGCTGGTACACTCAGTTTACAACTTCGTTCCTACCAGTAAAAAAGCAAACTGATGTCCCGGCACAATAGTTACCCCCCCCCCCCTGCGTGTGTGTGTGTGTCCCCCGGGTGCAGTTGCACCGCCTGCGCACTGCTGGCTGATGGCTACTCCACTGGTGGACGGCGCTCGCACCTCGTGGCGTGCACGGAGCTCAGACAGAAGCGCAGCACGGGGTTGGAGAGACGGGCCGAGAGGCGCAGGGCGTGCAGGCTGTTCACACTCCTGCCCAGGCGCAGCACTGACACAGAGATTAAAAAAAAATCCCCCTTATTGCCTTTAACGCACTGTTGGGGAAAGTGCTGAGGCGGACACAGATACACACGGGCATTTGCAGACACAAATACAGCGGTAAACAAACACAGATACACGCACATCGGATTCGCACGGTTGGCTACGTACGGTGCGAATGAAGTTCAATATACATACACATAGTGGCATGTGCAGATACAGAGGCATGCACACACAAAAAGAGGTAGATCTAAAAACACAGACACACCAATATCCGCTATTCGCAACAAAGTGAATGTATGGTCCCCACGGCGCCCGTGCCAATTCCAGGTGGAATTTGAGGCCACGTGAAGTGTTGAAGGCTCGCTGGCATATCCAGGAACAGATGCACAGGCATATATACATGCGCACACAAATACATAAAGAGAAGTAATGTAAGAGACACACAGACACGTACAGACACACCAAGGCACAAAACACTTTTAACCACGTGCAGTCAGGATGGCCGAGCGGTCTAAGGCGCTGCGTTCAGGTCGCAGTCTCCCCTGGAGGCGTGGGTTCGAATCCCACTTCTGACATGAGCTTTTATTATTATTTGTAAAAAAACTTTGCACAGTTTGCCATGATCAAAAAGGGTCATTTCCCGAAACGTCACCCGTTACGTTTTTATTTCCTATTTTATAGTCCACACATCGTTATTGACACGAAACGTGTTGAGATTTTTTTGTGTTTGTGCATCAGTGTCAAAGCGGCAGCGCCACCAGATTATTTGCTTTACGTGTGCACGCTGTTTTCAATTACTTCTGGTTTCGCTCCGATGTCTCTTTGGGGCCGTCCATAAATGACGTCACGCGATTTTGGACGATTTTTGACACCTCCCCCCCCCTCGTCACACGGCGTCACAAAAAGTCAGACCCCCCTCAAATATGACGTCACAAAGCTCTGCCCCCCACCCCCCAAAACCATATTTCCATTTTGAAAATAAAACATGCTTCAAATCGCTTTAAACTATTGTCATTGTAGTGCGTATTTAATGTGGCGCTGCACTCTGATGTTGTAGGATAAAACATTTATTAAAAAAGTCAATTTAATTAAGTAGAACGTGTTGTCTGTATTTATTTAAAGTTGCGCATTTTGATGTGACGTCACATTTCCCAAACTCCCCCCCCCCCCCCCAATCGTCACACATCGTCACACATCGTCACAAATGTCTGACCCCCCCCCCCCCCAGGTGCGTGACGTCATTTATGGACGGCCCCAAACTCGTACAAAGGAGCCTGGGTCGGGTATACAACTCAGACACGTGTTGCTGCGAAGGCGCGAGCGCCAACTACTGCCGCCTCCCTGTCGCTCCTCGCTCGGTTGAAGTGGAGCAAGTAAATACGGCATGTGCCAGTGAAGTGGGCGCCCTGGGTCTCCGTCACCTAACCCGGGCGCGAACTCACGTTTGCGGCTCAGCTTCAGGTGGGACACCAGGGCCTTGAGTTTGTCCGAAGCCTCGGGCCGGCGCCAAGTGCGCTCGTTCACGTGTCTCGCGAGGGTGCACGCGTACTGTGCCGTCCTGCGGTGTGCATCGCATCGGTCAGGGGGCACCTGGGGGGTCGTGGAGGGCACAAGCCGGGATTCGCGATCCGAAGGACGCGGCTTCCGTCCCACCTCCCACTGCACGGCGTTTTAAAAGGATACCGTAGCACCGTGCGTGTGCTGTTTATGTATAATCATTTCGATTTCAAGCTTTCGTGACTGCAGGGATTCATATTATTGGTTCTTTCGGTAAAGTCACGTAGAAGGGAAACAATCAAATATAAATTGATGATGATGATGATTGCTTGTGTTGCAATCGAAACGTCGTGAGAATTTCATTGTTTTTTTTTATTATTTCCCTTCTACGTGACTTTACCGAAAGAACCAAGAATATGTATAATTATGTTGTCATTTATACAGCGTCGTCGGACGTGCACATTGCATCTCGCAGTCGCGGAGAAACCACCGGCAAGCTGGTGGAAGGCAGCCAGGGCGGTAAGTCGGCGCCACCAATAATGTGCCCACAAGCTCTGCAGTCCTCTGTATATTAAGCTGTTCTCAGCCACTGAATGAGCGATACTCAATATCGAGTATCGTACAGAAGAAAGGACAGGTGGAGGTTAGTCCGCCTTCTCCCGGCGAGTCCAGGGTATGGGCAACCTCCTCAACCCCCGACGTTTAAGAGAGCTTCTCAACATTCGCGCGGTGATCCACCAATCCTTGCCGCCGCCCCCACAGTGCTGCATCGCAGGCAAGCAGCCACGCGTGCAGAGAGGGAAGCCGCCACAACCACGGGCTATCTGCTGAAATAATCCCGTCTCTGCGTCAATGGGCCCATGACAGTCGACGCAAAAGTCACATACAGAGAACCAAACACACAAAGACGACACAGACGCATAGACACGCAAACAAAAGACACACAAAAGCCAGACCGGCGCACACAGACACACGGTAGCGATGACGTCACCACGGCGCTTGTGCCAGGCTCTGACAGGACGTCACGGAACAGACCCAGGTGCCATGGGTTGACTGACTGAGATGACTGGCAGATGCACCAACAGACACCCAGACACAGACATTATGATGTACAGACACACATAAATACATAGACACAAAAAGCAATGCACAGACATAGACAAATCCAGAGCCGGACACAAAGAAATGCACCGAGACATAGACAAACACACTCAGACACACATTATTATATACACGGCACATATAGACCAAAGACAAAGATCCCCCGTATAGCCTCTGACAGACTGTTGGGGCAAGTGCTGTTAGCGAGCACCTATGAAGGCCGCCACAGCACACGAGGAAGTGGGTGTCCAGCACCACGCCCGGCCACCTTTGTCTTCCCCTTGGCGATGTTTACACGCACCGCACCAGGTACTCATTTGAGGCTGAGTCGACCTAGGGGAGGCCCAGGACCGGTTCAGATAAATAGTCACCGGTGTTGGGCCGTGAGTTAGCGCAGCGCGCTAACCGCTACACCACCGCTCCCCAACATACACACACAGACACGCATGGACAGACACACACAGAGACAGACACGCATGGACACACCCACAGATACACAAACACATAGATAGACACCCACAGACAGACACGCATGGCCACACACACACGCACATAGACACACAGACAACCACACAGACACACCCCACATAGATAGACACACACATAGACACAGACACAACAACAACCGCCATTCGCCACTAAGTGGCGGTGACGTCACCACGATGCTTGTGCCAGGCTATGTGCACCCTGAGGCCACGTGAAGTGTCGAACGCCCGCTGGCAGGAGGTCACGGGGCAGACCCAGGTCCCACAGGTCGACTGACTGAGATGACTGGCTGATGCACCACCTGTGCCCCCTACTGTGGCAACCTGCTGTGCTTTAGCCACCCGGCGCTCCGATCGTTGTTGTGAGCGTCGCTCCTCCGCCCTCCGTTGTTGTTGGAGGGCGACTGCCTCCAACTGCTCAGTAGCGTCCTTCACGAGCCTCCTCCACAGAGGCCGATCTTGACACCGCTGGTACCAGTCATCGGCAAGTCCACTCAGCTCCACGTCCTCCTGTACCACATCACTCCATCTCTTCTCTAGCCCGTACCGCGCCCGCTTAGCCCCCTCAATCCGGCCGAACAAAAGCTGTTCCGGCATGCGGTGGCTGGGCATGTGGGCTACATGACCCAGCCATCGCAGCCTTCCCCGCCGGAGGAGCTCACCGATGGAACCTTGCCCAGATCTTTCAAGGATTTGTGAGCTCCTCACACAATCCAGTCTGGTTAAACCCAGGATGGATCGTAGGCAGGCCAGTCTAAATGTTTCTAACCGGCGAAGATGTTCCATTAGGGGGGGTCCACGTTTCGCAAGCGTAGAGAAGGGAGGGAATGACCGTGGCCGAGAAGACCTGAAGCTTAGTGCGGAGCGACAGACCAGGTAGCTTCCACACAGCGTTACGCAACCGATGAAAATATATTGCCGCTCGACTGATTCGGAGTGAGACCTCTGCTGTTAAACTGGAGCCAGTCATAAGCACACTGCCCAGGTATGGGAAACTCTCCACTCTCTCCACAACTGCCCCATCACCGATTGGGAGTTGTGGGGGTGGAGTGTCCGATGGTACAAAATACCCAGGCAGGTGCTTAGTTTTGGTGGGGCTGATGGTAAGGCTCCACCTCTTAGTGGCACGCTCCAGTCTCAGCAGCAGCGGCTCCAACTCCTCTGAATGAGCAGCTATTACCAAATAATCAGCATACATAACGTGGTTGAGCAATTGGGAGCCATCCCTTGACCGCACCCGGGCATCGATCAGCCTCCCATTATATCTGTACCATATGGAGATTCCCCCCGTACAGCTATTGAAGGCTTCACGAACTACGTGGTCAAAATAGATGTTAAATAATGTGGGAGCCAGAGGACATCCCTGTCGCACCCCAAGGTGTACAGGGAATGGCTCTGACTCCCGGCCACGTAGTTTTACCCGGGCCCGCTCACCATCATGAAGATCCTTAATGATCGTGAGCAGAGGGTCAGGTACTCCAAAAGCACGAAGAACAACCCAGAGCCCAGGCCTACTGATGGTATCATAGGCCTTGACCAGGTCAATAAAGCAGAGATGTAGGTCTTGTTGGAATTCCCTACACCTCTGCTGTAGCAGACGGACAGAAAATATGGCATAATAGACAGACAGCCACACACACACAGACACACATAGACACACACACACATAGACACACACACACATAGACACACACACATAGACACACACACAGACACACACACAGACTCACACACATAGACAGACACACACACATAGATGGACATTGGGGCTCCGCAAGCCTCTACTCAGCGTGCCTGGCAAGGCGATGTTGAATAATCCTTGCCATGACCTTTCCCGGCACACAGACACACACACATGGACACACACACAGACACACACACATTGACACACACACATAGACCGACACACATAGATAGACACACAGACACACACATATACACACACATAGACACACACACAGACACACACACACAGAGACTCACACACATAGACAGACACACACACATAGATAGACACGCATGGACACAGACACAGACACACACATAGATAGACACGCATGGACACACACACAGACACACACACACACATAGACAGACACACACAGACACACACACAGACACACACAGACACACACAGACAGACACATAGACAGACACACAGACAGACACACAAAGACACAGACACACACACAGACACACCCACAGACTCACACACACAGGTAGACTCACACACACACAGACACACTCACAGACTCACACACACTCACAGACACACACACACACCCACAGACACACACACACCCACAGACACACACACACCCACAGATACACACACACATAGACAGACAGACACCATACCTCATCAACTTCTCCCTCGCTTGGCTCTCAGACAGGAACTCTGAGATGGTCTCCATGCTGTCTGTCAGCTCTCCCGTCTGTCGGTCTGTCGACTCTGCAGCGTCAGGCCGAGTTCCCTCGGAGTCCTCAAAGTGTGGACAAACAGGAATCACGGAGCCGCAAGCGACGACGACTTTCGTGTACGCTTGTGTAAGAGAGTGCGTGTGGGTGTGTGTGCTTTGTGTGTGTGTTAGTGTATGTATGTGTGTTGGTGTACGTGTGTGTATGTGTGTTGGTGTTAGTGTATGTGTGTGTTAGTGTATGTGTGTGTATGTGTGTTGTTTTGTAAGTGTGTGTGTTAGTGTATGTGTGTATGTGTGTTAGTGTATGTGTATGACCGGCTCCAGTTTAACAGCAGAGGTCTCACTCCGAATCAGTCGAGCGGCAATATCTTTTCATCGGTTGCGTAACGCTGTGTGGAAGCTACCTGGTCTGTCGCTCCGCACTAAGCTTCAGGTCTTCTCGGCCACGGTCATTCCCTCCCTTCTCTACGCTTGCGAAACGTGGACCCCCCTAGTGGAACATCTTCGCCGGTTAGAAACATTTAGTCTGGCCTGCCTACGATCCATCCTGGGTTTAACCAGGCTGGATTGTGTGAGGAGCTCACAAATCCTTGAAAGATCTGGGCAGGGTCCCATCGGTGAGCTCCTCCGGCGGGCAAGGCTGCGATGGCTGGGTCATGTAGCCCACATGCCCAGCCACCGCATGCCGAAACAGCTTTTGTTTGGCCGGATTGAGGGGGCTAAGCGGGCGCGGCACGGGCTAGAGAAGAGATGGAGTGATGTGGCACAGGAGGACGTGGAGCTGAGTGGACTTGCCGATGACCGGTACCAGCGGTGTCAAGATCGGCCTCTGTGGAGGAGGCTCGTGAAGGACGCTACTGGGCAGTTGGAGTGCGTATTTAATGTGGCGCTGCGCTCTGATGTTGTAGGAGAAAACATTTATTTAAAAAAAAGACAATTGAATTAAGTAGAACGTGTTGTCTTTATTTATTTAAAGTTGCGCATTTTGATGTGACGTCACACTTCTCAACCCCCCCCCTCCTCGTCACACATCGTCACAAATGTCTGACCCCCCCCCACCCCCCCAGGTGCGTGACGTCATTTATGGACGGCCCCTAAAAGAACGTGTAAGTCTGTGTTTGTGTATGCAGGTGGTGTATCCACCAGTCAACCCATGGCACCTGGGTCTGTTCCGTGACCTGCCAGCGAACCTTCGACACTTCACGTGGCCTCAAATCTGCACCTTGCCTGGCACAAGCACCGTGGTGCCGTAATCGCCACTTAGTGGCGAATAGCGGTTGTTGTATTTGTACCTGGGGGCCGTCCATAAATGACGTCACGCACCTAGGGGGGGGGGGTCAGACATTTGTGACGATGTGTGACGAGGAGGGGGGGGGGTGTTTGAGAAGTGTGACGTCATGTCAAAATGCGCAACTTTGAATAAATATAGACAACACGTTGTACTTAATTAAATCGACTTTTTTATGTTTTCTCCTACAACATCAGAGTGTAGCGCCACATTAAATACGCACTACAATGACAATAGTTTAAAGCAATTTGAAGCATGTTTATTGGGGGGGGGCAGAGCTTTGTGACGTCATATTTGAGAGGGGGGGGTTTGATTTTTTGTGACGCCGTGTGACGAGGGGGGGCGGTCAAAAATCGTCCAAAATCGCGTGACGTCATTTATGGACGGCCCCCTACTCGTTATGTAAAATGTGTACGTGCACTGTGTGTGTGTATATATGTAGGTGCTCGCTTACAGAACCTGCCCCAACAGTTGGGGAGGGGGGGGTTGTCTTTGTCTGTGTATGGGCGTGAGTGTAATAAGCTCTGACTCGACTCGCCCTAACAAACGTCCGAGTATCTGCTCCTCACTCATATCCATTCACTTGGCAAGCGACACGTGGAGTCCAAATTGGTACCGCAGACACGTGGAGTCGCATTGGTGACAGCCCCATTCGCCCCCACCCCAGTCCCGCATCTACTCCCCCCCCACCACCACCCACTCCCAACCCCCTGCACCAATACAGAATCAGATCACAGTTGATCATTCACGATGTAACACGATCTTTGTTCCTGGGTAGTAAATGCTATTTTCTAATTGCTTATGCCTCAAAAGTATAGAAAATGAATGTTATTATTATTCCCGCACAAACTTTGCTTTTGTGAGCAGGACTTTCCGTGAAGGAATGACACAAATGCACACCGCGTTTTATCATTGCAAATAGGAACATTTCAAAATATCACTGTCCTGGCCACAAAAGCAAAGTTTGTGGGGGGGAAAAAAAAATAGCTACATGGCCAGATCTTCTTTCGAAGGTAAATAATCGAAAGCACAAATAAAGCCACTGCCGCGTTAAGTGACAACTTACTTGTTTCACCAAACCCTGTGTATTTATTAACATTGTACACTTTTTTTTTAAGAATCGACAACCGAAGGTTGTTGCAAGGCCGCGGTAAAAGTTTATGTAAACGGTTCTAGTTGATAATGGATAACCGCTAAACCGGTAACCGTTCTGCTAGCGGAAGGTTTATCCGCTGGAGGGAGCGCTGGAGATTACCGTCCAAAGTGGGGGGTAGGGGGGTGGAATGACAATTGTCACGACTGCAGTGGAACCCCCAAGATGCAGTGCCGGATGAAGCTAGTGGGGGGGGGCCTGTAGCATGATGTTATAAAGGGGCCCTAAATTAAATAAAAACAAAAAAAATATTAAAACACGAAATTTTTTACTTGCGTAGTAAAGCAATTGTACTTTTTTCTATACAGCCAGATAATGCGACAAATCGCTAACCTTAAACACCCAGTCGTTCGTAAAAGTTGAAGGCGGTATAGTACTATAGTAATATAACTAATGGAGAATCACCGAACCGGAATTGATAGCTTGAAAGCATTTAGCGCGGGGCCCTTAAAAGTGCGGGGCCCGTAGCTACTACTACACGTGTAGCTACTACTACACGTGTAGCTACTACTACACGTGTAGCTACTACTACACGTGTAGCTACTACTACTACACGTGTAGCTACTACTACTACACGTGTAGCTACTACTACTACACGTGTAGCTACTACTACTACACGTGTAGCTACTACTACTACACGTGTAGCTACTACTACTACACGTGTAGCTACTACTACTACACGTGTAGCTACTACTACTACACGTGTAGCTACTACTACTACACGTGTAGCTACTACTACTACACGTGTAGCTACTACTACTACACGTGTAGCTACTACTACTACACGTGTAGCTACTACTACTACACGTGTAGCTACTACTACTACACGTGTAGCTACTACTACTACACGTGTAGCTACTACTACTACACGTGTAGCTACTACTACTACACGTGTAGCTACTACTACTACACGTGTAGCTACTACTACTACACGTGTAGCTACTACTACTACACGTGTAGCTACTACTACTACACGTGTAGCTACTACTACTACACGTGTAGCTACTACTACTACACGTGTAGCTACTACTACTACACGTGTAGCTACTACTACTACACGTGTAGCTACTACTACTACACGTGTAGCTACTACTACTACACGTGTAGCTACTACTACTACACGTGTAGCTACTACTACTACACGTGTAGCTACTACTACTACACGTGTAGCTACTACTACTACACGTGTAGCTACTACTACTACACGTGTAGCTACTACTACTACACGTGTAGCTACTACTACTACACGTGTAGCTACTACTACTACACGTGTAGCTACTACTACTACACGTGTAGCTACTACTACTACACGTGTAGCTACTACTACTACACGTGTAGCTACTACTACTACACGTGTAGTAGCCACTATTACACGTGTAGCTACTACTACACATATAGCTACTACTACACATGCAGCTACTACTACACGTGTAGCTACTACTACTACACGTGTAGTAGCTACTACTACACATGTAGCTACTACCACACGTGTTGTAGCCACTACTACTACACGTGTTGTAGCCACTACTACACATGTAGCTACTACTACTACACGTGTAGCTACTACTACACATGTAGCTACTACTACACGTGTAGCTACTACTACTACACGTGTAGCTACTACTACTACACGTGTTGTAGCCACTACTACTACACGTGTAGCTACTACTACTACACGTGTTGTAGCTACTACTACTACACGTGTTGTAGCCACTACTACTACACGTGTAGTAGCCACTACTACTACACGTGTAGTAGCCACTACTACTACACGTGTAGTAGCCACTACTACTACACGTGTAGTAGCCACTACTACTACACGTGTTTAGCTACCTGTGCAGCTACGTTAATCCGGCACTGCCCAGGTGTCTTGGAAGAGCTGGGAGTGGCCACTCATTGCCCCACCACTCACCACCTGTCAATCAACCATCTTGTACCGCCGGTGGGGGGGGGGCTCTCAAACTTGCCCGTGAACTTTTTTCATTCTCTATTAGGAGTGCACAAAAAATAAAATCCACACGAGATGGACAATAAACAAAAGAAACATTTACAACGACAAATTGCTGACTTCAATTTAAATCGATATCGCGATTGTCGTGATATCGTAATGTGTATATAATATCGTATTCAATATTATATATCGTGATGTATATACAATCTCGTATTCAATGTTATATATTAAATATCGTGATGTAGGCATATCGTATTTGTTTTCAATATATCGTGATGTATATACAATATTGTATTCGTATTAAATATTATACATAAAAAATCGTGATGTATATCTAATCTCGTATTCATTATTATATATTAAAAATCGTCACGCATATATAATATCGTTTTCAATATGATATATTCAATATCGTGACGTTTATATAAAATTTCGTATTCAATATTAAATCGCCTTCCCCCCAGTCCACCGCGGTCGCGGCTTCCGTAGTCACGTGATCGCCGCGTTGAGGCCTGGTGGCGGTGCAGGCTTGGGACTAGCCTGAGATTCGCCTCGGTTACCCAAACCCTCGGCACTTAAATCGACGCCTTCGTCGTCGTTATTTGTCGTTTTACTTCGTTTTGTTTTACCTCCAGCATGGCCATGCCCTCGCTGACGAGCCATGGGCCGCGGCCCGTGCCCATTCAGTCGACGGCGGGAGCCGTGCCCGTGTACAACGAGAAGGGTGAGCCTAGAGGCCTGAGCGACCAGGCCCTAACTTCGCGGGGTTTAAACCAAAAAAAATGTATTTGCAACGTTAATATTAACAGCAGTAATTTACATTTATTTGTTAAGGCCTGCCTTCCATTAATGTCTCAGGGCGTCAAACGCGCGTCGGTCGTCCGTGTCTGCAATGGAAATGTAAAGTCGCAGAGTCCAGCAACTGTTCACGAAATACCCCGCAACGTAACCGTGCCATGTCACCCGAAACGTCCACTTTAGTGGGGAGCGGTGGCCCAGTGGTTAGCACACGCGTGACGAACCCGCCGGCGAGCTGAGTTCGAACCCCGGTCACGGTTAACGCTTTACCAACCCGATCTGGCCGGCGTGGTAAAGCGCGTGGGGTTAATCGGCACCCTCGTGAGCGACACTGCGTCGGGAGAACTCCATCCAGCAGTGGATTGAACAAGGGGTGGTGTTGACGGGCGGTGATCCAAGCCCAGGCATCGATGGATCATTGCGGGAACTTACATTGTCTTAGGGGCCCATTCATTTAGTGCGTACGCAAAAATCTTTCAAAACTTGACCCCTGCCCCCCCTCCCCCTCACCTGCGTACGAACGCTTGCACCCCCCCCCCCACCCGAGTCCCATAGAACGGCCGATTTTTAATCCACGCAGAAACGATCAAATATTAATAATATTAACGTGTTTAAGCAAACAGATTGTCCACCGCCGGACTATCTAACTAATTTGAAGGCCAATGTAGACAAATTATTATCGAGGCTTCACCCCCCCCCCCCCCCGTTTCCAGCAACTGTTCACGAAATGCCCCGATACGCAAGCGTACGCATTTGGGCCCCCTCCTCCATGCATACGGACTAAATGGATGGCCCCTTATTTACATGTTAAATTATTGTCGTAGTGCTTAGTTTATATACTGATGTATCAGTCCATTGTTTAAAACCTGAACTTACGTTTGCAAAGTATGCATTGTCGACCCTGTTAGATGTTGAGTGTACAAATCATACTCTGCGTCGTTTAGGTCAATGGAGCGAACACAAGTGTTCAAATGAAAGAAACATCGTTTAAATTACTTAAATCAGTTAGCGAGCCTTAATCGATACAATGCATTTAATTTCCGGGTGGGTGAATTTGCATCAATAAATATTCTCACTTGCACAATTTGATGCATGTATCGAGTGCATTGAGTTGATGGTTTCAGCCCGGTCCCCAATGACGTAAAACACATTCCATAACATTACATTAATTCTGCACCTAATTTGGCTATCTTCAAAATATTACAATAAAATATATTGGTTTGACTGTCACCCGAGGAACACTACTCTTTGTACCCGTTACTCTGTGGAACAGAGGTCACTTGAAGGGATCTCAGATATAGTTCTATGGTATCTGCTTCTGTGAGCTGTTCCCTAACATGAAAACTTGCATTGGCCTGGAAGAGTTCCATATTGATGCTTTGCTTCATGGCGTAATATTAATGGCACAATCGAGATTACAGAAATAAATGTGGGACAAATATCAATCACAACTCAAACAGAATCTCATTTGAATGGAATTGTAATCTCGGAGCAGCAATTAATCGACTTTTTCGTGGAATAATTGCATCGCCACTCCAACCACTGCTTGTTCCTCGATCTCCATTCCCAGGCGAGCTCTCCATGGAGAAAGTGAAAGTGAAGCGCTACATCTCGGGCAAACGGCCCGACTATGCTCCCATGGAGTCGTCCGACGAAGAGGAGGGGGAGGACGACTTCAAGCTGCGGCGCCTCCCCAAGGAGGCGGATCGCGATGCGGAGCGCGACCCCCCAGCGCTGCTCTCCTCCTCCTCCTCTTCCACCGCGGCCAACGACGCTCGACTCAAGCGGCTGCAGGCGCGGCAGCTGGAGGACGACGTGGAGGAGAGGTGTGCGGCTGGAGCAAAGCCCCCCCCCCCCGTGCCCCTGTGTTAGAGAACTGCCCGCAGAAGCGGATATCGCTGAATCACTTCCGAGATCCCTTCAAGCAATTTCCGGTCCACGCAGTTCTCTCGCCGACAGTGATTTTCATCACTTGACGGTTAAATCGATGAATTGCAGGACTGTATTTCCAGATGCCATGCTGTTCGTGCCAGAGCCAACTTTAGCGGAGGGAGGGACAGTCGAGACATGTTCCCAGGGCTCAAAACTCCAGATTGGCCGACAACAAATATACACATTAACTTTTTTATGCAGATAAGTAGGACTGGTTATTCGTTTATTATTGTACTTTCATTTTAAAATTTCCTTCTCAATTTTTTGCTGGTGGCAACATGCAGTAACTAACTTCCGTGTGGCATATATCATGAATAGTTTATTCAAACGCGCGATTCAACGCATGTGGCGCGAGCTTCAAAATCGGTTTTAATCGAGCAATTGTAACAAGTCTGCTCGCTTTTGCCGGCACGCAGGCTGGCCCGGCACCGGCAGATCGTCGAGCCGGAGGTGTTGGAAGAGGAGGAAGATGACGACGATGACGACGATGATGATGACGATAGGAGAATCCCTCTCGCCGACCGAGAGGACACAAGCGAGGAAGAGGAGGAGGAGATTGATGACGAGGTGGGTGGACCCTTCACTGCAGCCATAGCCACCAATGCAGGCTTCTGTGAACTGTTCCTACTTCTAAACTAGAGGCCCCATCACTGCGTGGGGTCGGCTGGTCAGATGATTCCTCCCCAATGTGCTTCTACTATGTGCCTCTTCTCTTGTCACATCTACTGTTCTCACATCTCTTTCCACCACATTCTCCCTTATCACCCTCGGTCTCCCTCTACTCCTGCCCTGCATCTCCATAGCCCTGTGAATTGCATCTTCTTTCTTTCCTTAATGGAATCCCACCATATCCATCTTTGTCTTCCTATTGTCCCTTTTGCCTTCTCTTTTCCCAGGTAGGAGGAGTAGGCTCCCCCCCGTGAGCCTTACTTAACACGTCCGCAGGACATGCCACGTTCCTCTCTCTGACTAAATCTTGCATCGTTCTATGCCGATGTCCCAATTATTTTAGCACATCTTTGTTTTTATTGTCCATCCTATTCTCAACATCCTCCTAAAACCTCGAATCTCTATTGCGTCTGTCTTTCATATGGTATCCTTTTTCAGTGTCTCAAGTCTGTGGTCCTATTTCAGTTTTTTTGTTATATTTTCCTGTAGTAACGTTGATAGCTGGTGAGTCAATAGCACCAAACAGGCCACGTGGGTTCAACAATTAGGAGTGGCAGGGCACGGTTTTAGAAACAACGTTGTTCCTATATTGAGAAAAAAAGACAACTTTATCCATAATAGAGGTTTTTTTTGGGTTAGATCGCATAAATATAAATGTGTCGTTAAACCCGCCGCCACCCGACACAGCTAATGAGTACGGTTCATTACTAGTTCAGCACACCAGTGTTGGAGAGTAAACCCACAAGGTTTACAATTCGAGTACGACATTTCGTCGGTAAACACAACCAGCATCATCAGGCGACAGCCAGATTTGTGGAAAAATCCTCCATATTTTCATCTTAAATAGAGGGATAAATGCGATGTCGTCACTTATGATCCAATCCGGTGCGAAGACCAGAGGGGCATGGGGGGGATTAATCTATTATAAAATACAATGGACAACTTTGCAAAACAAGATAAGTCTCAAGCAGCAACCACCACCCTTCTGTAAATGTCAGTCGCTAAGTGTAACCGCCATGAGAGACACTACGTCGATCTCGACAGCCACAGTTGCATGTGTAGTGAGTCCAACTGAGTCGCAGACGTTGTCTTTGGAGCAACACTATTTATTCCATCAACCTAACACAACATAACATAACCTACACTCGGGTGTTGAACGCCGATCTAACCACGCTACGGCAGAACTAGACACGGTCCCGCTATCCCGGTCCGGACCACGAGCTGGGTCCCCGACCGCGTGGCTAGAGGCTTCTTCAACCCGACGTGGATCTTCACTTACCAACAGTCAAGAACTCCGAGCCCCTCACGGGGCTCCCGTTATATCGGACCGGGCTGGGGCTGGCTCCGCCCCTCGCCTCCGCCCACCTTCTAGATCACTGGAGCTCTTTCCCGAAGGCTGCCGAGAGCTCCTCTATACCACGTGACTACCCAGCGGCCCCTGTCCACCGGTGGCCCCCCTCCAATATCATCCGGTCACGTGTCGGCAGGTCAACCAGCGTATCATGCTCCAACGTAACCCTGGCTGGCTGACGCTCTCTCTCGCTCCCTCACCGGGAGCCCGCACTGCACACTGTACATGGTGCTTCTGCGCTAACCAGCGCTCCTCCAGTAACCGGGCTGCACACAATGACAACATTATCCGCCGTCGCCTCGCAAGGCCGGCACCACACAGTGACATTCACAGTCACTACACATGCACACAAGGCGTGATATGGTCAGCAAATTTAAATCCAGCGCTTGATGCAAATAATGAGAAAAACCTACAAAGGCAGGAAAATTGTCACAGGCCGGGAACATGGAAATGACAACCCCTATCGGTGCGCTACTCACTAAAGACCAGCAAGGCACGGCTACCATCATGCCTTGCATGCATGTCATATGACCACCAACTTCAAAAGAGAACTGATAGAGCTGCCGAATTATTGCTTAGGCCACACCAACTCAAATAAGTTGAAAGTGTGGGCCCATCCCTTGAGGCAGCAGTCAAACAAAGGGGCAAACGTCGACTGGCTTCATCCTCGCAGTGGACCCGCTGCTACAGTACCGTCGTCGGCAGCGTCGTCGTCAGGCAAGAGACGACCACGCCGCCACGATGCTCTTCCGCTAGCGAGCGAACGATCCCCGCTCACGTGCCCCCCCCTTGTGTCCGGCGGCGGTGCCCAGGAGATCGAGCGGCGGCGCACCCTGATGCGGGAGCGAGCCAAGGAGCGCGAGGATGACGAGACGGAGCTGCTGGACGTGGAGGACGAGGCGAAGTCGGGCGGCGAGTCGGGCTCCGAGTCGGAGTACGAGGAGTACACGGACAGCGAGGAGGAGGCCGAGCCGCTACTGAAGCCCGTCTTCATCCGCAAGTACGGAGCCGTGGTGCTAAAGTTGAGGGCCCTTTGTTCCTCTCACACAGCTTAAAGGCCGTGATCTGAACGTGGCTCTTTCACTCCAGCACTGTCCTACCAGACAGTCTCGTCCCTTCACCTGATGAAGGCCGCTTGTGTTGTGGCCGAAACGTCGTGAGAATATTATTGTGTTATTTTATTTTATCAATTTATTATTTTATTCTCATTCTACGTGACTTTACCGAAAGAACCAAAGAAGAAGTACGGAGCCGTTGTCTTGCCGCGTCGTCCGTCCCCTTGCCCGTCGCGTTGTCCGCCGCCTTGTCTCACCGTGTCGTCCGTGCCCGTCACATTGTCCGCCGCGTTGTCTCACCGTGTCGTCCGCGCCCGTCACATTGTCCGCCGCGTTGTCTCACCGTGTCGTCCGTGCCCGTCACATTGTCCGCCGCGTTGTCTCACCGTGTCGTCTGTCCCCGTACCTGTCGCGTTGTTCGCCAAGCATTTGCTCAAGCAATGTTCATCCGTTTAGGACATTGACCCGTTTTCTATGATCTGCTGTCTTGTGGATCCCATTGTCGACTGCGTTGTCTGTCCCATTGTGTGGCACCTGCTGGGTCTGCCCTGTGACCTCCTGTCAGCGAGCCTTCGAAGCTTCACGTGGCCTCAACGTGCACATAGCCCGGCACAAGCGCCGTGGTGATGTCACCGCCACTTAGTGGCGAATGTATTGTCTATTGCATTGGCTGTCTGATAGTCTACTCCGTTGTCTTTTGTATTGTTTGCTGCATTTTGTGTTAAATTGTTACATTTCTCCTGTCTTTTCCCTTGTCTTGTCTGTGGCAATTTCCGTCTCATTGAACATTGCATTGTCCACTGTGTCATGCATCACTTTGCTGAATTGCACGTCACATTGTCTCAATGCCTATTTTATTGTCTGCTGCTCCATCGATGGTACTGTCCACACCACGCACGGTTCTGTCTTGATTGAGTATAGTGCCGGCCTTAACAGATGTTCGCTATCGGTTGAGGCTATAAGGGGATCTCGTGCGTGCGTGCGTGCGCGGTAGGAAGGAGCGCCTCACTGTGCAGGAGAAGGAGCTGCAGACCCAGAAACAGAAGGAGCAGGAGGCAGAGAACAAGCGCGTGGTGGAGGAGCGGCGCAAGTACTCGCTCAAGGTGAGCAAGGCCACGGCAACTAGCATCGGCGCCACCAAACATCACCGACACCACCGTCGCTGCCACCACCCCCCACCAGCAGTACCATCACCACCACCGGCATCACCACCGTGGCCACTGCCACAACCAGCATCGGCGCCACCAAAAATTCGCCGTCGCCACCTTCACTGCCTGCCGCCACTTCCAGCATTCCCCTTTCAGCAGCACCATCACCGCCGCTGTCACCACCACCGTGGCCACCACCGCAACCAGCATCGGCGCCCGCAGATGGGCGCTTTATAGACCTGCCGGTGGTGGGAGGCCCTTCCACCGGCTGGTGCGTGAGCAGGCACAAGCAGGGCTGCCGCTTCACCTTTTTGCGAATTTAAATCACAGCCGCGGTCGTCTTTTTTCTTCGTGCGCGCGGTGACGGACGTAGATTGTGGAGGAGGAGGCGCGGCGCGAGTTCGAGGAGAACCGGCGCACGCTGGCGGCGCTCGACACCATCGACACGGACAACGAGAACGACGAGGAGGAGTACGAGACGTGGAAGGTCCGCGAGCTGAAGCGCGTCAAGCGGGACCGCGAGGAGCGCGAGGCGTGAGTGGCACGGCACGGGGAGCGCACGCACAGACAAAAATAGTGACAAGGATCCCCCTGTATAGCCTTCAACAGACTGTTGGGGAAAGTGTTGTGAGCGAGTGGCACCTGTGAACGCCGGCGCGACGCACGAGGGGGTTGGTGCGGCCCGAATCCACGTCCAGCCGCCTCTTGTCTCCCGAGCAGCGATGTTTCCACATCGCGCCGGATACTCGCTTAAGGCTGAGTCGAGCTGTGGTGAGGCCCAGGACTGGTTCATGCAATCGTCGCTGATGACGGGCATATGCACAGGGCACTCGCCACACACGCACGGATGCATTGTAAGCTCATGAACACGTTTGGATTTTGCTTTATTCTCATAGCGTCAGGCTATCACAAAGGCGCTGCGATGTTTCACAGACGCGGTCTGCGGTAGTTCTGCCGTAGGAGGCGTTCATTGCTGTGTCTTCTCCCAAATGAGAAATCCGCAGGAAAGTTGGAAAATGTGGTGCCCGTGACGCCGGTACACAGCGGCCTACTCGCTCGTTGTACACACAAAGTGTGGGTATACATACAGTCGGCATACCAGGTATGCAGAGTTATCGCGTAGCGAACACAGCGTTAAGCACATCGTACCCACGGAGTACGCACACACAGAACAACAGGTGTGCAGGGCAGTACAAACAAAGTACAGGGCACTACACACACGGACTCATATATATGTTGAACTTGTTTCACACCGTCCATAGCCAACCATGCTAATGGGAGGTGCAGTACACGCACAGGGTATACAGAGAAACGGAGCGCATGATGGTGCATGTCAAACTGGTTGCGGTAAATTTGTACCGATGCCATCATCTCTGAGGGCAGCTAGCCATGGTGGTACATGCCTGTGACCCAGCACTGTGTAGGCCACGGTTGGTGAATCGCGTAGAGATTTGCTGAACGGGCTGGGCCGCGAGTTGGCAGCACAGCAAGCGGGTTGGCGAAGCCCCTCCCTCGCCCCGCCACTCCCTGCTTGTACGCGGCGCATCGATTGCGTTTTCCCCTTTCCCGTCGTGCGTTGTTGTTGATGGGGGGGGGGGCGGGCTGCTTTGTCCGTGGGGTCCCCCCTGCGCAGCGCTGAGAAGGACAAGCTGGAGCTGGACCGCATGCACACCATGACGGAGGAGGAGCGGCGGGCGGAGCTGCGCGCCAACCCCAAGGTTATCACCAATCGCGTGTCCAAGGGCAAGTACAAGTTCCTGCAGAAGTACTACCACCGCGGAGCCTTCTTCATGGTGAGCGCCGCTGCACGGGAGCCACGCCCACGGGGACTGTGAGCGGTCGCGGTGGCCGGGGCGCTGCGCGAAAGACCTGGCGAGCGGAGTTCCATTGTCTTTGGTTCTTTCCGTGAAGTCACGTAGCTGTAAAATAAAATCAATTAAATCACGTGACGTTTCGGGCGCGATACACAAGCGTCCGTCATCAGGTGGGACAACCACAGCAAGAAAACAATTGCTGAAGTGGGCAAAAGGGCTGCTGTAACAAGAGGTAAGAGAGCGGGGAGGAGCAAGGGGGGAGATATAGAGAGAGGGGGGGGGGGGGTGTGGTAGGGGGAGGGGGGTGCTGCGAGAACGTTTAGAGGACGAGCAAACAATGCCGGGGGGGTGGGGGGGAGCTGAAGAAACTGGAGATGCGGAAATGAAGGCAACACCATAAAGCAGTTACGGTTTTACCTGGTTAATAACATCCTTCCAATGATTGCTCAATTCGTATCCCCCGTGAAACGTATTTTACGGTTAATACCGTCATAAATGTGTGTACAGTGAGGGGAAAAAAGTATTTGATCCCCTGCTGATTTTTTTTACGTTTGCCCACTGACAAAGAAATTATCAGTCTTTAATTTTAATGGTAGGTTTATTTGAACAGTGAGAGATGGAATAACAACAACAAAATCCAGAAAAACCCATGTCAAAAATGTTATTAATTGATTGGCATTTTAATGAGGGAAATAAGTATTTGACCCCTCTGCAAGACATGACTTAGTACTTGGTGGCAAATCCCTTGTTGGCAATCACAGATGTCAGACGTTTCTTGTAGTTGGCCACCAGGTTTGCACACATCTCAGGAGGGATTTTGTCCCACTCCTCTTTGCAGATCTTCTCCAAGTCATTAAGGTTTCGAGGCTGACGTTTGGCAACTCGAACCTTCAGCTCCCTCCACAGATTTTCTATGGGATTAAGGTCTGGAGACTGGCTAGGCCACTCCAGGACCTTAATGTGCTTCTTCTTGAGCCACTCCTTTGTTGCCTTGGCCGTGTGTTTTGGGTCATTGTCATGCTGGAATACCCATCCATGACCCATTTTCAATGCCCTGGCTGAGGGAAGGAGGTTCTCACCCGAGATTTGACGGTACATGACTCCGTCCATCGTCCCTTTGATGCGGTGAAGTTGTCCTGTTCCCTTAGCAGAAAAACACCCCCAAAGCATAATGTTTCCACCTCCATGTTTGACGATAGGGATGGTGTTCTTGGGGTCATAGGCAGCATTCCTCCTCCTCCAAACACGGCGAGTTGAGTTGATGCCAAAGAGCTCCATTTTGGTCTCATCTGACCATAACACTTTCACCCAGATGTCCTCTGAATCATTCAGATGTTCATTGGCAAACTTCAGACGGGCATGTATATGTGCTTTCTTGAGCAGGGGGACCTTGCGGGCGCTGCATGATTTCAGTCCTTCACGGCGTAGTGTGTTACCAATTGTTTTCTTAGTGACTATGGTCCCAGCTGCCTTGAGATCATTGACAAGATCCTCCCGTGTAGTTCTGGGCTGATTCCTCACCGTTCTCATGATCATTGCAACTCCACGAGGTGAGATCTTGCATGGAGCGCCAGGCCGAGGGAGATTGACAGTTCTTTTGTGTTTCTTCCATTTGCGAATAATCGCACCAACTGTTGTCACCTTCTCACCAAGCTACTTGGCAATTGTCTTGTAGCTCATTCCAGCCTTGTGTAGGTCTACAATCGTGTCCCTGACATCCTTGGAGAGCTCTTTGGTCAAGGCCATAGTGGAGAGTTTGGAATCTGATTGATTGATTGCTTCTGTGGACAGGTGTCTTTTATACAGGTAATAAGCTGAGATTAGGAGCACTCCCTTTAAGAGTGTGCTCCTAATCTCAGCTCGTTATCTGTATAAAAGACACCTGGGAGCCAGAAATCTTTCTGATTGAGAGGGGGTCAAATACTTATTTCCCTCATTAAAATTCAAATCAATTTATAACATTTTTGACAATCGTTTTCTGGATTTTTTTTGTTGTTATTCTGTCTCTCACTGTTCAAATAAACCTACCATTAAAATTATAGACTGATTTCTTTGTCAGTGGGCAAACGTACAAAATCAGCAGGGGATCAAATACTTTTTTTTCCTTACTGTATCTTCCGTTGAATGTTTTCGCAAGGACGTTTACTCTGCAACCCGGATAATCCACCCATGGATAATCGAGCGTTGATTTGTGTTACCCACCGCTTGTACAACCAAGCCCCACCTGGTTTTAGTGGTTGTTGACGTGGTTGTTGTTGTTGTGCAATTTCCCAGGACGAAGAGGAGAACGTGTACAAGCGAGACTTCACGGAGCCCACTCTTGAGGATCACTTTGACAAGACCATCCTGCCCAAAGTCATGCAGGTGGGAACCGGATGCCTCCTCATCCTCTTATCTTCACCATCAAGACCTCATTGTTGTCATTGTCCCTATCATCAGGTAAGTGAGTGGTGGGGACCAGTGGCTAGATGATAGGAGGGGAGTAGAGTGAGATGAGTGGGGAGAGGCAGTGGAGTGCTTGGAGGGGAGTAGAGTGAGATGAGAGGGGAGAGGCAGGGGAGTGCTTGGAGGGGAATAGAGTGAGATGAGAGGCAGGGGAGTGCTTGGAGGGGAGTAGAGTGAGATGAGAGGGGAGAGGCAGAGGAGTGCGTGGGGTGGAGTAGAGTGAGATGAGAGGTCAGAGAGTGCGTGGAGGGGAGCAGAGTGAGATGAGAGGGGAGCGGTAGGCGTGAGAGAGTTCACGGAGGATCTTGAAGACGGCGAGTGTTGCGATCTTGAAATCGATGCGCCATTGCGCTGGGAGCCAGCGGAGGGATGAGAGTGTACCGTGGTCTCGTGTACGGAGTTGGAGGCACGCAAGGGGGTGATCACATGTGGGATCCCGGCGACCGCTCCGTACAACGCTGACGAGTGTTTTTTGCGGGGGCCGACCACCGGCCGCCCGTCCCCGTCCGCCTGCCCGCAGGTCAAGAACTTTGGCCGCTCAGGCCGCACCAAGTACACTCACCTGGTGGACCAGGACACCACGGCCTTCGACTCGGCCTGGGCCCAGGACAACGCGCAGAACACCAAGTTCTACAAGCAGAAGGCAGCCGGCGTGCGTGACATTTTCGATCGGCCGGCCGTCAAGAAGCGCAAGACGGCGACGTGACGGCATGGCCGCTGTTGTTGACGCCGTTGGCTGCGTTCCCCTCGCCCCGTCGGAGTTCCCTTGTCCCACCACGAGTGACGAGAGAATACACGCAAGTGTGTGTGTGTGTGTATGTCTTTGTTGGTGTGCGCATACGTGCGTGTGTCTCGTGTGCGAGGGTGTGCGGGTGTTTGTGTGGCTGGAGCGGTAGTGTCGTGGTTTGCACGTTGCATTGCTCCGAACCTGTCTTGTGTGGTAGCGAGAGTGTGTGTGTATGCGTGCACGGACGTGTGTGCGAGTTTGTATGCGTGTGGAGTGTGTACGCAAGTGTGTGTGTGTGTGAACTGAACGTATGCGCATACGTCTGTGTACGCGAGTGTGTGCGTGGGTATACGTGTGTGTGTTGGCGAGTGCGTGCGTTGGCAAGTGCGTGCGTGTCCGTGTGTTAGCAAGTGCGTGTGTATACGTGTGTGTGTGTGTTAGCGAGTGCGTGCGAGTGTGCGTATACGTGTGTGTGTTAGCAAGTGCGTGCGTATACGTGTGTGTGTTAGCGAGTGTGTGCGTATACGTGTGTGTGTGTGTTAGCGAGTGCGTGCGAGTGTGCGTATACGTGTGTGTGTGTTAGCGAGTGTGTGTGTATACGTGTGTGAGCGAGTGCGTGTGTATACGTGTGTGTGTTAGCGAGTGTGTGCGTATACGTGTGTGTGTTAGCGAGTGCGTGCGAGTGTGCGTGTACGTGTGTTCGTGAGTGCTTGTGTATACGTGTGTGTGTGTTGGCGAGTGCGTGTGTATACGTGTGTGTGAGCGAGTGTATGTGTATACGTGTGTGTGTGTGAGCGAGTGCGTGTGTATACGTGTGTGAGCGAGTGCGTGTGTATACGTGTGTGAGCGAGTGTGTGTGTATACGTGTGTGTGAGCGAGTGTGTGTGTATACGTGTGTGTGTGTTAGCGAGTGCGTGCGAGCGTGCGCTGTGTGGTACCGCGACCGCTTGCCCGATGGCTCGTGGCAACTGCAAAGTACGGCAAGTGGCAGATGTGGGCCGTGTCTGTGTGACAATGATCTGATCCTGCGTCCGTTATCCTCGCCGCCACTATTTGTTATTCTACACAGCACAACGTCGCAATATCCACCCTGACCAATTTTATATGTATACGTGTGTGTGTGTACATATATACAAACACACACACGCAGGGTACGTGTCTATGTATGTACGCTGTGGTTTGTATGCGGTAACCCATGGAGCAGGGGAAGCCGGGTGGTTGGCCTAGGGCGCAGCATGGCGCGAATGCCTCTCTCCTCCGTCTGCATTTTCCAACGCAGAAACTTTGTAAATAAAAGTTTTGAAATGAGTAACTGGTTTTAAGAAAAAAAAACCCTGGAGTGCTTTGATTTTGTATCACGTCGTGGTTCATTCTTGTAGAAGTCTTGACTACGAATGGCAAGCCGGTTGTGTGTGTGTCGTCTTATTAAAACTTATTTTACCAGGTAAGGTTCCCAACTGAGCTTTGTAGCTCTTTTTTCAGAATAGACCTGGCTATCACGAATG
Organism: Petromyzon marinus; assembly: GCF_048934315.1. Classification (NCBI taxonomy): domain Eukaryota; kingdom Metazoa; phylum Chordata; class Hyperoartia; order Petromyzontiformes; family Petromyzontidae; genus Petromyzon; species Petromyzon marinus. The sequence continues at coordinate 5,894,415 of NC_133723.1, forward strand.
ATAGCGCAACGGAAGTGACTTATCACGTGGAAATGTATAGCAGGAGCCAAATACTCTAAACCAGGGGTCGGCAATATGCGTCTCTGGAGCCGAGTGCTCTTGAGCTCGCGACGTTGATTCTAAATGTAGAGGGGGGGAAAAGCCTGGATGACCTGGAGTAAAATCCACGCGACCACGGGAAGAGAGACGCTGCAAGACGCCAAAATAAACAGCAGCAGGCGTCGAGGTCTGGATCGGGATCGAACCCACGACCTCCTGTATATCAGGCGAGGGAGTTAACATCTCGCTGCGTGGTGTTTCCGTGCTGGGGTCGGTGGAGCGAACCGTGGAAGACTTCGCTGGGACTGGCCGGTGGTCAAGGAAGCCCCGAACCGCTGCCTGTGGTTCCAGACAATCGGGGACTTTAAAAAAAAAATGAAGCCCTCGCACGGAGTGAATTGGCAGGACGCGTCAAAGCCGACCACCGGGTTAGCTGTTAGAGCAAAATGCATTTGTGGTGGGGGGGGAGGGGAAAATACAATGTATACGCCTGTGGCTCTGCGTTTTTATTGTCTCGCACGTGAAGCGAAACTTGTGGTCACTGTGGCCGCTATTGTGCCGGGCGACTCCCGAATAGGAGCGCAACTTTATACGCCGAACGTTTGCAACATCGGCGTCGCATCATCTTCACTCGAGTTCTAACTCCCCGTGCCACCGGCCACACGGGCAGAGCTTCGGCGCAAATGAACTCTTTCAACTTCAGTTGGGAATCGTAAAAAAAGTATATATATAATGACACCGGCGGTTGGTGTCGGTTTCGCAATGGCTTGGCAAATGCTGCAGCGTTACTCCCATTGACGTAATTGTGTACAGCATAATCACAGTTATTTTAAATTCGGGAAAATGGTCCGTAATGGGATAGCCACCAACGCTCCCCTGTACCATTACGTGTCTCGCAACGCTTTTATGTTCGCCTGAATCATAGCTTGCCTGAATTGCATGATTAATTATTTAAATGTAGGTAATTCAACTCGCAATTGCGCCTTTGCAGCGTTTTAATGTCAGTTATCCATGCGAGCCTCGCTGTGTCTGTGAGTGGTGTCTATGTAAGTCATTGGTTCTCTGTGTGAGTCTGTAGGTCTCTGTGTGAGTCTATGGGTGTCTATGGTGTCTATGTCTCTGTGTCTAAGTCACTGACAGGGCTGAGACCATGAGCTCACACTTTTGTTTAATTTTTGTTATAGTTTATGTGAGTTTATGGGTCTCATTGTGTGTTCTCAATTGGATAATTGAGAACTTACGTTTAATCATAAATCTTGTCTATGCGAGTTGTGAGTCTATGGGTGTATATGTAAGTCTGTGGGTCTCCGTGAGTAATCTGTCACTCGCTACACTTGTGAAACCACTTTTATCAAGGGCGGCCCAAACCCGGATTCAAACTCATGTTCCCAGCACTCAATGGCACCGACTCGGTGTCTCTGACCTGACCATTGTGAACCCCGTGAGCCAAGGGGTTCTCTCAGAATGCAATAACAAGCACTACACACCTGATGATGACTGCTTGTGTTGCAGTCGAAACGTCGTGATAATTTTATTGTTTTATATATTTTATTATTTTATTGTTTCCCTTCAACGTGACTTTACCGAAAGAGCTAAGAATATATAGCACTACAGTTTTAATAAATTCCATGAAATCATTTCTATACAGTCCCCAAGTTTTGTATCGATGTTTTTTTTTTTAAATCAGTCACCACCTTCTGTTGTTCCACACTTGGCGTTAAACCCAAAGCTTCTTACGGGCACCGTGACTCCATTGACACAAGCAGAACCATCGAAACATCATTTAGCCACGATCAATCCACTGCTGGATGAAGGCCTCGCGCGAGCCGCGTTGTACCAATCCGCACAGCAGCCGTGCAACGAGCTCGTCGCGTGGCCACTCCTGCGAATGGCCCTCTCTCTCGACCGTCGCAACGTGTCTGGCCACGTGGCGGGGCTATCCCAAGCGCCGCTCGCTGTCGTGAACGCGTCGAGTCACGGGTCTGCTAATGAACCAGCGGCGCCTCCAAGCCCACGTGTTCCTCTTTGTGTCCCGCCGTTTTAAAACTTCCACGCTTACATTCTGGCGCGCTCTGAACATTTTCCAGCGGCCTCTATTCGCGAGCGGACCACGTGCCCGCACGATGCAGGTAGGGTGCTTCAAAAAATGTTAACACTTACATGGGACTCTCGCTTTTAATGGAATAAGAACGGATAATACACTGTAGCGTGATAACAAATGTGTGTTAATAGCCATCGTTGTCAACACGTGGCCTGGATTTTTATACAGGTGGTCTCCAGAGCCCGGAGGGAGCAGCACATTCCTCGTGGTGGTGTTGCAAATTCTCAGATGTGTTCACATTTTTTTAAGCACCCTTGTATATATAAAAAAGAACCCCCCCCCCCCGAAGAATAAAACATCTGGTTTCAGGGAATGAATTCGGTCGAAATTATGACTGGGTGGAAGAAAAAAACTCCACACACCCCACTGGGCCAGCCACTCATTCATGACCTCATCCTTCCAGGATCACGTGTTGGCGGTCGTTATGATCTCAACCCCGATTAAAGTCATCACCGGGCACGCGTCCGCTTGGTGCCGTGGCATCGCGCGCCTGGGGCTGGCGCGCGCTGCCACGGGTCTCGTGAGCTCGCGTGTCGAGCGGGATAGATCCTGGCCACCGTCGCAGGAACGTGGAATCTTCGTTCATCGGAGAAGAGCGCCGCCCAAACATCGCAAGGTAATTGTCGAACGTGCTGTGGTGGAATCTTGATTTGAAGCTTTCGTGACTGCAGGAATCCATACTCTTTGGTTCTTTCGGTAAAGTCACGTAGGTAGAATTTATTTTTAAATAATAATAGATCACGACGTTTCGATCGCAACAACAAGGGACTTTACCGAAAGATCCAGTGAGTACTTGCTGTGGTGGTTTACAGCAGCGGTTCTTAGCCTGGGGTGCGCGCACACTTCGGTGAGTGCGAGATGCCCTCTCTGGGGGCGGGTGGGGGGGGTGTGCGACATGGCCAGATTTTTGTTAGAAGGTAAATAATCGAAACACGAATTAAACCGCGGGCACGTAAGTACAACTTACTTTGATTCGTCAAACCCTTCCGTATTTATTAACATTCTACATGCTTTGAGGCTTCCAGTAAAGGTTAGAGACGCACTGGTTCAGAGTCTGTCGAGCAGCTGGAAATCCGAAGGTTCTGCGCGAGTTCGCATCCCGATTTGCGGAATCGGCTCAGAGAGTCCATCCATCCCTCTGCGGTCGATTAAGTGAAGATCCACTCGATGGGAATATCAACGGCGGTTGTCCTATGGATGGACTCGCCCCCCCCACCCCCCACCCCCCACCACCAGACGTACGAAGGTGGTGGAATTGTCACCTCCCGGCTTAGGTGGGGGCTGGAAAACGGGAGGAGATGGACGCCGACGCGGATGAGTAACGCCGAAATGATGTTGCGCGCGGCCTGCTGAGATGTCTCTGTGCTCGTTTCGACGAAATCGCCAAAGGCTTTTTTCTCGACGGGATAATGCGCGCCACGGAAGGGGCGGTTGCGAGAGAGATGTAGGCTGTGTGCGTGTGCGTGCTTGCGTGACTGCTGCTCGCGAACAGCACTTGTCCCAACGGTACGTTGAAGGCTATACGGGGGATCTTTGTCTTCGCATAGGGGTAGTAGCGTCGGTGTTGGGGGAGCGGTGGCGCAGTGATCAGCGCGTTGTGCCACGAACCCGGCCAGGCGAGGTCGATTCCCGCTCACGGCCAACGCCAGTGACGATTATCCGAACCGGTTCTGGGCCTCCCCTGGGTCGAGTACCTGGTGCGGTGTGTAAACATCGCCACTGGGGAGACAAAGGCGGCCGGACGTAGTCCTGGCCACACCAGGCCCTCGTGTGCCGTTCCGACCTGCGTCGGTGCTACTAGCTAACAGCACTTGCCCCAACGGCCCTGTGAAGGCTATCCCCGGGGGATCTTTGTCTTTGTAATTGGCCACGTTTGTTCGGCACGTGAAATCGTTTATCAATTGGCCGTGTCAACGTTGGCTGGACGTTCCGTGTTTACTGGCCAATTATAAGCCGGTGGACCAAGTGATTTTCAATCTAACACGGAGAAGGAGGAGGCTTTCGCGACCAACATTATCCATAATAGAGGGATGTTTTTACTGGTAGGAACGAAGTTGTAAACTGAGTGTACCAGCCTGCAATAGATTAATGTGTCCGTCCGTCCGTCCCCTTTCAATACTTTAACGAAGTGAAATCTCGTGCTGTTGGGTGTAAAAAAAATTCCAATGTTCCTACCAGCCCACCCTGCAGGGACCTGTTCGGTTAGATCGCGTAAATATAAATGTGGTGTCGTTAAACCCGCCACCACCCGACACAGCCAATTAGTAAAGTTTGTCACGCAGAAAGAACGTGCCAATTCGTTACGAGTACAGACGCACCGGTTGGGTGTTGTAGAGTAAAACCCACAACAATTACGAACCTGAGAAAAAACCCCCACCTCTTTTGTGGCCAAGTAATAAGCCTCCCGTGCCAACACCAACGGTGACGATTATCTGAACCGGGCATGTGCCTCCCCTAGGTCGACTCAGCCTCAAATGAGTACCTGGTGCGGTTTTTGTAGTAAACATCGCCACTGGGGAGACAAAGGCGGCCGGGCGTGGTTGCTGGCCACCCACCCCCCTCGTGCGCCGTGCAGGCCTTCATAGGTGCTGCTCGCTAACGGCACTTGCCCGCCGCTATCGGGTTACTCCGCGCAAAACAGCCCCACTTGCTCAATCCACTGCTGGATGAGTGCCTCCCCACGGCGTGCGGGTCGCGGTGGGGGCTGGGGGGGGCGGAGTTGTTCGGACTGAAACTTCACCGCGCGAGCAGACGCCGGCGCAATAGATCGTGGTGCATTATGGGGCCGGTCATAAATGACGTCACGCACCTAGGGGTGGGGGTTCAGACATTTGTGACGATGTGTGACGAGGGGGTGGGGGGGGGGGTTTGAGAAATGTGACGTCACATCAAAATGCGCAACTTTAAATAAATATAGACAACACGTTGTACTTAATTGAATAGACTTTTTAATAAATGTTTTCTCCTACAACATCAGAGTGCAGCGCCACATTAAATACGCACCACAATGACAATAGCTTAAAGCGATTTGAAGCATGTTTTCAAAATGGAAATATGGTTTTGGGGGGGGGAGGGCAGAGCTTTGTGACGTCATATTTGAGAGGGGGGGTCTGACTTTTTGTAACGCCGTGTGACGAGGGGGGGGGGTCAAAAATCGTCCAAAATCGCATGACGTCATTTATGGACGGCCCCTTAACAGCGTCCGTGTATTTTTTGTTATTTGGGGGTCTCGATATGGTCTCGGGCGTGGTGGTCACCCGGTACTGGTCGATACGATGCAGACCTCAGCTGCTCGCACTTAGTCCACCACTGTGGGCAGCAGCAGCAGGGTTAGTGGATCACACACGGATGCTGCGAAACTCCCTTCCCCGTGGGTGTCGAGGGGCTTGCCGTGGGTCTGCCTCGCCAAAACGACGTCGGTCTCTCCCACCTCCGTTCCGCCGCTGACGGATCGGGCAGTAGGGTGGTGCATGGGTGGGGGGGGGGGGTTCCAACTCGAGTGGAGATGATGCGACACCGACATTGCGAACGTCAAGGGTATAAAGTGGCGCATTGATTCGTGACTCGCCTTAGCGCAAGAGCGGGCACAGTGACCACAAATTACCCTTGACTCGCACGGGGGGGGGGGGCGGGGGGGTGTGGGCATTCTCGGGTCACTGCGGCTTCCTCCTAGCACACGCAAAAAAAAAACGCTCATTCGTTGGAGCGAAACATCTCGATGCATAGAGGAGCGCAGAGCGTGGGCAATTGTTTCGCAGCTCGTAAGGGGCAGAACCGCGTGACTTCTTCAGCTCGCTGCTTCCGCCGCCCGACTCGTCTATGTTTCCTCCTCCTCGTGGCGCCTCTGAGGAGTCGTCCTCCTCGATAGCGTGGTCGGCGTGACGAGTGGACAGTATTAGCCTTGTTGTTGTTGTTGTATTCTTGGTTCTTTCGGTAAAGTCACGTAGAAGGGAAATAATAAAAATATAAAACAATAAAATTCTCACGACGTTTCGACTGCAACACAAGCAATCATCATCAGGTGTGGAGGACGAGACCAGACTGTCTCATCCCTTCACCTGATGAAGGCCGCTTGTGTTGTGGCCGAAACGTCGTGAGAATTTTATTGAGTTATTTTATTTTATCAATTTATTATTTTATTCTCATTCTACGTGACTTTACCGAAAGAACCAAAGAAGATGAATCCTTGCAGTCACGAAAGCTTAAAATCGAAACCAAGAATAAGTATCCGAATTAATTAAATCACGATATGTACCTTTAAATTTTGATTTAAAGCTTTCGTGACTGCAGTGATTATATAATAATATATAACATATATTTTATTACTTTATTGTTTCCCTTCAACGTGACTTTACCGATAGAACCAAGAATATTATAAGTACCTTATTATCACGCTCGTGTCTTGTCGAGCAGTAGATAAATCCTGGCTGCCGATGATCACGACCGTGTTGACAAATCGACAGACGCGTACAGTCGACACAGCGAACGATATATCTCTTTATCTTTATTATTTTTAAACACCTTCAACGGTGCTGCTTGTGTCTGGCCGTGTGGGGAAAAATTGGGCCATTTTTTGGGGGCGTTAACGGTTTAAATGTTCCAGTTGTTGGCTGCTGAGGATTTGTCAATGAAAACGAAACATTCATGAAACCTTTGATTTAAAGCTTTCGTGACTGCAGGGATTCATGTTCTTGGTTCTTTCGGTAAAATCACCACGTAGAAGGGAAACAATAAAATAATAAAAATATAAAACAATACAATTCTCACGACGTTTCGACTGCAACACGAGCAATCATCATCAGGTGTGGAAATCAAATTTTCTTGCCGTGGGTTTCACACCTGATGATGATGATTGCTTGTGTTGCAGTCGAAACGTCGTGAGAATTTTATTGTTTTATATTTTTATTATTTTATTGTTTGCCTTCTACGTGGTGACTTTACCGAAAGAACCAACAATATGAATCCCTGCAGTCACGAAAGCTTTAAATCGAAAGTTGTTGGATATAGGAATAGGTTTTACCCTTTTAACTGGCACAAAGACTGACATCTTTTATTCAAGGAATCATGTTTGCAATAACCACAACACAAGCAGTCAAAATGCAAGCAAAAAAGACAACTCTGATAATAATATGCACTGTCCTTGAATTTGATTGGTCCACACCCGAGACAGCTTTTCTTAGAGCCCAGTCTCCACTGGTGTTGGACCAGAAGACGCCAAAAGGCGTACAACTCAAAAACAGCACACTCTCAGAGTATTGAGGGCTCGGGGTGAGCATTTACATTATGAGACCTCCTTTGCCAGTAACAAGATATAGGAATAGGTTTTACCCTTTTAACTGGCACAAATCAAAAGTTGTTGTTGTTCATGGGCGGAGCTTGCGGGAGAAAGGGGGGGGGGCAATGCCTCGCCCAAACTGGACACCTTTATTAATTTATTTAAAGTAGGTTTAACACGCAGGCTTTGTAAATATTGTGGATTTGCTCTCCAACACACCAACCGGTGTTTGCTGTACTCGTAACGAATTGGGCCACGTTTCGTTAACGTGACACAAACCCCTTACTAATTGGCTGTGTCGGGTGGTGGTGCCGGCGGGTTTAACGACACAACATTTATATTCATGCGATCTAACTCAACACCCCCCCAGACCCCCAGCCCTTCCCACTTTCCCTCCCCACCCCGGCCTTTTATTGCCGTGTTTGTTGCTTAACTTGTAGCCTCCACTACCCCATACCCCCACCCTCCCTGTCTCTCCTCCCCCCCCCCCCCCTTCTCTTGCCTATATGGCCTCTTGTTGCAACAGCCCAATTCAGCAAATTGCTTCATGCCGTGGTTGTCCCACCTTGATGACGGACGCTTGTGTTGCGCCCGGAACGTCGTGATTTAATTTATTTTATTTTCTACCCACCACGTGGCTTTTCCCGAAAGAAGCAAAGGGCATGGATCCCTGCAGTCACGAAAACTTCAAATCTATTTTAAGTAGTTTACAATTGAGATCTTCAAAAATATATATATACACATTAACTAATGATATGCACCCGCGATTTATAATGTGAAGGACAAGACGCACCCCTGCCCTCTCACGCAAACATCGAAGTCAAACTCCGCCTCTGCTGTTGTTGTTGTTGTCAGGTCTCATGAAACGGTTTGGGGCCGTCCATAAATGACGTCACGCGATTTTGGACGATTTTTGACCCCCCCCCCCTTTGTCACACGGCGTCACAAAAAGTCAGACCCCCCCCCTCTCAAATATGACGTCACAAAGCTCTGCCCTCCCCCCCCCCAAAACCATATTTCCATTTTGAAAATAAAACATGCTTCAAATCGCTTTAAACTATTGTCATTGTAGTGCGTATTTAATGTGGCGCTGCACTCTGATGTTGTAGGAGAAAACATTTATTAAAAAGTCAATTTAATTAAGTATAACGTGTTGTCTATGTTTATTTAAAGTTGTGCATTTTGATGTGACGTCACACTTCTCAAACCCCCCCCTCTCTCGTCACACATCGTCACAAATGTCTGACCTTCCCTCCCCCTCTAGGTGCGTGACGTCATTTATGGACGGCCCCTTACGTACCCGTGCTTAATTTGTGCTTTCGATTATTTACTTTCTAAAAGAAATCTGGCCACGTCCCCCACCCCCAGAAGGGCATCTCGTACCCCCAGGGGGTGCAGCATGCACCCCCAGGGTAATACCCACTGATATATCTCTATACTCCCAATTACCCAATGACAATGAAGCCAGTGGCAGCTTGTGTCAATCCCCAACCCCCTCGCCACGTGCTCAACTCACAAACTCCAGCACCCTCCGATTAGCGTGCACGGTTGGGCTATACGCACGCTGCGAAATAAGTTCAATACACGTACGTGCCCATTAACGGTGCCAATCGAGTGATCACAGGGGGAGATGAAATCATGCATAACAGGTCCCTGCAGGGTGGGCTGGTAGGAACATTGGAATTTTGCGCAATTTTATGACATTGTGACTTCCAAATGTTGGGTGCAATAAGACATATCAAGTCTCTGCGCTGTCTATTGCTGATTTTACACCCAACAGCACGAGATTTCACTTCGTTAAAGTATTGAAAGGGGACGGACGGACACATTAATCTATTGCAGGCTGGTACACTCAGTTTACAACTTCGTTCCTACCAGTATAATATATACCTGGTGCGGTGTGTGAACATCGCCACGAGGGAGACAAAGGCGGTCGCGCGTGGTGCTGGCCACCCTACCCCCTCGTGTGTGCCGTGTCGGCCTTCATAGGTGCTGCTCGCCAACAGCACTTGCCCCAACAGTCCGTTACAGGCTATCCGGGGGAACTTTGTCTTTGCGTGCAGCGTTTCTCTCGATCATCCCAATTAGTTCGTAATCACACCCCACCCCCCATACACACACACACACCGTGATCCCCCTCTCTCTGCACGTGACCACTTATCAATCGATAGCGCCACTCAAATGGGTCGCCCTGCACGCAACTGCAATCGTGAACAGCGAGTTGTTCCGTGTGCCCATTGTGCGTTCATTGCGTGCGCGCTGTGGGTATAAATAGTGGTGGCGCTTGAGTGTCTGCACGACGCTGCGTCATCACCGCCTCTGCCTCGGAGTTCGCTCGCTCGCTCAGTCGCTCAGCTCCCCCCCGACGGTGAGTGTCCATCCCTCCACACCGTGGGTGTCACGCACGCTCTCTCTCCACGCTCTCCTCCGGCGACCCACAACCACCACGGGGGTGGGTAAATTTACCCGCACGGGTTACGGTTTGATAGTGGCCATCGCTGCGGCGGTGAGCGTGTTTCCAGCGCTACACGTGTGTGTGTGTGGGTTTGTGATGGGTTTATGCCGCACTGCGCTTACTACCAACACGGCGACTTGAGTTGCCTTCCCTGCCACGGGGTAATGTTGGTTAGCGGGGGTTTGTTCTAGAAATGGCTCTGTCGGCTTTGACCTTTTTTCTTTTACGAGTAGGATGCTTTAACGCTGCATCCTAGGAAAGGGAGACAAAGGCAGCCGGGCGTGGTGCTGACCACATCCTGGTGGCGTTAATGTGCTCGCTAGCAGCCCTTGTCCCGCAAGGCTGTGTAGGCTACACGGGGGGAGGGTTCTTTGTCCACCGTGCGGCCGCGACATCGCGTGTGGCTTTTTTCTTTCCATTATCGTGACGGCGTTGCCTGGCTGGTGTTCGGTAGGAGAGACAAAGGCGGCCGAGGCGTGGTGCCAGCTACACCGTGTGCCGGCCTTAATAGGTGCTCCCTAACAGCGCGTGCTCCCCTAACCCTTGCTACAGCACGGGCGTGCATCGGCTCCGCTTCGTGAGGCGCGCGTTTTGAGCGATGTGCGTGGGGGAGCCCCTTTTTGTAGTGTCGCGTACACGACCCCCCCCCGATACGGGGAGCTGTGGCGTAGTGGTTCGCGCATACGAATCTGGTAACCCCCGCTTTGAATTCCCGTCCACTCCCCAGCCATCGGGTGGCGAATGTTTAGTAGACCCCCCCCCTCCCGCCCCCTTGGGTCTCGCCTAAGATCGACTCTGCCTTTGTCTGTGCTGGGGCGGGGGAAGACAAATACAGCCGCGCATCGGTCGTGTCACGCCTAGCGGCACTTGTGCTGGGCTTTAATAGGTGCTCGATATCGGCAAAAATTCCCCAAAAGCCGAATACGGATGGCGATCGCGTTTGTAATACAGTGCACAAAATCCAGGCCAATGGCTTTGTGCCCATTTTTATCTTTTGGGGGGTAATTTAGAGGTTTGAAACTGGAAAGCTACGTGGTGGGGGGGGGGGGGGGGTAAGCCTCGTCCACATGGAATCTGGAAGGGTGACTGCATGGACTGACCGAGTAATACCAGGGGCATCGGTCTGTGGGTGGGGGGGGAGCATAGAAGTGCAGTATAGCATTGTTTTTCGGCACATCAACAGCACCTTTTTATGGCAGCCCATTTTTTTTCAATGTCAATCGTGCATGGCAGGAATATCTAGTCATTGTATCGTGTCGTAATCATCCCATGACGCTCGCTACTACAAGAAGGGAAGTAGTCATCGTCTAAACCCAAGACTTTCTGCGCTTTGTTTGCCCCTTGAGGGGACACAGCTGCAACGTGCACCGACGTTTTTCAAAGGAATTCGAACCCGAGGTGATGCCCACACCCGCCGCCCTGACTCGAACCACCAACGGTGAAGTGTGGCTCTCCACCAGGAGAGCTGATGGCTTGAGGTTTTTTTAATAACCATGCCAAATTGTGACTTGACAATGCCCGTAACCATCCAGCACTGCAGGTAATGCGGGCCGCATGGCTTGATGGGTGATAACTGCTGTCGGGATGCACTAGCACGTGTGGAAAATGTGTACCGTCGTTTGGCTAATTGAGGTAGTGTAAAGGTAGATGCTTTTTTAAACTAATACGTCTGGCTAGTGTGACAGTAGGCCAAATGCTCTCGCGAAGCACTTCCAGCAGCGGCATCCCTGCAAGGCTGAATTGAGTGCCACTTATTTTTTGGAGTGTACAAGCCCCATTAACAGCTGTGTACAGGTCTCCTGTGGTGAGACAAGTGGCTGTTTTGGTGTTTGTGGTATTGAAGTCGTCGATGGGGTTAATTTAGTTTCGATGGAGTACTGTGAATGTTGCATTAGCGCTGTAAACGCATGCCATATAAACAAATCTCTGGGATTAACGTTCTTGTGTGTGTGGCTGCATGTGAAGTGGTTTTAGATAATGGATTCCAGCCAAACCAATGTGGCGTTTTAATTTGGGCTTTTTTTTAAGTCCCTTTCTCTATCCTCTGTAGGCCAGGTTCCGAGTAAGTGGGCTTTGTAAATATATGACGCACATCCTGTGGGAGCATTGCAACTCATGCCTCCCCGGTTTTCTAAACGGATCTGGAAACTTGTTCTCTAATAATTGGTGCCTTGCCACAAATTAATCCGAAGTCTGCCAGGTTCTAGGGGTAGAATGTAACGTGGAGGTGGGGTGCGCAATCCCTGTTTTGGTTTAACATGGCATTTTTTTAAGCCCTCTTGCCAACTGTGGCTCCAGATCTCAGTCTGCAATTATCCTGCTCGGTTCCTGAAGCCTGCCTGATTACTGCCCAATTTCCCTCCCTACATTTGATTACGAAACAACAAACTCCCCCGGGTGGCTACTGCCTAGTGGGCTGTAATAACTGCGGTTGAAGTTTCTGGCCAGAGCTCCGTCTGACAACTGAGGTGTTGGATGCCAGCGGCACGTGGGGTCTGACACGGCCTGGAGCTTTTTTTAAGGCCAGCCACTTGGGTTGCCACCCATCCTGGTTTTGCTGGCATCATCCTCTGGTTGAAGTAGCTGGTTCCCTGGGTAGTTTGTCCATCTGCCTAAGGACAGACTCCTGACTTAAGTCCGTTGTGCAATGGGGCACCACTTTGACAATCCATTTTGGCCACCTTTTTCCTCCCGTAGTTTCTGTTCGGTCCTGGACTGGTAATGAGAACCATCCGTTTTTGGCTTTGATTGCAAAAGCCTTGCATGATTTAAACGGAGACCCGGTCCAGGTGAACCACTTGTTAGTACAGGCCGATGTGGCACTACGGCAGTTTCCTTGTGTCCAACAGGTGAGGGAGGGTGTTGTGCAGGTAAATCGCTACGACCTTCAGGTTTGTCTAACACCCCGGGTTGGTTACAGGTTTCTGTTCTTGCCCATAGACGGATACCTACTACCTGCAGAGTCATCGCTTTGAGCATGCCAGCCTGTACTGGGTGGGAGGGGTGTGCCTTTTGTTGGCCCTCCTGATAAACATGAGCCCTGTCCTTGTTACTGCCGTTTATAATCTCTGCTTTCTCCTCTGCCCCTCCCCAAGGTCTCTGCAACTAGTTCGAGGATTCCCAATGGCTGAATACGTTGAACAGCAGTGTGAGGTTTGTCCACTCTCTGCTTTGTGTGGTCCTTGGCCAAGTGCTCTGTAACTCCAACTTGACTCTGTAATTCGTACAGGTGCCTCCCAAAGTGCATGGTCCACCAACGACTGGCTTTTTAAAAGCCAAGCCTAAAATAGGCAGCTCTGGTCCTTAATAGGGGGGGGGGGGGTGCCCCCCATTGCCTATGCTCCTGAAGGCTTGCTAGTACTGGCATTCAGTGATGTTTGCTTTTAGGAGTGGTGGGGGGGGGGAGTGTTCCCCCACTATGCATGCTCCTCGTTGATCCAGACGGACCGTCTTAGAACTGTTGGGCTTATTTTGGAATAACGTTCGGGCTAGGTTTTGCGTGGGGCCTCCCCAGCACCGCCGTTCAAGTGCTATGCACTTACATTGTGCACGGCTGTAAAACTCGGGCCTCCGACTCTTGCAGTGCGTGGGACTCAACGAGGCTTCGGTGCGGGGCCCCCCCATTCCAAACGGCAAGAATCTTGTACTAGCGTGGTAGATCGTCTTGCAAATATGCATAACGATGTTGGGTGGTTGTTGGCTCTAGTGGTAATGCTAGCCGTGGTGGGGGGAGGTTGATGACCACCTTGCCCCCACAGGCTTCCGTGGAGGCGCCGCAGAGCCATGCGGTGGACCCACACGTCTCCACCACCACGGAGGGAGAGGGCGTGGTGGCGCGTCTGCACCGCGTGCCGCTGGTGGCCTCTCTGCTGAACCGGGTGGGGGGCACCTACGGTGCTGTGCGTGCCTGGGGTGGTGTCGTGGGTGCCACGTGCAAGGTCGCCGAGACTGGCTTCTATGTCGCCACCTCTGTGGCCTCCACCTCCGTCTGGCCTGTGGCCTGGGCCCTGAAGCCGCAACGTGAGTAGCTGTGGGGTTGGCTCGACTAGTGCAGCGATCTAAAAAAATCGTGTTCTGTGGGCTGAATATATGTAATGCTGAAAGCGATCCACTCAAACGTACGAGTAGATTGTGGGGGTGGAATTACTATTTTTGTTCAGTCTTGCACTAGGCTTTTAGTACTAATGCAATCGATTTTGAAGGCAGTGCTGTGTCCATGGTATTTGACTACTGTCTTCAAGCCACCACGACCCATCTTGATCTTGGCCATCTCTAACTAGTGGGGGGGCCTGACCAGTCGTCGGATATTAAACGGCTTAACCTTGCTCCTCCCCAAGGTAACTCTGCTGATGTCGTGTCCTATACCTTTTGGTGTCATGAGGGGTGATGCTCAAGAGTTTGTGTTTGCCATGAATTTTGCTAAGCAGTTGGTGCCTCCCACGTGGCAACATGATTTAAAATGTTGCTGCACGGCAATAGAGGGTGCTTAAACAAGTTCTCACCTTTTTTGAGTCGTTTTTTGAATGGATAATAGTTGCATAACCAGTCCACTTGGCATCTTTGTCAAATGCCTGAAATCGTCTCCAGAACCTGAAAGGCACATTTCTTGTAACATTGCAAATTCTCGGTTAACTTTTTTTTGAAGCACCCTTTATTTTAACGAGGCTTGCTGCTGACGTTCGGCAAAAGATGAGTTGCCCAAGTGTCACTTTGGCCCAACCAATCTTTTACCGTAAAAGCTCCAAACGAAAGTCGCCTGACTGGAAGATGTGGTTGGTGTGAGACGTGACTGTAATGAGGTTCATGCCATCCCAGTTGCGATGGCTGGGTGTCTGGTGGTGAAGGGTGTGGACTTCCTGGAGACGAAGCTGCCGTCGCTGCTACACTCCTCCGACCACGAGGTTGGTCTCCATGGAAATGTAGACTGGAGGAGGGGTTTTTTTTTTTCAGTACTTTGGCAGTTTTAATATGGCCCCACAATGCATTTTGAAGAATAAATGCACCGCCGCATGGCCTGTCATGTGTGCTTAATGTAAACTGTTTGCTTGTTGGAGCACTTAACGTAACATTTATATTTGGGATTTAAAAATGGTGAGTGCCTACCACAACATGGGCCTTGTATACAACGCTTGTATTTTGAGCCGTTACTGCTAAATCAAACGAGATGTAGACGTTGCACTTTAAACCTGTCAAATCGGCCTAAAATATTTATACAATCTTGCGGAACTCTGCTTTTCAATTTGTGCGCAGGTGGTGGAGTCTGGCGAGATTCCGGCTGCCTCCTCCGCCCTGGGCAACGTGGCTGGCGCCATTGCCAGCGTGCTCTCGGGCACCGTGAGCGCCTCGCGCTCCCTGCTGGGCGGCCGTCTGGGCCAGCTGGGCCCCATGCTGATGTCGGGCGTGGACTGCGTGCTGTGCCGCACCGAAGAGTACATCGGCTGCTACCTGAAGGGCCGAGGCCACGACGGTGAGTCCTGCAACTCCCTTGGATGGCCCACCCGTGGCTGTTTTTTTTATGTACGTCGATGGTTCTAAAACCTTTTTACTGTGGCTGTAACCACCCCCTGTTGGTTTTTAAGTGTTAAATACATAGGTTTTGACATCATTTGTAAATACAAATATTGAGCACGGGCAGTTTTTTTATGTTCGCCTAATATATGGCCAGGTCTCGCACCCATGTTAAGAACCAGTGGTAATTTTATTAACATTTTAAATGACCCGTCGCATCGTATTTTGATCCATTCTAATGTAGGGCCCGATCCTATTTTATGGCACATGAGACCCATCTAGGAAGATGAAGTAATGCTCAAATTGCACCAACAGACATTGGTCCCAAGTTGCGTCCATGGCAGATTTTTAGATTTGTAACGGATGCTGGGTGACTGCTTTATAATGAAAAGGTCGAATGCAGAGTTGCCAAGCACCGGTTGTTGTTTCAAACAGTCCTGAAGGTCTCATGGAAGTTCATGGCTGTGACTATCACCAATGGCTGTATAAAAACCTTCACACGAGGTGGTGGGGGGGGAGCACTTTTTGTGCTAAGCAGTCCTGGGTTGCACAAAAATCATGCCTCGCCGTTTTACATGGCCAGTCTCTGCAATGGCAAAACCTTTTGTAAAATCCAGTCGATTAAAAAATCTCCAGGCAGCAACACAGCTGGCTGTACCAGATGACTGACCCTCCGTCACACCACATCTAAGGATGTGGGTTCCCTTGTGCACAGCACCATCGACATGTGCGTTTTTTACTTCCCCCCCCCCCCCCCCCGACCTTGCAGATGGAAAGGCTCCCGAAGCGGAGGCAGCCTACCCCAGGAAGGATTCCCACCCCGTGGTGCGCGTGGCGTTGCTGGCCGGCCGCGTGACACGAGGCCTCTACGACCTGTGTGCACGTAGAGCGAGCGACATCCACAACTCTTGCGTGGGCTTCGAGCAGCAGGAGCCCAGCGACGCTGATGTACATATGGCCTCCTGCTAGTGCACATCATACCCCCTGCCATTGGTGCTGTTTGTAGCACGTTTCATGCAAGGGGAGGGGGGAATGCCGCTTCAGTTGTGGTGCCGAAGGCCTCATGCCAACCATCTCTAAGTTCTCGTTTGGCCCTTTTTACCCACAGTTAATGCTTGCTCAACTCGTGCTTATCACCGCTTTTTTTGGCGCACTTTTAGTGTGGATCCGCTCTGGTTAATTGTGCAACTGATGTATCGATACCTTGCCACCTTTTTTTGAAGTCTCGTCTACACCCCCCCACCACCTCCCCCAGTCTCAGAAGCGCACCATCAAAATCCCATTGCTGCTCTCCAAGGCGCTGGTGCCCGTGAGCTGGCTGACGCGCCGCTCTCTCGCCGTGGCCAAGTCTATGTGCACGGCCGTGGTGAACCGTGCATACGACCACGCCATCAACAACTCGTCGCTGAACTGGGTGGTAGGTCCCTTCTACCACGGCCACGTGTTTGGCTTCCCCGGGGAGCTCGCCGATGACCTGTGACCAACTAACAACCTTGCCCGGTGCCCCCCCCCATCCATCCATACTGCCTTGTCAAGTTTATCCTAGTTTGCTGATACCACCAAGGCTAATATATACTGAACGCTATTGTTACATTGATGTTGGAGCTTGATATGCACGTGTTTTTTATGGTGTTCCACGGCTCCCTAAAGTGTCTTGCTAAGGGACTGGAAGCCAGCCGGATTTGTAGTGGTGTTCAAATGCCTAATTTCGCAAGCGAATGATAAATAAGTGGCCAATTTTGAATCTATGGCACGAAGCAGTTGGCACCAGTATCCCAAATATTAATCGTGTTGACATCCTTGGCGGTTACAGAACCATGCAGAGTTATTTGTCAGTTTTGTATGCTGCTTCCTTGGCAAAAACATCTTGTGACACTCGGCTGACATGGATGGGACGGGGGGAGAGGAATCTGGATCTGCAGTCAAGTTTACAGTGCTGGTTGTACTAATTGACACCCGTTTTTGACGTTGGTTTTGCCTTGGTAACTTTACAAAAATGTCAGGGTCCTGTTTAGATATTGTAAAATGGTGGCTACATGTCGCATTTGTTCCTCCTGTGCAACATAAATAAACCGAATTTCTGCTGCGCATCCTTGCACTCGTGTGTGGTGATTCCCGTTTCATTGCGTGAGCTGCAACGTGACGACCGTGCGCATTGTCCAAAGCTTCCGGCAAGACCTTGTGACCTGACCCCAGTGACGTGCTCGAAGGTTGAGGCTGCCGTTTTGCACGTGGCCTTGCGGTGACTCTGCACATGGGGCTGCCGCTGCTTGAACCTGGTTAAAGCTGGGCAGCCACCCGTGGTTTAATTCTCCCGAGTGAAATTTGGCCTCGGCCCACTTGCCCATGACGACTGCATCTCGCCCTTTTTTTTGGTGTCAATTTGGTAGCTTGCCAGTTCTGCTTGGGCTGTCATGTCCCTGGAGTCTACACCTAAGTGGAAGGTTTGGGAGTGCTGCACCAGCTTTAATGGTGGCTAATTACCAACTAAAGGGTCTCTAGCCTGGATACTTATTGTTGGGCCTGTGACCCTAAAGGTCGCACAGTGCTCCAAATGGACGCAGCTTGGCCCAGCTTGCGACCTCGAATGGCACCTTGCCTCCCCTGAGATTTGCCAATGCACCTCCATTTTTGGCCTGGATTGTCTACCAATTTTATAGGGTGGGTGTCTTTCTGAGCTTGTTTCACCTGGTTAAATCCCCCTCCACTCTGCACCTAGTGCTGTCCTACCACTCACCCTGTTGCTTTCCATTTTTTTTCCCTCCACCTGCCCCCCCCCTTTCAAGTTTTCTAACAGGTGAAGGGCTCTTGATAAAACCCAATTGGGCTTCCTGCTATACCATCCAATTGTCTCCTGCACTTAAATGCCAGCTGTCGTTTCCTACTGCACTCTTCAATCACCCTTTCATGCATGAGACCCGTGGGTGTGCAGCTGATTTCCCAGGGGTGGGGGGGATAGTGCTTTGTGCTATAGCACTGCTGAACCCGCTAAAGCCCTGTTTTGTATTGACTTGTTACCCCTGATGTCAATTTATCTTATTTGGATGCTGTATATATCCACTGCTTAAGAGGAACTTCAGTGCTGCCTTTTAAGAGATTACCCGCATCTTGGTCAAGAGTAGGTGGATTTGGTGTACGGGGAAGGGGGTTGGGTATTGCATCTTAACGTTTTTTTCTGCACACCAAGGGCTATGTTAAATGTGATTGGGGGTGGGTGTTTGAACACCTGCTCCTTAATCCACATCTGTAAATGCACTAACTACCTGCCCATTCCCTAACGGTACAGACACTGCTATTCATGGTTGCATGTCGACTCGTATCTACTGGTAACAACCTAGCAGCTGTGAAGGAGTCGTGCACCAACTACGTGGACAATTCAATACTTAAATTCCCTGCTGGATGAAGCCCTCGACTGTCGGTTTTTATTGCCCATACTGGATGTGGTTTGGTTATGGGAGATGGAGCTAGAATTGAGCGGTTGCTAACGATGGTAACTGCCCAGGAATGGAACTCGTTGCAAGGTTCGTGATGTCGAACAGCCCCACGCAGCAATTACGTGAAAATGGAAAAATTGAGTTGTGAACATGACTGGATTGCTGTTAATACGCCTATCGGCTTCATATGGCTGATGTAGACCAACTCCTTTAACATTTAGGTGGTGGATGAGACCAATCGTGCCGGGAGTAGCCAGAGTAGTGAATCATTGCTGTTCTGACGATAGCTTCCCCCCCCCCTGCTCCATGTTCGAGTCGTTACTGAGTCCACGTGACACGGCTACGTGGTTCTGCGCTGGGGTGGTGACCACAGTTTCGGCCCACTGCCTGGAGTTTGTCATCTCCCATTGTGTGCATCTTTCACCACTACCGAGCATCTGCTGCTGCCATTGGTGATGTGCAGTGAAAGATGCTGTATGGGGGGCGGGTGGGGTTATTGGTCCATAGGCTTTCAGGGTGGAGATCAAAGCCCAGGGGGTTTTCTGCATCGTCTCTCGCGAGGAGTTGTTTGACTCAACTTTACTGCTTTCCAAGCTTCGTCACTGCTGTCGGCAGAGTTGAAGTGTCATGACGTCACAGTGAGTCTGTCTCGTTTCCTGTAGATGCGCACGCTTGGACTCTGCAAGGCTTCCCCTTGTCGCCTGGGTGCCCGTGAGGATACAGGAGACGTTGCCGAGGGTCTGCGGTTGGCCAGCGATGATGGGGGAGCGGCCCAGGGAGAAGGTCTGTGCTTGATGCTGCTAGAGCTTTGTAAAAAAATGTTTAAATTGTTACTTTTTAAAAAAGCATTGTGAAAAAAGTCCGTGGGGTTGGCTTTTTAAGATGTGGTTGTGACATGGGTGAATCGATTATCTATGGGACCTTTATACCAGTGTCATAATAATGAAAACATGAATAGGACCTTACCCTGATTTTTTTGATTTTGGTAAATCCTATTCGAGCAATTGGGTCCCAGGTCAGCAGTCTCATAGCCTTACTCTACTATAATAAACATGATAATAGGTTTGTCCCCCCTTTCTGGCAATAAAAGTGTTTAGATGTTAAAACAGCAAACTGAAACCTTTGCAAGGAATCATGTCTACATTAACCACACATACTTGTGGTGAACATGCAAAAAAACATGCGCTGACAGTGTGTGCATTGTCTTTGAAACTGATTGGTCCACACCAGAGACGGCTTTCTTTAGAGCCTAGTCTCAAACAGTGTGTTCGAATTTATAATAATAAACATTTACAGTTTTAGATATTACTCATCACTGATGTTGCTTCACTCACCACCGGTGTTGGCCGTGGCTGGGATTGGACATGGGTCGCCGGGTTCACAGCGCAGTTCCACACAGCTGCTCCCACTCAACTCGTTACGATTGAATTATGTTGCATTAAATGACACTGTTTAAAATGTGATGCAATTGAGCTTTCCGGTAACGTCGGTGGCGGATTACCCTAGAAGCAAAAGTAGCTACATATGCTACGGGCCCCGCACTTTAAAGGCCCCCGTGCTAAATGCTTTCAAGCTATACATTCCGGTTCAGTGATTCTGCATTTGCTCTATTACTATAATGTTATGCTAGTATACTGCCTTCAAATTTTATGAACGACTGGGTGTTTAAGGCTAGCGATTTGTCGTATTATCTGTCTATATAGCAAATACATAAAAAAGACTTTACTATGCAAGTTAAAAATTAGTTTTAATATTTGTTTTCTTTTATTTAGGCCCCCTTTATGCTACAAGGCCCGACACTAGCTTAATCCGGAACTGGGTAACGTGTCTCAACACAACTTTATTTGAAGGTGCTGTAAAGTGTGACATTTCCAAAGTGAACCATGATCATAAAATAACGTTAATAACTTTGTCCTTTAAGCTCTGTGGCCCAGTGCTAACGCTGCCAGAGCACAGGGCTGGCACTGCCAAATAACCGGGCTATTGATACAGGACAACTTAAATATTGATTTTGGCAGCACATTCATTGAAATGCTGGATTTCATAAGTGGGTGGCAGGGGAGGAGGTGGGTTTAAGTCTGAGAGTAGCCGCGTGGGATTCTCATCACCACCAGTTCACTGCGATTCATCAGAACATCGTCACCCGCATCGTCAATCAACTGCATCAGAACATCTACAGGCCGATGAGCCACGGCAGTGCGATTGAGGCCATGCAACCCAAACTATGGATCATATCGTAAACTACTGCGGTCTTGCACTCCTTCAATGGAAAAGGAATCGCCAAACTCCACGAACTCTATGCCGAAGCCCTCCATGGCTAGGGAGACCTCGCCGTTGGCGTCTAGCTCCTGAACGCATTGCTGTCAAGTGCAGCATTAAGAGAGCCACGGTTCTGGAAAGGGAGCTGGTAACAAAAGATTTCGGAGCGCCTCCACCGGAACTAGGCACGATCCGAGATTAACCCAAACACGATCATAAACCCTATTCTCAAATCTAGCGTTGCCGATAACAGCTCCGCAAACAATGACCGCAGAAAAGAAAACATCGTACAACATTTGGTGTTTCATGTACTCCGAGTCGGCCGTTTTGCAACTCTTAAAACGTTCAAAACTGATCGTTGTGCAATGAACGCCATTTCCAGGGCACAATGAGAATTTTAAGAACATAAAACCACGAGAAAAAGACGAAACTATCGTTGTGGGTTTTCGTGAAAGCAATGCCGATCGTTGCCTAAAACGAGCATCAATTCAACCATTCCACAGGACAGGGCCACCCCCAAGCACTCCGTGAGACCGGCAGTCAAGGAGGACGCCTTGCTCCCATCGCCCAGGACCCAGACTGCTTCCCTCTGCAGCCCGGGTGGCAGCACCACCACCACCACCTGCAGCAGCCTCACTCGCCCGACGGTGCCTTCTGACTAGGCCGCGCGCTAAGGGCCGCTCTCCCACGC
Source organism: Petromyzon marinus (assembly GCF_048934315.1). Lineage (NCBI taxonomy): Eukaryota > Metazoa > Chordata > Hyperoartia > Petromyzontiformes > Petromyzontidae > Petromyzon > Petromyzon marinus. The sequence goes on from NC_133723.1 coordinate 5,916,177, forward strand.
GCCGCCTTCGCCGGCCGGTGCCTGACGTGGCGCGAGCGGGCGGTGGCCGTGACGGGAACGCGGCTCGCGACGGCGTCGCTGGGCACGGTCTCCGTCGAGATGTTTGGGTACTGCCTGTCCGCCACCTGGCTGTGGCACGCGACCTACACCCGGTGGGCGAAGGGGCCACGCTGAAGGCTGTCCCGCGGTTCGCTTGGCCGTTGGATTGTCCAGAGGGAGAGAGCGCACGCACATGGAAGAGGGATTGGGGTTGGGGGGGGGGAGGGCATGCAGAGTCTCTGCTGCTGGGGAAGGTTTTCGCTGTTGCACTGCCGCGGAGATCTCCGGCGTCTTTCGGGTTAGGGCCACACGCGTCGTTTGGCACGGCGTCCGACGTTTCGCTCCACGTGCCGGCCGGGCTCGCTTCTCGGTGCAGTGCCTAGCGGCACTGCCGGGGGCTTCGTGAAAGTCGCTTGCACGCAACGTGCAGTAGAAACGAATCGAAAAATAGCGGCCTCTCCAGGGCGAGATTCGATGCGTGCGTGTGGTGAACGACGTGAACCGGTTAATAACTGCTCGTGGCTCCTTGCACAAATGGAAGTTTTAGGGGGGGGGGGGGGGGGGTCCTCCGTGACCTCGCCTAACCCCAACGTGCCTCGCCACTGTCCGTACACAAGCAACCCGCCCTCCCTGGCCTCGCACGCATCATTTTAAACTCGACGGCGGCTTTTTTTTGTCGAGCTTGTGACGTCATCCCCTTCCCAGCCAACCGTTCCCTCCTGCGCGGGGGTCGTGGGTAAAGCGTTGAACCACTTTGCGGGAACGTCCACCAGGTGAATGTGTGGTACGTATGTCTCCTCGCTGCCAGGTGGGATTTCCTTATCTCCCCCACTCCCCGTGATTTATTTGGGCTGTAAACAACTCTGATTTTTGACTGCCCTTTACGTCCGCGCCTTTGCCAGCGATGGCCGGAAGCTACTACTGAGTGATGCCGTCCAATTTTGTACATTTTTTCTACTTCTATACTGGGCGAGGGTTTGTTTTTCAGTGTTCACTGAAGGGTACATGGTTGCTTTCTAGATTTGCAGGTTGATACGCAGTGAAATAAAAAAAAATATTGTCCAAGATATGAACAAAAAAAATCGGATTTTTCAAAACAAATATTTTGGAAAATCTTGGAAATGTGATGTCGGAATGACGTCGCTCCCATCTCCACGTGACGTCCCTTTGACGGCACGCGGCACGACATGCTTTTAAATTTTTCACGTTAAAATTATTATTAAACATTCAAATTCAATTATTTACAAAAAAAATGTGCAAATAGAGTGCATAAGCAATGACAGTTATAAAAAAAAGTATCACTCTGGAACAACAAAAATCCGTAATTTCAGATTGATTAAATTAAAATATGAAAACACGAAAAATATTTAAATGAATTATGAAATTGCGGCAAATTCGATAGTCTGACAAATATGAATCCCGACGGGCAACCCAAGTGCAGTGGGCCCGTGTTCGTGCTAGCCGCGTGTGCCTCGTAATGTTTTAGTGGCGACTTTGCTGTGCTGGAGTTAATTTGCCTGATGCGTTGCCGAGTGTAGTGTGCTTGCTTTGTGGATCGCAATAAACGTTTGAGACTACATCGTGAACGTGTCTGCTGCGACGAACAGATGAGCCCGACCGCACGAGTTTTTACTTGTTTCCGTAAATATAAATGTGGTGTCGTTAAACCTACCACCACCCGACACAGCCAATTAGTAAAGTTAGTCACGTAAATAAAACTTGCCAATTCGTTACTAGTACAGCACGCCGGTGTCTTGGGTGCTAATTGAAAATTTTGTTGATTTACTCTCCAACACATCCGGTGTGCTGAACTAGGTAAAGAATTGGCACGTTCTGTTTACGTGACAAAACTTAGGGGCCGTCCATAAATGACGTCACGCACCTGGGGGGGTGGGGGGGGGTCAGACATTTGTGACGATGTGTGACGAGGGGAGGGGTTGAGAAATGTGACGTCACATCAAATGCGCAATTTTAAATACAGACAACACGTTCTACTTAATTAAATAGACGTATTAAATGTTTTCTCCTACAACATCAGAGTGCAGCGCCACATTACGTACTACAATGACAATAGTTTATAACGATTTGAAGCATGTTTTATTTTCAAAATAGAAATATGGTTTTGTGGGGGGGGGGGGGGCGGCAGAGCTTTGTGGCGTCATATTTTAGGGGGGGCGGTCTGACTTTGTGACGCCGTGTGACGAAGGGAGGGGGGGGTCAAAAATCGTCCAAAATCGCGTGACGTCATTTATGGACGGCCCCTTACTAATAGGCTGTGTCGGGTGGTGGCGGGTTTAACGATGCATTTCCACTTGTATGTTGTCATTATCAAGGGCGTTCTGTTGTCGTGTTTAACAATAAGTACGTGATTTTTATATTCACGGACAAGTTAAGTCTGTCGTTAGCGGGGCAACGGTTTTTACCAAATTAGTTTGCCAGTGCAGTAATATCTATCAAAAATTTTAGGAAAAGTTTGACGACGCAGGCACACGTGGACCTACAACTTTTCCCATTGACGTCACGGGATATTTAACCGCGTGCTGTGAAGCAGGATCGCTGGTTAAGTACACGTCCCGCTATTAACCAGTGCGGCCGCTGGATTCGAACCACGGGCCTCTACAAGCTAGCGGCGAACGCCTTGCTACCACGGGCCCTTGTGTTCCTCGACTCCAGTCCTCGCGAGCCCCCTCCAAGCAATTGGACACGAGTTGACCACCGAGATGCACGCGTGTGTGTGTGTATCTGCGCGTCTTCATTCACAGTGGGGAGCGGTGGGTGTTGCGATTAGCGCGCTGCGCTACGAACCTGGCGACTCGTTTGGTTGCCGATCACGGACAACGGCAGTGAGGATTCTGTAAGTCGGTCCTGTGCCTCCCCTAGGTCGACTCGGTCTCAAAACGAGTTCCTGGTGCGGTGTGTAAATATCACCACTCGGGGAGATAAAGGCGGCTGGGCGTGGTGCTGGCCACCCACCACCCCCTTTGTGTGTGCCGTGCCGGCCTTCAGAGGCGCTCGCTAACAGCACTTGCCCCGACAGACTCTGGCAAATCGCCCGATGATGCTGGATGTAATTACCAGCGAAACGTCGTACTCAAATTGTAAATGTTGTGGATTTACTCTCCAACACACCGGTGGGCTGAAGTAGTAAACTAATTGGCGTTTTGTTTGCGTGACAAATCCCTTACTAATTGGCTGTGTCGGGTGGTGGAGGGTTACGACACATACTTACGCGATCTAACCAAAAAACCTTATGAACAATATTGGTCGCGAAAGCCTAAATGGGGGGATCTTTGTATTCACTGCATAGGGACACCACGCCCGGCCGCCTTTGTCTCCCCAGTGATGGTTTACACTCCGTACCAGGTACTAACTTAAGGCTGAGTCGACCTAGGGTAGACACAGGAACTGTTCAAATATTCGGTGTCACTGTTTTTGGTTGATAATTAATTAGCGGGAATCGGGTTCGCCACCGTGGAGCGACGTTCATTCCCTCGCCTGGTACGCAGGAAGTCGTGGGTTTCAATCCCGACCCTGACGCCTGCTGCTGCTGTATATCTGGAGTTTGCGGTGTCACTCATCATCATCACGGTAGCTAGGAGATGTTAACTACCTCGCCTGGTACGCAGGAGGTCGTGGGTTTCAATCCCGACCCTGGCGCCTGCTGTTGCTGTATATCTGGAGTTTGCGGTGTCACTCATCATCATCATCATCACCGTGGCTAGATGTTAACTACCTCGCCTGGTACACAGGAGGTCGTGGGTTGCGATCCCGACCCTGACGTTGTATATTTAGAGTTTGCGGTGTCTCCTCACCCCGTGGTCGCGTGGATCTTTCTCCCAGTCCTCCGGTTTTGGGGGCCATCCATTTATTAGGTTGGCAAAAATCTGACCCCCTTCCCTGTACGTACGCGTTTTTTTTACACACCTCCCCACCTGCGTACGTACGCTTGAGGCACCCCCCCCCCCCACCCCCCGAATCCTATAGAACGGCCGATTTTTAATCCACGCAGAAACGGATCAAGGATTAATAATATTAACGTGTTGAAGCAAACAGATAGTCCACCGCCGGACTATCTAACTAATTTGAAGGCCAATTTAGACAAATTATTATCGAGGCTTCACCATCCCCCAGCCCCCCACGTTTCCTATGCGTACATTCTCAGTAAACCCCCCATACACAAGCGTACGCATTTAGAGTATATGTCTGCGACACACTTCCCGCATAATAAGCCACAGTTTGTGCTATCATTTGCGGCCGGGTCGCTTCGGAAAAAAAAGAGTTGTGCACCTCAGTGGGCTTTGGGGCCGTCCATAAATGACGTCACGTGATTTTGGACGATTTTTTTTATCCCCATGCCCCCTCGTCACACGGCGTCACAAAAAGTCAGACCCCCCCCCCCTCAAATATGACGTCACAAAGCTCAGCCCCCCCCCTTCCCCCCCCCCAAAATAAAACATGCTTCAAATCGCTTTAAACTATTGTCATTGTAGTGCGTATTTAATGTGCCGCTGCACTCTGATGTTGTAGGAGAAAACATGTATTAAAAAGTCTATTTAATTAAGCAGAACGTGTTGTCTATATTTATTTAAAGTTGCGCATTTTGATGTGACGTCACATTTCTCAACCCCCCCCCCCCTCTCGTCACACATCGTCGCAAATGTCTGACCCCCCCCCCCCCCCGGTGCGTGACGTCATTTATGGACGGCCCCTTTGGTAAAATTAAAATAAGTTTCGTAGCGCAGTGCACTAACCACTGAGCGACGTCTCTTGCCTCCGTGTGTACCATGCGCGCCCTCTGCTGCCCAGAGCCGACAGCTGTGCTCTCGAGCAGTAGAGTGTCGAGGAATGTCCCAGACATTGGACCGATTAGCTAACGGAGCCTCTGTGACATGGATCAGAAGGGAAGAACTCTTGTGATGTCTCGCCAGTCCTAACGGTGGACTTGCGAAGGATTGCTTGTAAGAATAGCTGCGTTGTTTACAAATTTTAAATGTATGATATTATTGCGTGCCATGGTGGCAATCAATGATTTTCATCGATGCCAATGTCGAGGTCTGCTTGCTCCTGCTGCTGCTGGCCACGACGAGAGGGCTTCAGCAGAGACGGTTCTTGTCGGCTCGCTGTCACTCCTCCGCTGAAGGAGCGCATGCCGCAATTGGTTTACTGCAAGGTCCAGAGTGTGGGTTGCATGGCCACAATCTGCACCTCTGATTGAGCACGGTTGGCTACGTGCGGTGCGAAAGAAGTTCAACACACACACACTGCGGCTGGTGTCTTTAATTTCACGTTCGGCAAGGAGATGCGGGACATCGGCCTTTCGATGTTCTTGTGGGGGCCGACGTCCACCCCACCGCCCTCGCTAGGCAGGTGGGGCGCGACGTCGGGCACCTATCGCCAACGCAGTCCACACTGGCGTCCACACCTGTGAGCGAGGATCTCAACGCGCACACGTGCTGCGGCTTCGCCCACGACGCGCGTCCGCCCACGCAGCCGCTCCACGCAGGAATCGCCGACACCACACCGATGCTCTGTACTAACTTTTATTCGCGGCGCAAACCCCGCACCGCCCGGAGGGAATATTCTACGAGCAGAGCCTAGCCTACGGCTACCCAAGTCCCCAAATGCTCACGTCCCTATCGCGTACCGAGCGGCGTCGCACGGACGCCGTGGGAGTCGGAGAGACGAAGATGAAAGATAACTTTACCTATCGCTGCCTCGCAGCGGCACCCGCTGGTGTCTCACGGTTGCTGCGAGCGGCTCGAGAAGGCAGGACGGCAGTCTTGGTGGACAAGAGGTTGAAGATGAGATCTCCCGTAAACGGTTTCAGGCTCCCCCTTTTTATGGCCTCATGACTTCAAAAATCCAGGGTTACGTTATCCCACGCGGCCAATCGTGTGCCTACCCGTGATTTCCAATCGTTTTCCTTCCCTTGCATGGAGCATTGTGACGGTTACTTCTGTTACCTGTTGTCTATCCGCCCGTACTCATTCATTTCCGACTCATCCTGTTTAATCTGGAAGTGTGTCCGGCTGGCGAATACAAACCCTGCTCGTGTGTGTTCGGGCTGGGGTTGGGGGAGGTCGTGGCGCTGCGATCCCCTGACCTCATGGCCTGCTCTGCTCGCCTAATATTTCACCCCAGCCCCCTCCCCGATGTCGTGCACGGCTCATTGCGGCTGGCCCGGGGTGAACCTTTGTGCGCCCGTACAATTTTAAGCCAATTTAGGGGCATCGCAATGTGACCTGTCCTGCGAGGGTCGGCCAATGTCCCGGCACCGGGAAACCGCGGGACTTTCCTCCTAGGGACCCTTCGGATGAAAACCCATTGTGCCAGGCGATCCCCCGCCAGGACACTCCGCGTGAGCACTGCGGGTGTGTGCTCAGTGTGGGGGCCATGGGGGGGGGGGGGGGGGGAGGCGCTTGCGCAGTTGCTCCGCGGCCGTGGCAACACATCCTGATGCAGGTTTGATTCATGCAAACACATGCCACGTGACTTTGGAAGTGCATTTGTACAGTTTTAATCAGCGCCTTTACAATTTTTCATTAAGCGTGTTTTAAAAACAAAAAATCAGGACTCCGGAAGGTCACGACTGCCTGTGGCTTCTCTTTCATTTTCCATTTATGAAGATGTTTTTTTTTCCCATTGATTGGACTGTTGTTATTATGATGATCACACCTGCGTGTCTTCGGGGTCGCGGGAAACGGCACAATAATAACACAACGCATTTAATACAAATGCACGACATTTCAAATACACGCAATAATACGAATGCCCTCAATTGTATTCACGCAATCCTTTGCAAATAAACTCAATGCAGTTGATCATCGATTCTGCGGCGTGCTATTATCCGGCTGCTTCCGGTAAAACCGATCCGAAGGGTGTTAACAAACCTGTCAACCCCTTATCAGTGCCTACCTTATTACTGACAAATTCAGAATCTTATTGGTCACCCCGTGCTCTGATAAATCTCAACGTTCATCCTACAAAGTCCCATCACAAGGGAGAAACACAAACAGACAAAAAAAACATGTTTTGTTGCCCGTATTGAAACGGCTGTACGCCGTATGGACCTGAAAACCCAATTTCCCTGTACAAGAATACGGGCGAAACCGTATGGGTTGACAGGTACGCTATCCCTATCCCTAGCACTATCCATAACACTATCCCTATCTGACATACCCGTAAACTCCGTATCAGTGCCCTACCTTATTACAGACCAATTCAGAACCTTATTGGTCACCCTGTGCCCCTTATAAATCTCAACGTTCATCCTACAATGTCACCTTCACGAGGACAGAAACACAAACAAATAGACAAACCAACCCCCGAAAACTCAATTTCCCCGTACAAGAAGAGGGGCTGTAACTCGTGCGAGGTTGACGCCCACGGAAGGGGTCCCCCACGCGTGCGCACGCTTCTTCTTCCTACTCCCGGCGGCGTATTCCGGGTCAAGCCACCGCCCCCTTTTGGACTCCGCCCTCTTTCCGCCCCGCCCCGCCCACCTTCCTCGACTCGCGGGCGGCGGCGGCGCGAGATTCCATTGGCGGAGCGGATGAGCAGCACACGCGGACCAATGGGCGCGCCGAGTCTTCGGCGCGGGCGCCGCCCAATCGGCGCGGGGATTTCTGGCGGGCGGCGGGGCGGGGCGGGGGGGGCCCGCGATCAGCTGACGGCTCCGTGACGCCGTTGCCGCGTGGGTTCGGCTGGTGGTGGTTTGGGGTACGTTGGTGGGCAGTCCGAGTTGCAACCGGTTATTTAACCGGTTAATTAACCGGTCCGTTCACCGACCCGTAAACCGGTTCGTCAGCGCGCAGCTTGCGGGCTGCGAGTCGCGTGAAGAGGCGACGCTGGCGAGGGGGCAGAGTTGAATGGTGAGAGAGACACACACACACGCGCACCCCACAACGTGTGACAGGCACCAGCCCCCCCTCCACCCAACGCCGCCTCACCCTCGTCTCTATTGTGTCACTCCACTGCTGGATGAAGAGAGGGGAGTAGTAAGCTCGTCACGCCCCGTGCCGGTTCTGCTGCTGCTGGTGGTGGTTGTTGTTGTTGTTTGGTTCGAAGTAGGCCGCGGGAGCGTAGTACGGTATAACAATAGGTGTCACCGTGGATTCATGATTGCGGTTTTTATGTTTTGTGGTCGGGGTGTGTGTGGGGGTTGGAGGGGAGAGAGAGAGAGATCGCGGGAGTTTAACGTGTGTCGTAAACCCTCCTCCACCCTACACGGCCATCGTCAATCGGGCAGTTGCCATAATTGTGGCAACTTTCCTATCCCATACCACGGACCCATAACCTCAAGCCATGACATAGCACCAACTCGCCCATGCTCCCGTTAACCTGCTCTTGTCTTCCGAGCACGACTTGTCCTACCTCATAGACACTTCCTCCCACCTCCAGGAGTCGGTGAGCTTCGTTACGACTCGGCTGTGGCTGCGGTGAGCCCGGCAGGGCTGCACGACAGCGCCAGGACGAGAGGACGCCACCACCACAACCCCGCCATCCTCCTCCCGTCCCCTCCGTCCACGCAATTCCCCGGCGTCTCTGCACCTCTCAGCCTGGTTTGGCACTGTTCTACTGGGCTCTCCGCCCACCTGTCTGCCTGCCTGTACACTCACCTCTCCATCCGCTTCGCCACCCACCACTCCATCCGTCTCACCCCTCCGCCTCTCCACTTGTCCACCTCTCCATTCACCGCTCCTCAGCACCCATCTCCCCGCCTGGTTCTCCTCCTTTGCCAACTTCACCTCTCTGCCAACGTCACTACTTCACCATTCACCTCTGCATCTTCTTCTCAGCCCATCAATCCACGCAACCTTTCACCTCACTGCTCACCTCCTACCTGCCCATCCAATTCACCCGTCTGCTCACATCACCACGTACCTCTTAATCTTGTCTCTCCACCTAACCATTCGCCTCTCCACCTCGCCTCCTGCTTCTCCACCACACTGCCCCTACCCCCTCTGCAGCCTCTCCACCTCTCCGCTCCCCTCTCCGTCCACCCATCGGGCCCGTTGTTCCGCCCGCCCCTCCGCCGGCAGCGGCAGATCGGCGTGGCGGCGGCGACGGCGGCGGCGATGAGCGAGCAACACGCGCTGCGGCCGCGCCGCATCGACAGCCAGAACGTGGTGCACCGGCTGGACGGGCGGCGGGTGAGCTCGGGCCCGCCGGGCGCCCAGTGGTACGGCGTGCGCCGCCTCCACCAGAACGTGCTGCCCAACTTCACGGTGGTGAACGTGGAGAAGCCGCCGTGCTTCCTGCGCAAGTTCTCCCCCGACGGGCGCTACTTTGTGGCCTTCTCCGCCGACCAGACGTCGCTGGAGATCTACCGCTACCGGGGCTGCCAGGTGACTGAGGCTCGGGCGCGGTGGAGATGTCGGTTACCCGTGTGCACAGGCGGCTTGTCCGTACGTTCTAGGCAAACCGGCCACGTCCCCGTGCTTGAGTACTCCCCACCTCTTGCAAGACGCCTGGCTGGTGTAGAAGAGTCGCCAAATATAACCTCTAGGCCAGATGTCTTGGAAGAGGGTCTTAGTTCCCCCCACCGTGCGCACGCGACCTGACGTTCCACCAACTGGGTGAACCTATTTACACCGCCGGGTGGACAGAGGCACCTCTAGTTTCTCGTTCGCCAACCGTTGCAGCAGCAGCAGCAGCAGCATCCAACTGTTACATATGATGTGCGCACTCCTTGTTTTTTGTTTCATTCTGGCCACCTCTTCCTTCTTCCTCCTCGTTTCCCGGGATGATCGAGGATCGACCGTCATCGACATTTCGCTTGAACGGCTTCTGCGCAACAGGCGGCCGAGGACCTCCTGCAGGACTTTGACGGAGACGTTCTGGTGAACGGCGTCGGCGCCGGCTCTTCCGCCGGCGCCGACGCCGCCGGTTCCCCCGGCGGGCCGGCGCCCGACCCCCGCGCCGCGGCCGTGTGCAGCCGCCTGTTTGAGCGCTTCTTCGAGCTGGCGCACGTGACGGCGGCGGCACCGCCGGGCGAGCACCTGAACCGCGAGTGTAGCCTCTTCACTGACGACTGCCGCCACGTGGTGGTGGGCTCGGCGGCGTACCACCCCGACGATCAGCAGCCCATGTTCTACGAGGTGAGACGTTGGCAGGTCCTGGGTTGGCGAGCGTGGTTGGTGAGCGTGGCGGTGAACGCGGCGGCGCGCGAGGTGGTGGTGAACGTGGCGGTGTGCTGAGTCGGGGGGTGGTGAGCGTGGTGTTGAGCTTGGTGATGAGCAGAATAGTGAGCAGGGTGGTGAGAAGTGGTGAGAGGTGGTGGTGAGCGTGGTTGGTGAGCGTGGTTGGTGAGCGTTGTTGGTGAGCGCGGTTAGTGAGCGCGGCGGTGAGCAGGGCGGTGAGCATGGTGGTGAGCGTGGTGATGAGTGTGGTGGTGGGCTGGGTGGTGAGCGGAGCGGTAATTGTTATCGTTTCTATTTTGCTCCCCCCCCCCACCCTCCGCTAGGTTTATCGCAACAACGAGTCAGTGACGCCGAACCCTCGCTCTCCACTCGAGGATTACTCGCTGCACATCGTGGACCTGCACACGGGCCGCCTCTGCGACTCGCGCCACTTCAAGTGTGACAAGATCTTCCTGTCGCACAACCAGGGCCTCTACCTCTACCGCAACATCCTCGCCGTGCTCTCCGTGCAGCAGCAGACCATTCACGTCTTCCAGGTGCCACGCAGCGTTGCCGCCCACCCGCCCGTTCACCTGCTCGCTTGCTCATTCACCTGGTCAACACCTACTCGTCATCCTGCCTGGTCGCTTGCTCGCCCACTTGCTCCTTGGATCGATCACTCGTTCACTCACCTGCTCGCTCGCTCGCTTACTCGTTCACCTGGTCAACCCCCACTCATCAACCTTGCCTGGTCGCTCACTCGCTCGCACGGTCATCAAGTTGCTCTTTCTGCCTGTCTGTATCTCTGCTCCTGTCTGTTTTGATCTCTTCCTTGTGTGTGTGTCTTATATTATCTCTCAACCGTTAACATCACCTCCCCCCGCCCACTGCGAAAACTTGGCAGGAACTTCCTGACAACGAGTCTTGAGGCTCGGTGAGATTTTCCTGGGCAAACACGCGTAAAATTAACAAAAATCTCTGCTTGTCTGCTGTCTGAATCAATGCTTGTTTCTCTATCTCTTCCTTTAGTCTATCTGTATCTGTGATTGTCTATTTATACCTCTGCCCTTGTATCTGTATCGGTACCCACCTATCTCTATCTCTGTATAACTCCAGACATCCCCCATCTCTTTTCCGCCCCCGCCCCCGCCCCCTGTGCTCAGGTGACGAGCGAGGGAACGTTCATCGACGTCCGCTCCATCGGCCGCTTCTGCTACGAGGATGACCTCTTGACCCTGGGCGCTGTGTATCCGTGCACCCACCCGGGGGGTAGCGGCAACGCAAACGGCGCAGGCGGTGAGCTCGCGATGACGATACTACGGCTTATCCTACGATATCAGACCCACGATAATCGTGTCTCTCCGGTTGCCTTTCTGTCTGTCTGTATCTCTGCCTGCCTGTACGCCTCGAGGCCTCTCCGTCTATATCAGCGTCTCTGCCGGTCTGTCTTTTCGGCGACACTACGACACATTGTACGATATAAGATCCACGATAGTCGATCGTATCATCTGTTTCTCAAAGCATCATTTGCACCTATTCTTGGTTCTTTCGGTAAAGTCACGTAGAAGGGAAATAATAAAATAATAAAAATAAAACAACAAAAATTCTCACGACGTTTCGATTGCAACACAAGCAATCATCATCAGGTGTGAAAACCACAGCAAGAAAAAACATTATTTCCCTTCTACGTGACTTTACCGAAAGAACCAAGAATATGAATCCCTGCAGTCGCGAAAGCTTTAAATCGAAATATAATTTGCACCGTGTGTTCCGTCTGTGCTGTTAGTCGACCGTCCTGCCTCGTTACGTTTATTTCACCTCTATTGTCCGTTGTCTGCCCTGTTCTGTCTGTACCGTTCGCCTGGTCTGCGCCATCTCATTCGTTCTGCCTCCTCCGTTTTCCGCTGTCATCCTACGAGTCACCCCACGTGAGCGCGTGATTCTCAAACGGCTTCGTGCAAAACCCGGTGCTCGCACAACGCACGAACCCGACGACCCTTGACCCTAAAACCATCGGTCCGATTAAATCCACGCTGGCGCCTGCGCCGTTGCCCCCAACCCCCTCCACCCACCGCCGCCCCCCTCCCCTTAGTGGGCGGCCTGCGCGCGTTCTGTGAGCCCACCATCAACTCGCTGAAGCACCGTCTGCTCGTGCACCTGTGGCGGCGCGCCGAGAGGGAGGGCGACGCGACGGCGCGGCGCCGCTTCTTCCAGCGCTTCGACCAGCTGCGCGCACTGCGCATGTGGAAGATGCAGCTGCTGGACGAGAGCCACCTGCTGGTGAAGTACGCCGGGGAGGACGTCGTCACGCTCAAGGTCACCGACCCCTCGCAGGTACGGAGCCGGGGACGGGGGTGGGGGGGTCAAAGGACGGGTTGGAGCTAGAGGTCGGGTGGGCGCCGGGTGTTGAGAGGTTGTGTGGCCAGGGCTGTGGGTTAGGGGGCTAGGGATTTGTTGAGGGTTAGGGGTTAGCGTTAAGTGTTAGGGTTAGACATAGGATTTGAGGTAGTGTGAGGGTTCGGGGTAGGCTAACTTTAGGGTTCAGGGTCGGGCCAGTGCGAGTGTTAAGAGGTAGGGTTAGAGCTCGTGTTATGGGTCAGGTTAGTGTGGGGGCTAGTTGAAGGGTAAGAGGTCTGGGTATGTGTAGAGGTGGGGCTATGGTTTACAGTTCTATTTCGGGGCAAGCTGTGCCAAGAAAGGGGGTTTCAAAGACCGCAGTCTGACATTCTGACCTACGCCCTCTATCCACCCGCCCTTCACTTACCACCCCACGCATGGCCCACCGGGATGGGCAACCTAACTTGGCTCTCCCCGTACACTCTCACACGCGCACACACACACACGCTCTCGCACACGCCACCCTCGCGCCGAGGACAGCAGCCGTCGTTCTTCGTGGTGTACAATATGGTGAGCACCGAGGTGCTGGCGGTGTTCGAGAACACCTCCGAGGAGCTCCTGGATTTGTTCGAGAACTTCTGCGACCTCTTCCGCAACGCAACGCTGCACAGCGACGCCGCGCAGTTCCCCTGCTCCGCCTCCAGCAACAACCACGCGCGGCAGATCCAGCGCAGGTGCGACGGCCCTTTCGCAGCGTTGGCTTATCATCAGCGATGACCGTGAACAACGAGCGGAGCGCGACGATGACTCGAAAGGAATAAAGACGCACGCCCAGATGATTTAGCAACGTGGTTAAAGAATGCAGTGCACTGAGGAAGACCGACAGAGGTAATTGGCTGTCTCGATTTATCGCGAGTTTTACCGACTGGCTGGCCAATAGTATATAATTGATCGGCTGGCTCAATAATATTGGCTTGGGAAAGATTGCATGCCGTTCACGCCCAACTTTTGATAATGAAGACTGTTCGACTCGGTGTGTGCCTGCCTTAGTCAAGTAGACGAGGTGAAGTCCCACACACTGTTGTGACCCAACTTGAATTCCACAGGTTGTCAGAAACCAGAATCTTAACTAAATTGAAACATGCGAACTAAATAACACTGCACGCATGTAGGTTGCGCGAAGCAGTGATGTATCCTACAATATAAGGTCCACGATAATCGCATTGTCCTGTTTGTAAAATATCGTTAAGTCTAGCCCAGGTGGGTCAGAAGTCAGAGCCGAAGAGCTGGCACCGCTGAGGTCTGGGTTTGATTCGAGGTTTTAGCTGCATGAGATTAAATAAGGTTCTCAAGTGTAGCGAGTTGACGGTCTCAGCCCGGTCACCATGACTGCATGAAAAAAAAAGTTTTCACTTTCAAATGGGTTTTGCACTTAATTTGGCTGAATTCCAGCTCTGACAAATATATTGGTTCGATTGTCATGTGACAAACGTTATTTTCATAGGCAGGAGGGGTAGGAAAGTACCACCCCCTAGAATGTGGACCAGAGGTCCCTTGATAGGATCTCAGAGGTAGCTCTATGGTATCCGCTTCCGCGGGCCATTCTATAACACGAAGGGTTGCTGCTCCTCTGCGAGAGATCCGAATGGATTCTTCATCTTGCGATGTTCACCAATCGCACAATTGAGATAGCATTGGGAAACGTGAGGAAACATTAAGTTTATAATTAAACTAGTTTTAATTCGTCATTGTGACTGAGGCCAAACCCATGAGGCAGGGCATTTCAACACACAGTGACGCCTAATTCTCATGACCTCCATCTTTTAGAACATCAAGCACTTCATCTATTTCATTCACCTCATCTCCACCATTACATTCATATGTTGTACCGTTGTCAATTTCGTTAAGATAAGATGATAAGAACGTTACAGTACAAACCATAACACCATGAATGCGATTCTGAAACGCTTGAACACGCCCCACAAGTTAATGCGCCTTCGAACAAATTCGCCCGCAAGCAATCGCTCCACATGCTCATTTGCCGAGTCTCATCGCCCCTCTCGGGAGGCTCCTGCCTCGACGACCCGGCGACGTCACGCGACTCTCGCGTCTCGTGCGGCAGGTTCAAGCACACGATCATCAACGCCAAGTACGGCGGCAACACGGAGGCGGTGAAGCGGCTGCTGGCTCAACTGCCCATCAGTGCGCAGTCCTACAGCAGCAGCCCGTACCTCGACCTGTCGCTCTTCAGCTACGACGACAAGTGGGTCTCGGTCATGGAGCGGCCCAAGGCCTGCGGAGACCACCCGATACGGTGAGGAGCTTCGTGTCCCCGGGGTCACGCTTCAGTGCCGATCTGCATCCGCGACTTCTAGACGCTGGATCAACTCGGCTGGGTAATGGTGGGAGCCTTACGGGGAATCCCACGATGGGCTTTTTTATCGTTTTGTCTTTCGTCCCAGGTTTTACGCTCGCGACTCCGGCCTGCTCAAGTTCAAGATCCAGGCGGGGATGCTGGGGCGCCCCGTCCCTCCGTCGGCGCGCCGCCTCGTGGCGTTCACCTTCCACCCGTCCGAGCCCTTCGCCATCTCCGTGCAGCGCACCAACGCCGAGTACGTCGTCAACTTCCACATGCGGCACGTGTGCACCAAGGAGCTGGTGGCAGCGGGGGCTGCGCCAGCGCGGCCGGGCACTAGCGCCGGAGCCGGGAGGTAATCAAAAATAAAATTGAACAAAAACTGGAAACATTTCAAGGGAAGCTGAAAACGCGAAATTGTTCAACGTTCAAGGATTGGGTTTGATCGTCGCCCAAAACGTGTCTCGCAGAAGCTCAAGAGAAGTGTCAAGCTGCTGGTGGAATTGGTCCATCAGCAAGGTTGGACCTTTGTCAGGCAACAATGTCGGAGCAGTTAAAAAAAAAGAACTGATAAAAGCGAATGGAAGAAACTGTGGAAGCGGATGTTGTAAAGTCAATTCCTGTTGGAATCGACATCTGGGCCGGCATCAAGTAGGATATGTCACCACCGTCTCTGGTTCATCGACAAGGCCTCACCCTTATTGTTCCATCACCTGAGAGGGTCGTGACGTATCATTCCCACTACAGGGTGATGGTCTTGGCAGCCGTCACTTACTCTGTACGAATCGCAGAGTTACGCACAGTCATCAAAATGGAATCGACGCCGCAAATCCGAGCGGTGTTTTATTTTTTCTAATAAATTCTTATTGGACTCGCAGTGTGAACATGAAAATGGGGGTAAGTGCAGGTATTCATTATTTCAATTTTTATTTTTTCTTAAAAATATAACGTGGGTGTGTATACAGAGGGTACCATGTGTGGCTTTGGTGGGTGCATTATTGCTTTGTTCCGTCAAACATTCATTTGTACAAGCAGTGTGCCTACGGTGTCGATGTAAAACTTTAACATTTTAAACTCCATTTTTGACGGGATCGAGGTTTCCATTGCCTTAGCGCGATTGCGTGCAGATTTGGGAAGATTTCGTGACACCAGCCACAATGGACTAAAAACATGGCCTCGGTTTTAGCGAGAACATGGGGAGTTAATGAGTTTTGTATCTTTTAGACCACAATTAAGCAGCCTTTCACTTACAAAGCGGGGAGTTATCTGCACAATACAATGCCGTGTACAGCCATTATCACTACAATGGATATTGCATCATTGCCTCCTGCTGACAGCATAGGCTTGCAGCAGCGTATATAACACCCTTTTTTATGCAGGGTAGTCAATCTAAGCATTATGCAGGCTCAGCTCTGCTTAGTATCAGAGATACGACGAGATTGGAAGCTTTGCAGGTGATTTTCGTCATAAGCAATTAAAAACATGAAACACTCGTACAACATTTGGGTTTTTATTCCATTTGGGATATTCCATCTCTTATAATAAATTTATTTTACTTTCAAGTGGTAAACGTTCTTTACAGAGCGTGAAGAGTCCGTGTGTGGTGTTGTATGTGCGTGAGCGACGGTTATTGCCGAACCCCGCGGTGACATCTTCTGTGGCCTTGAAATCTCTGACGGCTGTGACAATCCCAGGCCGATTCACTTCTTCACCTTGTGACGAGACAACTCGTGCTAGAGCACAACCGGAACATCGCACATCCTAACAAAAGTCTTCGCAAGCGGCGGTGGGGTACGGCAGGGGTGGCTAAGCAGAGGTGGTGGTGGTGGCGGCCGCCAGCCTCAGAGGCGCCTGGCTTTGCGTGGACGACACCCATTATGGGGGATGGGGGTGGTGTCGGTGATGGAGACCACTTCCAGACCTCCCATCGTCAGACCCTTGATCGCCGCCTGCAGCAAAAGAAAACCGAGTGAATTTTTATATTAAAAAAACCTTTCGTGCATTGTTTGGATCAACTAGGGTGCCCGAGGAGAGAGGGTTGTTCTAACAGTTGAGTCAGGAGTTGAGGCACGGGTAAGGATCACGGCAGCAGCTGCGGTGTGGAAACAGCAGCTGCAGGAGGTGTTATTTCTGCCTGTAGTGTTATTTTCCATGAGATGGAGCAGTGGCAAGCTGGTAGCACTCCGAACCCAGTAACCAGAGTTAGATTATCGGCAATGGCTAACATCAGTGGGCAAGTGAAACCGGAATCATTGCTGCCCCTAATTCCCCGCCTTCCCCCCCCACCGTCGGCAACTTGCACTGACCAGCGTGGCCAAGTATGATTAAAACCAACAAAAGAAACCCTCAAGACTGACATGGCATGGGGGGAAAAGGTCTCTATCCATTGGTGGATTATTTATTGGTATTGTCCGTAAGGAGTGGCGTTAAGTGTCCCTCACCTGACGCCCGGGTCCCAGGCCTTTCACCACCACTCGCACGAAGCCCACGCCCTTCCTCATCACCTTCTGCGCAGGGGAAAACAAGACGAGCAGAGTTCCTCAAAAACCCGGCAAAAGTCTGCCAGTAATGGCGGGCGTCCACCAGGCCAGGCCACAATTTATTCCAATCGTGCTACCAGTGCCAATACATGAGATGAATAATCCTTCCACAACCTTCACCTTTCCACACTCTCTGCTATGACACTGTCACATCACATTCAAACTTGTTTTTTAAATTGTGGAGCTGGAATTTAGTAACAAATCACGTGCAAGCCAAAATTTACAGTCGTAAAAAACGCTGGTATTTTGTGCACTGGTGAGAGCAAGTTGAAACCATCGACTCGCTACACTGGAGAACTCGATTTAAACCCCAGCATCTCGGCAGTGCCAACTTGGCAGTGCTATCCCCACCGACGAACTTCCAACTGTTGAACTCGCCATCTCTGCGGTGCCAGCTTAGTGTCACCGAAATGGCCATCACGAGCCACCCAGCCGTCTCTGAATCGTTGTGCAACCCGGGGCCGGTGGGCACGGTTGCCCTTACGTTGGCGGCGGCGATGGCAGCGGTCTGTGCCGCAATAGTCGTCCCTTTCTTGCAGTTCTTGAAGCCCTCTGTACCGCACGACGTCCTCACCAGAGACACGCCACTGCTCTCCATGATCTGTATGTGTGTGCTGATCACACACCACAACAGCGATTTACTTAAGGCCGAGTTGCCCCAGGGACCGGTTTTGATAAGATCAGCAATGTTAAGCTGTGTTCGGGAATCAAACCCGAGTAGCTGAGTTTGAAGTGGATTGTGCCACCTACTGCACATATACCCACACACACATGATGCAGCACACAAATTTGACAAATTACTCTATTGGGATAATACATAACAATCAATGGTACCTACTGAAAGATTAATGCCACAGGTCAGTCTTGCATATGAGACTATCTTGGTCTCAAATTTTTATATTCATATTCTTAGCTCTTTCGTTAAAGGCACGTTGAAGAGAAACAATCAAATAATAAAATATATATAAAACAAAATTCTCACGACGTTTCGACCATAACACAAACGGTTATGGTCGAAACGTCGTGAGAATTTTATTGTTTTATATATATTATTATTTTATTGTTTCCCTTCAACGTGACTTTACCGAAAGAGCTAAGAATATATATTGGTCTCTTGAAGTTCTCACCTGGTTAAAACTAACTTGAAACACATCACATGCATCATACACGTACGCCACACTCGAGGTCACTTGAAAAATAAGATCGAAACGTCGTGATATTTGTATTCGTTTTTTTTCTATCTACGTGGCTTTACCGAAAGACCCAAAGAATATGAACGCATGCAGTCGCGAGAGCTTTAAGTCAATATTACCAATGTTTTCTAGAGTTCTCGACTAGCTAAACTAAATAAACGTGAAACGCACGCCCAGGAGGGTCTGGGTTGTCTCTGGCAGGCGAGCGGCGAAGGCTCCTCCACCACCACCACCGCCGCCGCCGCCGGACGCGCGTCTCACTTGTTGTGCGTGGCCTTGACGTGCGCGATGTGGAGGTCGCTGTACTTCTTCCCTGCCCACGTCGGCTGCACTTCCTGATCGGGCAACGGTGCAAAGATGCTGCCGGAGTGCAAGGCACGAGCATACGAACAACACAACAGCAAAGTGTCATTTTTAAGTGGACCTATACACAGCCTTTCTGCCAGCCAACTGCTGGACGTGGTCCCTGCCTCGTTTGTCAATGCGTCAATATGCTGGTCATTAGGAGGAGGTGGTGATGATGAGGGGAGTGGATGCCCAGGAATTGTTAAGACATCACCCGCCAGTGATGTTGTCCGTGGCCAGGAATCGAACTCGGGTGACCATGCTCAAAGGGCAATGTGCGAACCACTGTGCCACAACTTGCCCATTCAACTGGTAATTGGCGAGTTATATTCACACTCACACGGGTATTTTAGTTGAACACATAACTTGATGAGGTCAGATAGTCTCACCCATGCCTTCAACATGATTTGCGAAATCAATGAGTGACGTTCACGTGAAACAGTAACCACAGAATAGCGACGAGGAGGCGATTGACCGCCGATGAGCGAGCGAGTTACTGGGGTGAATCGGCGAGCACTGAACCATCGACCCGGGCCCGACTGCTTTCACGTTGAATTATATCAAATACACCCCAAATTGGACATCAGGATTTCAAATTCAGGCGACTGTGTTCTATATGCGGTTGCACGTCTCAGAGTTTGTTAAGAGGATATATACGTTAGGAGTGAAGTTTACGGGAAGGGTCACCACGGCAGTAGCGATAGTAGAGCGATCCGGGAGGCGACTGAGCGCCTTGACACAAACTCCTCACCTGTATTCAGAGGTTGCGCTCTCCGCCGCCTGCGAATCCTCCGCGCGTCCACTCGTGTGGATACTTCCAGCCACTGCGGGGCACCTGGGCAAAGATCCAACCAGCCACAGTCGGTCATCGTCAGCGGCCGTGGTCAATCCACTGCTGGATGCAAGCCTCCCAACGAGCCGCCGCCAGCCTCTCGCGAAGCCTGCACGGTGTAATAATTCGCCTCGCACTTGCACGCGCGATCTGATTTCAGCGCTCCATCTCTGCGACGGAACCTCGTGACTTGGGGGGGGGGGGCGGCGTTTAATTCGATATATTCACAAACACTTAAAACACCGAGGACTCGGGGCGAACCCCAACCGCCGAGAAGGCCACGGCCCAACTCTGCGGGCGGCCTAGCTCAGGCTTGCCGGTAGGGCAGCTAGGAAACACGGCACCTACCGGGTCAAGGGCGCGGGCAGGCGCCATGCGCGCGTCAATTGACGGCAGCAGAGCAGGGAGTTCCTCAGCGTGAACATGTCGGCGTTGTTTATTCGGCGAGATAGCGCCGCTGTTACCGGCTCAGGATTGTTTGTTTGCTTGGTAATATGAATGGTTTTGGGGGGGAGTTGCACGCTGTTCGGTGTCACGTTTCTGTGACCCACACCCCCCACCGGCGAGGAATGTACCAAGTCAGATAGGAATTTTAAAAAATATATATAAAACGTTTGTGAAGTAGTTAACGATAAGTTTTTATTTGATTTGCTTATATAATACAAGTGTTTGCATAAATATATTATAGTTTCGCAAAGTACAACGTCACACTTAGATTCACTGTATTATTTGTTTACTATTAGACTTGAATTTGTTTAAACACCCCCCCCCAAACACCAATAGTCGACTCGTCTCGAGTGCCGTCGGTTTTTCAGCGCTCTGTTTATGGGCAGTCGCCCTCTAGCGACGAGGCCTCGGTAAGGTAATTTGCCTTTTTTACCGGGTAAAAGGGTAAAGGTAAAAGGGTAAAGGTAAAAGGGTAAAGGTAAAAGGGTAAAGGTAAAAGGGTAAAGGTAAAAGGGTAAAGGTGTCGACATGCCAAGGGGTAAGGTAAAGGGTAGGGTAAAGGTAGCTCGGAAGAATTACCCGGTAGGGTAAAGGCAGCGCGAAGCCTTCTTTGGTTCTTTCGGTAAAGTCACGTAGAATGAGAATAAAATAATAAAGTAACACAATAAAATTCTCACGACGTTTCGGCCACAACGCAAGCGGCCGTCTTCTGGTGAAAGGAACAGACCTGTCGGGACGACAGAGCTTGAGAATTTTATTGTGTTATTTTATTATTTTATTCTCATTCTACGTGACTTTACCGAAAGAACCAAAGAAGATGAATCCTTGCAGTCACGAAAGCTTTAAATCGAAATGTAGCGCGAAGTATTAACCCGGTAAATACGGTGCATTGTTTACCGCTAAAAGCTCCGTGGCGCAGTCCGTGGCCTCCGTTTAATAAGTAATATTTTAAACAAAACTTTTTTTTAAAACACGCTTTTATGAAATGTACCCTACTAAATTTTGATTTAAAGCTTTCGTGACTGCAGGGATTCATATTCTCGGTTCTTTCGGTAAAGTCACGTAGAAGGGAAACAATAAAATAATATTTTTTTATTAAAGGTAGGCTCGTTGCTTTTTAGTTTCCCTTCCACGTGACTTATATTTTTATTATTTTATTGTTTCCCTTCTACGTGACTTTACCGAAAGAACCAAGAAAATGTACCCTACGAGTAATGACAGAACTCCACGACTCCAGAAAGTGACCCCGAAGCTTGCCATAACATAAGGGACCGTGGCCAATCACAGCCAACGTCAATTGACTGTGGACAATTTGACCCAAGCCGAAACATAACATAAAAAATAATGTTTAAAAATTTATTTTATTTTTAATGATAGAATATAGTATTGTCATCAGTATGACACAAGTATACCAAGTTTGCAGTCGATACCACATTGGGAAGTGGGTTAAAATTGAGTTACAAGATTTGAGGATACGACAACGTGCGTGTAAAATTGGAATCATTGAGAGTATTCTATAGATGAATAAAGCGCTCTACCTAGCATTTACCTGTTATAAACCTTTTTCATGTGTATTAGTACCCCAGTAATTACCCTGTAATCGGGTAATTTGTATGGGGTAAGGGTAAAAGGTAGGGTAGAGGTAGGCTCATTGCTTTTAACCTTTTACCTTACCTGCTGAAGGGTAGAAGGTAGGGTAGAGTGATTGTATTGTGGTAAGGTAAAAGGTAGGGTAAAGGTATGCTCGTTGTCTTGAACCTTTTACCTTACCTGCTAAAGGGAAGAATGTAGGGTAGAGTGATTGTATTGTGGTAAGGTAAAAGGTAGGGTAAAGGTAGGCTCGTTGCTTTTAACCTTTTACCTCACCTGCTGAAGGGTAAAAGGTAGGGTAGAGTGATTGCATTGTGGTAAGGTAAAAGGTAGGGTAAAGGTAGGCTCGTTGCTTTTAACCTTTAACATTACCTGCTGAAGGCTAAAGGGTAGGTAGAGTGATTGTATTGTGGTAAGGGTAAAAGGTAGGGTAATGGTAGGCACGTTGCTTTTAATCTTTTACCTTACCTGCTGAAGGGTAAAAGGTAGGTAGAGTGATTGTATTGTGGTAAGGTAAAGGTAGGGTAGAGTGATTGTATTGTGGTAAGGTAAAAGGTATGGTAAAGGTAGGCTCGTTGCTTTTAACCTTTAACCTTACCTGCTGAAGGGTAAAAGGTAGGGTAGAGTGATTGTATTGTGGTAAGGTAAAAGGTAGGGTAAAGGTAGGCTCGTTGTTTTACCTTGCCGAGGCCTACCAGCGACAAAGAAGGACGGAGGAGCGACGCTCACAACAACGAGTGGAGAGCTGGGGTGGATAAAATCCAGCAAGTTGGCAGAGTGGGGTGCATCTACCAGTCATCTCAGTCAGCCAACCCATGGCACCTGCTGGGTCTGTCCCGCGACCTCCTTCCTGTCAGCAGCGAGCCTTCGACACTTCACGTGTCCTCAAAGTGCACCTGGCCTGGCACAGGAGCCGTGGTGACGTCTCCATCACTTAGTTGCGAATATTGGTGTTGTTAATGGGCAGGCGCCCTCCAGCAACAACGGAGGGCCGAGGAGCCACACTCACAACAACGAGCGGAGAGCCGGGCGGATAAAACGCAGAAAGTTGGCAGAGTTGGGGGGGGGGGCACAGGTGGTGCATCGGCCAGTTATCTCAGTTGAACCACATGGGCGTTCAACACTTTCACGTGGCCTTAACGTGCACCTAGCCTGGCACAAGCGCCGTGGTGACGTCCGCGCCACTTCGCGGCGAATGGCGGTGTATGGGAAAGCCGCCTCTTATGGAGAAAACAAAAGCACAACAACACATTCGCCAATAACAACACATTCAAAGGAAACATAAAAGTCGACGTTTTGGACAATGGCCCTTATTACTCATCTGCTATGCAGACGGGCCATTTGCCTAACATTTGTTTGTGCTTTGAAGGCAGCGTTGCAATTTTGTTGCATGATGTCTACAGCAGCGTGTCCAGGAGCTCGATGCCAATGTCGAGGTCTGTTAAACCAGGGCGAGAGAGGGCTTCAGTAGAAGAGTCGGTGTCGTTTTGCTGTTTTCCGTTGAAGGGAGTGCAGGGGCCGTCCGTAAATGACGTCACGCACCTAGGGGGGGGGGGTGAGAAATGTGACGTCACATCAAAATGCGCAACTTTAAATAAACATAGAAAACACGTTCTACTTAAATTTTGATTTAAAGCTTTCGTGACTGCAGGGATTCATATTATCGGTTCTTTCGGTAAAGTCACATAGGTAGAAAAATAATACATCACGACGTTTCGATCGCAACACAAGCAATCGTCATCAGGTGGGACAACCACAGCAAGAAAAAAACTGCTGAACACTTCGTCTGAATGGTGGCACCTCTATCAACACAGAGCGTGCATCAATATGGTATCATAACTCATCGTGTCAAATGTTATTGTGGCAAGCACCATCCCCTCTTTACAGTGACAACCCAGTAAGCATGTTCAACAAGCCTGACTCGGCTGATGAGCCACAGAAGGTCAAAACCAGCCTCAGAGTTTGTCTGCTCAAACACATACGACTGGGAAACATTACCTTTAAAGGCCAATCAGGATAATGGACTAAATTGTCATTTAATTTTATTCTGGACAGATGAACAGAAGTATTTTTTACTGGTAGGAACGAAGTTGTAAACTGAGTGTACCAGCCTGCAATAGATTAATGTGTCGGTCCGTCCGTCCCCTTTCAATACTTTAACAAAGTGAAATCTCGTGCTGTTGGGTGTAAAATCAGCAATAGACAGCGCAGAGACTTGATATGTCTTATTGCACCCAACATTTGGAAGTAACAATGTCATAAAATTGCGCAAAATTCCAATGTTCCTACCAGCCCACCCTGCAGGGACCTGTTTATTTTATTATCCGCAGTCACCCACCACAGCAAATTATGGTTTTTACTCAAATATGAAAACTGGCCTTAGCTAAACTACATTTCATAACAATGCAACTGCGATAATAGCAACCGTCTATATATATAATTACAAACAACTTAGGGCTTCCTTGCAAAACAAATAATTTATCTCGACGATCTCTGGCTCTATTAAGCGACGGACATGAAATGTAATTGGAAATAAATGGTCCGTGAAAAAAAAGCAAACACGGAACAGCTTTTTGCAGAGTAGGAAAATCAACGCAGATGGATCCTGCCCAAGTGGTTGCAACGGTGAGCAGAGCCGCTGGGACTTGCAAACCAAGAGGGCTTGCCGGTTCGATTCCATCTCCCGCGTCGGATAAAAAACGGTGCAAGTTTCTTAAACTTAACCCCGAAATATTCTTAGCTCTTTCGGTAAAGTCACGTTGAAGGGAAACAATAATAAAATATATATTTTATTATTTTATTGTTTCCTTTCAACGTGACTTTACCGAAAGAGCTAAGAATATGAATTACTGCAGTCACGAAAGCTTTAAATCAAAATTTAACCCCGAAACTAAACTTTTTTATTTTACCAGATAAGGCCCACTGAGTACATTTTCAGAAGTGACCTGGGCCACAAATGAGAGCTCAACGAAGCGCCTTATATCATAATCTGAAAAATTGATAGCAGTCAAATGCTCTAAAACACGCGTTGATTCCAAATGCGGAAGGGAGAAACTGGAGGACCGAGAGAGGAATCCAGCGTCTTGAGGACACCGAGAAAGAACAACTAGCTAGGAGACGAGTTTTTTTTACAGGCCTATGTTCTTGGTTCTTTCAGTAAAGTCAAATATAAAACAATAAAATTTAATTGTTTTAGATTTTTATTATTTTATTGTTTCCCTTCTACGTGACTTTAGCGAACGAACCAAGAATACGTTCTACTTAATTAAATAGACTTTTTAAATAAATGTTTTCTCCTACATCAGAGTGCAGCGCCACGTTAAATACGCACTACAATGACAATAGTTTAAAGCGATTTGAAGCATGTTCAATTTTTTGGGGGGGAGGGGGGCAGAGCTTTGTGACGTCATTTTTTAGGGGGGGTCTGACTTTTTGTGACGCCGTGTGACTTGGTGGGGGGGGGTCAAAAAATCGTCCAAAATCGCGTGACGTCATTTATGGGCGGCCCCGCAGACTCCGGTGGTTGTCCTATACGGGCCATAAGACCACAAAGGGTGATTGACGAATGTGTAAAGTCGCTTTGTTCGTGCACCACTGCCAACGCAGCAGCTCAGCAGCGTCGCCAACAACTAATTCATTGGTACGGCGCCATTAATCCACATTGTAAATAATTACAGACGAATTATCTCGCAGAAGTAACCTCTCGCTGCTGCAAATCTCGAACTTTGGTGTGCTCTCGGCTCGTCACGACGAGAAAATGCACAAATCTGGCTGTCTGCCTGATGATGCCGGTTGTAATTCCTGGCGAAACGTCGTACTCAGATTGTAAATGTTGTGGATTTTGCTCTCCAACACACAACCGGTGTGCTGTACTTGTAACGAATTGGCACGTTCTGTTTACGTGACCAACCATAATAATTGGCTGTCGGTTGGCGACGGGGTTTATCTACACATTTATATTTACGCGATCTAACCCAAAACAACCCCCCCCCCCCCCCAAGATTATGGAGAAAATGGACGTGGGTGATAATCACAAGAGCTTTGTAGCTCATCGGATTCCTCCAGCGTTGCGCAACATTCCGAGACGCCCGCGGCTGCCATCTTACGTGGGGGGAGATTCCCGCACCCAACGCAACCGACGCCGCCCCAATGCCGTATGACCACTCCCCTAGGTAAGATGGCGCCCGTGTTGCACGTGGCCCTCACTGCGTCACTAGCATCGTCAACGCCGCCCCGCAACAGCGTGCTCAGGCGCCACAAGCAATGGCGGCGCCCTTGACCACACTGGCCCGGCGGCTGTCATCGTCCGCTGCGGGCTACGCGTCCCTGTGGCCTCGAACTCAGAGGCCGAGCCTAGCTCTCGCCTCGTCCCGGCTGCTGTTGCCGCCGCTGTCGCGTCCCTACGCGGCGGACGCCGCCGTGCACGGTGGGGCTCGGCTATCGGGACCGGCCTCGCCTCGCGGCTCCGCGGGAAAGAGTGGCATTTCACGGCGGGGAGGCGCTAGGCCGCAGAGTCCCGAGCCGTCGGGGACGCCGAAATGGAGGCTGCTCGCGGCCGCGTGCGTGGAACGCTACCCGCGCCTTTCCCAGGAGCTGAGCGCGGATGAGAAACTGTTCGGGGAGCTGGTGCAGCAGATCGAGCTGGAGAGAAGCGCGCTCTCCGACCACGAGATCCAGCTGGTGGAGGATGCGGCGAGGATTCAGATGCGCCAGGCTAACGAGGAGTTGGACTCGGACGACGATGAGGATCGGCCCGGCATCGTGACGGCCGAAGATAAGGAGGACGCGTACGAGCAGAGGTTCAAGAAGTTCCAGCCCGCATCCCGAGTCACCGGTAGTCCTCCCCTCAGTGGCTCCAACTCCCCCTGCCCTGTCCGATTCTGAGCTTTCATCTCAATTTCACTGAACACCCCTACCCCCTTCTTTCCTTCAAGTCGCTAAGCATCACGTTATTTTTTTCAGCCTCTTGGTGCACGCATCTACACGGTTGAACTTTTGAAAGCCGTTTCTATGTGTGATGAAAACCTAATGATTATTTTCGGGGTTTTTTGTATGCGATTATCACCAATGTTAACGATGCCTAAATGTGCATCAGTGTAATCTATGAAAAGGAGCCGTGCACATCGTATGATTTAAGAACCAATACTCACCGTGCGTGGGCCTGTCCGCACAAATGTTTGCAATGTAAGTTGGTATGATGGGCAGAAAATTAATAATACAAAACGTAATTCACTACTTTTTATTATATGTCTTCTGACCTTTCCTGTAGTTTTTATTCCCCTAAGACGTAGTAACGGTTAATGTTATAATGGTCAGGGCGTGTGTGTCCCCACGTGCAGACGCAGACACTCGTGACGACCGCACATCGCTGGAGCGCCGCCTGGACGACAAGCTTGTGCTGCTAGTGCAACAGCGACTGGGTCAGGAAGACGTGTGGCTCCTGCCACAGGTGGCGTGGAACGAGGGCGAGACGCTACGCGACACGGCTGAGAGAGCACTCGGAGACGCTGCGGGTGAGAGATAAAGGGATGAGAGGGGGTGCAGCTAGCTGTCCGCTGTAGCGCTCGCATATTCTTCACTGAAGCCACCAACAACATCACGGCAGCATCATCGCACCATCATCATAGCACCGCTGCACTACAACCATACTACTTAACGTGCCCGCGAGTGATGACATCAGCTTGTTATCACGTGCGAGGCGAATTGTTACGTCTCAAGGCTATGAGAGATGTCGATGGCTTGGGAAGGCCTTTTGTCTAGGAACGGGATTGACCATGGTTGATGATGCTGATGACGACCGTGTGTGGCGGTGCAGGTTCTGGGCTGCAAGCTAAGTTCATGGGAAACGCGCCGTTTGGGTTCTACCGCTACAAGTTCCCGGTCGCCATGCGCCAGCCCAGCGCCATTGGAGCCAAAGTGTTCTTCTTCAAGGCAGTGCTGCTGGGCGGTGATGTCACTGGCACAGTCGCTGATGCTGGTGCCACCGCGGGGCCGCGCCACGTCTGGGTGACGCGGCGCGAGCTTAAGGACTACCTGAAGCCTGCGTACCTGAAGGCCGTCGAGAGCTTTATCATGGACGTTGAGACGCACGGGCCGGCAGAGTGAATGTCTCCCGTGTGTGTTTTCGGGTTGTACCACGTGTTGTTCAGCGTGATCTCCGGCCTTTGGCTCTGCGTACGAGGAACTTCTTTAGGAACTGCAAGCACGTGGTTGCAGACAACTTTCACCGAATTCTATTATATTCTTGCATGTGGAAACATGTCCAGGAGTTAAATGCCTGCATCGAGGCCTGTTAGCCACAAGAGGGCTTCAGGAGAGAGTTGGCATAGTTTTGCTATTCTATCATTGGAGGAGCGCAGACTACAGTGGTTATGTCATATGGTCCATAGTTTGGGTTACATGGTCACGGTCGCACTGTGACTTGTCTTTAATTTTACATTAATGAAAATGTTTGCAGCGGCCTGTTGATATTCTGATGCAGTTCATGGTCCACCAGTGCCTTCACAAAATGACTGCGTTGTATGCAGGAAGCAGGTTGGAAATGGACCTGACGACCCAAGAATGGGCTATCACCGTTTAATGTTGCTTTACAATCCATTAAATGGTTTAATTGTCAGAGCTTAAATTCGGCCAAATCACAGTCATTGGTGAACTGGGCTGAGACCATAAAGCCACTATATTTGAAAACATGATTTAATTATCCATGATGCTCAAGTTTTTTGCACCATGTGCTGAGAGCTTTTCCAGGAACTGAAAACTCTCAGCACGTGGACCAAAACATTTGGCATTACGCTGAACATTGCAGTACAACCCGAAAACATTGTAGAACTGTACAGCACAACCGTGAAAACCCACACAGGCGTGAATCTCATCACGTGTGTGCACCCCACCATATATCTTCCAATGAGGCTTTGTACCCAGGGCTTAATTTCAGCTGGTTGTCTGTGGGTCAGCGACCCTAAAAATATATTTGTAGCTGACACACCACATCCAGTTTACCTCTTGCTATGGCTGTGGCTACTGGTCATGTGCCACCTACTCTGGTCTACCGGTGACCCGGAAAATATTGGGTGATAAAATAATCCCTGCCTATAGCAATTGCTTCCCACCGATAACCACGATTTGGTTGTCACGATTCGGGGCCCAAGAGTAGTAACAGTACATATGGTATTGTCGCATTTGCTTATGCAGAGCCATACTTTCGACCATCTTTCAACACAATCCACCTGCCGGTAGCAAAAAACCGGCAGCAACGAAACCAACCCAGCGCACTTTTAACGGAAAATTTTGAAATGAGGTCTACATAATTTTGCCTTGAGCCTGGATTTTCAATTCAAGTTTTTTTCAACTGGCAGCCCATGAGCCAGAAGGCTATTCTCGTGGCACACCGAGCTATGACCCACAGAAATATAGTTCGCCCAGGCAAAGAGAGATACAGGCTATTTGAGATGAGAGATATACAAGAGACTGCAGGTTGGTGAAAGGAATGGGGGCCCAGTACTGGTTTATATATCACTCCTGATATTAGCCATGGCCAGGAATTGAACTCAAGCGAGTTGCCTAACTGCTGCCCCACCGCTCCACCCAGCCCTAACAGAAATAAACGCTGGCCAATTGGTCAAACCTCTCAAAGCATGACCCCCCCTGACCAATTATTATTTAGTCTGAAGTTTTTCTAGGTAAATTACATGAAGTATCTTATTTTTTCTAAACGATTAAAAATAAATAACACTTGATAGTGTCTTTAATTGTTTTGTGTTTTGTTTTAAACGTTTTTACTGTATGTTTACACTAAAAAGTTGGAATAAATTGGCCAATCTCGTTATAATTTCGAAGCTAAGATGATGAAGCCTGATCAGTGCTCGAGTTTGAGACTTGGAATTCGAGATGCCTTCGGCTGCGAGGTGGCCAGGAGTGCTCAGTGTTGCCCCATTTTAGTGTGGCTGTATTTCTGGATTCCTCTCGCACAAAGCCAACCCCTCATTTAAAGGAGGACCATTATGAAAAATATTAAGACTCTGTGGCTCGTTTCTGGGTAAAGGGTTTAACATTTTTATTGTGTTCCAGACATGGTTTTCAGTCTTTACCTTTAAATATCACGTTTATTTAAGATTGTAACAATGGGAGATATCCAGATTAAAAATAATTTGTAGCCGTTTAAATCCACGGCTGGATGAATGGCTCCATACCACGTCAGTCATCGCTTGACCATACTTCACCACACACGCACAAATCTGGCTCAGGTGACGTCACCACGCACGTGTGTGCCAGCGAAGTTTTTTTTACTGTATGTATGTTGAGCTTCTTTCGCACCTTATGTAGCCAACTGTGCTAATCGGAAGTGTGGAAAAAGGACAACACAAATCAGTTATAATATAGTAAGGTATGATATCAATGTCGGGCCCTATTTGAAAATCGTGAGATTTCGGAAACTACCCTCTGCCGCCCTGCCACCCACTGAGACGTTTCCAGTTGCGCCTCTGTCCATGATTCACGTTACTGCTGTGCAATTTGAAGGCCTCAGAATTAGAATGTTTATCCAGTATTGGAGTAATCCGATGAGCTATAAAGCTCTTTCACATATGTTCAGTCAGTGACGGCTCAGAACGCTCCAACTACAACAACCCAATACACTTCCAGAAGAGAGCGGTGACCGCAGAACATTCCAGAACCCTCCTACCCGATGGGGGTTCGTGCACGTGCGCGTCTTCCGGAAGAGGGAGACGGCTCCCGTCCTACAGGGCGCGCGTTCGCTTGAGAACCAACGGCGCGCCGCCCACTCGCCGTTTTGTTTAGGGGCCGTCCATAAATGACGTCACGCACCTAGGGGGGGGGTGGGGTCAGACATTTGTGACGTCACATCAAAATGCGCAACTTTAAATAAATATAGACAACACGTTCTACTTAATTAGACTTTTAAGTAAATGTTTTCTTCAACATCAGAGTGCAGCGCCACATTAAATACGCACTAAAATGACAATAGTTTAAAGCGATTTGAAGCATGTTTTATTTTTATTGGGGGGGGGGGGCAGAGCTTTGTGACGTCATATTTGAGGGGGGGTCAAAAAGCGTCCAAAATCGTAACAATTTATGGACGGCCCCTTATGCACAAATATATAATCTATATTCTTGTGGTAGTGCCTATATACTCTATTGCTATTATTATGATTGTGCCTGTAGGCTATTGTTATGATTGTGCCTGTACACTGTACTGCTATTATTATTGTGCCTGTAGGCTGTATTGCTATTGTTATGATTGTGCCTGTAGGCTGTATTGCTATTATTGTGCATGTAGGCTGTATTGCTATTATTGTGCCTGTAGGCTGTATTGATATTATTGTGCCTGTAGGCTGTATTGCTATTATTATGATTGTGCATGTAGGCTGGATTGCTATTATTATTGTTCCTGCAGACTTCCGCTCGCAACCCCGACTCGGCACGTGCTTCCTTCCGCATCTCCCCCTACGTAAGATGGCGGTCTGGCCACTTCCGGTTAGCCTCCCAAGTTCTGATGCGGAAATATCGAATCCATTTTTGCTTGCGCATCCGGCGACATTGCTTTTGAGTAAAAACATTTTTTTATCGTATTGTTGCAACAACAACAAAAATGTGAATTTTTGCTGTACGTACGATGAAAGCAACGTCAAGCGGTGGTGACGTCATTAGCAGAACCCCAAGCCTTCGCTGTAGCCATATTCAGTGGGGTATGAAAATATATTGTAAAAAATCTGTAACTTAATGAGCGTTACCTGCTCACGTATCCATACCGTGTCAACCCATACAGTTTACCCGTATTCTTGTACAGGTAAATTGAGTTTTCAGGTCCATACGGCGTATAGCCGTTTAAATAAGGGCAAAATAAATACATAGCGTTTCTCCCTTGTGATGGGACTTTTGTAGGATAAACGTTGAGATTTTTAAAGGCACCGTGTGACCAATAAGGTCTGAATTGGTCTATAATAATAATGTGGTTGATAGATATGCGTGTCCATCAGCCGTGCGGTCTTCCTTGGGGGAAGTTGCATGCTTTCTCAGCAGCATTGATTCAAGGCCACCACGACTCTGTGTGTGACCTGTTCCAATATTCAATGTCTCATCAGCAGTCAAGGCTCGCTTGAATCGATGTCGGTGGAACTGCCAGATGTTTCTTCTTGGTTCTTTCGGTAAAGTCACGTAGAAGGGAAATAATAAAAAATAAAACTATAATTATCACGACGTTTCGGCCACAACACAAGCAGCCGTCCTCAGGTGAAGAAACATAACTGAGGACGGATGCTTGTGTTGTGGCCGAAACGTGAGAATTTTATTTTATTATGTTTTATTGTTTCCCTTCTACGTGACTTTACCGAAAAAACCAAGAAGATGAATCCCTGCAGTCACGAAAGCTTTAAATAAAATTTGTACTGCCAAATGCTTGTTGGCCAGGTACCTCTCTCGACGATATGGGTTCCGAGTGCGACCCAAAATTATTCGATACCAGCACTCATTCAACAATCACTGCCTAAGTAATATTAATTTGATGAGTTATATTTAACAGTTCGGTATTTAGATGTGTTGGAGCCTTATGGCGTGGGGAGGGCCCCTCATCCAGCAGATTGACAAAGTCTGTGAGTTATTTTTGCAACGAGATTAGAGTGTAAAAAAAAACAAATTAGATTCCGAGTCAAGAGCCCCACAAGGTATATGCACAATGATATGAAGAATATACCGTAACGTCTCCATGGAGGATTTTACAACCAGTTTGATCATGAGTTTATATTTGGTGACTATAACCCTCCACCACCGGACAGATCTGAAGAAATCACGTAAAAGAAATTCAAAGCTCAGCTTTTCAACATTTTAGTTTTGCTGAGAAACCAAATCAATTGGGGCATAATTTTCCCAACGTGACAACTCGATTTAATTGGTTCTGTCGGGTGGTGTTGGGTTATAGTTAAAATGTGATATACCCACACGATCTAACCCAAAATTAAGTAAAATATGAATCAGAAGAATATCTGCTTTCTACATACCGGATTAATACCTGTCAACTCCTTATCAGTGCCCTACCTTATTAGAGACCAATTCAGACCTTATTGGTGACCCCGTGCCCCTTATAAATCTCAACGTTCATCCTACAAAGTCCCATCACAAGGGAGAAACACAAACAAATAGACAAAAATAAATGATGCCCGTATTGAAACGTCTGTACGCCGTATGAACCTGAAAACTCAATTTCCCTGTACAAGAATACGGGCTAAACCGTGATGGGTTGACAGCGATGTGGATTGGAGAATTATTGTAATACACAGATACAGTAATAACCATATTCTTTGGTTCTATTCGGTAAAGTCACGTAGGTAAAAAAATTTAAACAAAAATCACGACAGTTTCGGCCACAACACAAGCGGCCAAAAAAAACGTCGTGATTTTTGTTTTAATTTTTTACCTACGTGACTTTACCGAATAGAACCAAATAGTATGGATCCTTGCAGTCACGAAAGCTTCAAATCTAGAAGTAATAACCATATTTGATTTACCAAGCATAGCATTATTACAATTTGGACCAGCTCTTGAAATACTGTTGAGTTTTGTACTAAATTAAAAAAAATTGTATTGGCTTTGCTTTGTTATTTTTGTTGCCACGACAGCAGTCAACAACAGCAGCGGGTAGAGCACGTCTCGCGATGACGATCTTCATCATACGTCCTCGTACGGCTGATGATGTAGACGCAGAGCCAACGACGAAAAATTTCACATTCAGGTGGTCAAAGCCCCACGCAAACCTGCCGTGATGTCTCCTTCGTGTATTCGTGGATCCGTGGATCGGGGCCACTGCATCGTTTATGCGTTCTACGGTCCGTTCTGGATGACCACGGTCGCACCCCCCCCCCCCCCCCCCTGACTACTGGTGAATTGTTTTACATTTTTCCATGTGTGCACGCGTCGGGTATCCGCATCGACCGTGGCCACGCTTCGTGCAGCGGATGCGGTTTCGGTTGGACCATGATGAAGACGTTCAATCCCTACTATGAAGCCCGTAAAACCCCCTTTACCAAGATGTCTGACGGCGCCGTCGCTTCATCCTTTTGAGACGCCACTCGGAGGAGGTGGGTGGGGGGGGAAGAAGCAAAGATTTCCAATGCAAGCGGTGACCAGAGCCAAATAAAAACGTCTCTCCACCCCCCCACCCCTCTCTCTCCGCTCCTCCATGCGGCACTAAAATGGCTCTGCCCTCACGCAACATGGCACGGGGACTTCAACTCGCCTCGGCCCGTCACGTGGCGCTCGTCGCCGCCTGTGATTGGACCCCTGGCGGTTGGTCCGTGGCTCTGCAGTGGCGGCTGCGGTGCTCGTGGTGGTGGTGGTTGTGGTCGCTTGGCTCTCTCTCTCGCTCGCTCTCTCTCCCTCTCTCTCCCGTCATCTCTCGCTCTCTTTCCCTTCACTCGCCGCTCGCTCTCATCGGCACCGGTTTCCTACCCCCCCCCCTTCCGCCCCCCCCCAACTACCACCACCACCCACGCAACCTCCCCTCTCGCCATGGCGGAGGGCGACAAGATCCGCGTGACGGTGAAGACGCCCAAGGACAAGGAGGACTTCGTGATCGCCGCCTCGTCCACCGTGAAGGAGGTGCGCGCGTCGGGGGGGGGAAGGAGGAGGAGGGGAGGAGAGGAGGAACCGGCGGGACATGGCGGCCTCGGGCGTCCGGCCTCTCCTTCGTAGTAGCCCCCAGCGCCCGCACGCCCCTACGGGCTGACCGCCGTGGCCCTGTGTCCGTGCGTTGCGCGACGTTGTTTGACGTCTCTGCTGTTATCGTTACCCGAGACGAGAGTTTCGTAGAACGCGTCCGCTGGGTTTACGCTGTGGGATTTATAAATCGTGGTTGTTGAGGTTGTGGGGGGGTAAGTGTTAGCGTGAATGGGGTAGGCCGCTCTTTCGGGGCTCACTATTTCACGTCGGGTTGCAGTGTTCACGTTACTATTGTTGGGACTGTAAAGTGTTGGTTAATTTGAGCGTGACGTTTGTTACTCGCCTTGCAGCTCTAAGTATCGTTGACGATCGCTTTAGAGTGTGAATTAGGCCACGCTCATCCCAGGGCTGATGCCACCCAACACTTTACGTTACTCTGGTATTATAAACGTGCCCAGCATGCACGTTACGTTACGAAGATCGAGTGGTTAATGTGTAGAGAGAGAGGTCAATGAGGGAATCTGTGATACTGATGTTGCATACTGCTATTGACGGTAGCAGTGGGTAATGTGTAATGTGGATTTGATAGGCCACTCATCACAATGCTGGGCACTGTCACGTGTGTCATCGTTTATAACGTCTTTAATAAACATGTTTTAGTGTTAAGTAATATACAGTGCATGGTGTTTACTGGTGAGCTAGTAATAGTATTATTAGTTTCATTAGTGGTTAAATACTGTGTAGTTTAAATGAAGCGCCCTCATCCCATTGTTGGCTCTACGTTTTGCTGTTTTTGGTGAACTTTTAACAAGAGCGGTGTTAATCGGCATTAATTAGATAAGGCAGTGCATTACAGTAAGCAGTACTTTACATCACGACTTATGGTAGCAGCGGATTCGATAGGCCACTCACAGTCTTTGCATGTTACTCGCGTAGACTTTGGTGATGATGATGATTTGGCACGGCTAATGAACAGCGACGTATAGATTCTCCAAGTAGGCTTGGGAAGGAATTCGTATTCGCCGGTGATCTCAAGAGTATTGACCTTTCGCGGGCGTGGATTTTCCATGGCACGTGTGTAATAAACACAACTCATCACTAATTAGCTTAAAACACTGTCATATGAATAAATACCCTCAGAGTTCTACGGATGACTGTGGCCTTCCTGGATATACCCAAAATAACCACCAGTTAGTGCTTCACAATTGTGTGAAATAAAACTGGCCCACTTAATTTTAGGCACTACGGTACGTCACTGTTATAGTCTGACCGATACATTAAATAAGGATAGTGGTTATTGTATTTTCTTGATCTCACTGAACCTGCAGTAATACGCATGATAGTGTGTTGATAGCATCCGTGCTTAAAGTACAGAAGTATGGTGAAATACCCCAGGGGTATTCACGCTGGGGTATTCACGCTGCTGTAGACCGAGACGCATAGAGGAGGTATAGAGATTCCGTACAACGCTGCGTAAACAGCAACCGGTAAATGTGCATTGTGAATATTGGACTGTGTATGAGTGGACTGCAGTAATTATACCAGCATCACGACTGATGATAGACGCATAAGTGATCAATCAATGCACTCGACGGTAATGTGTCAAGTATGCCCACTCATTGATGGAACATTAACTATGATTGTAGTCACAGGGACACTGCCGGAATATGATCAGTGATGTGCGTAATTCAATGGTGTGCTTGTTCTGATTTAACACCCATTGAATCGCGGCATTGTTTAATTTCTTTGCATACTCCAAAGAGCCCAAGAGCCTATTACTAACACCGTTACGAATCGCAAGACCCTAATAAATGTTTAATGTGTAAATTAGAGAGTTTGAAATTCGAACACTGCTGGTAACAACATTGATCCTGTGCCATGTATAGTTTCAATGGATGTGCTCAATATTGACACTCATTTACATATTGCAAAATCTACTCCTGGATGAATGCTGCTTAACGCCGAGCTGGTCATGGGGGTGTTTGACCATACTTCACCACGCTGGTCAATACGTGTTGGTGTGAAGGTTGGGAGCATAGAAGTACTGTACACAATTGCATTTTGTACACTGCTGACTACTGCCCGCAACGTGGCCTCTTAGCCAATAGCAACCTGTTGCGCATAATGGTTACTCAAACGAGCAATATTAATGCTCTAAGCTTGCATAGCTTCAGATATTTTACGAGGTGGGGCACATTCCGGGTGATTTGGTCATCCGCATGTTCATTTTGTTTAACGTTAGTCATTGCATTTAATAGTCTACGTGGTCATCAGTGACACGATATGAATACTAATACTACTCATGACCATCAGCAGTGTTTTTAATAGTCGCATAAATGTCCACGTAACTAAACACATTCTCATCGCTCGTCACTGATAGCCTGCCACTGTATACTGTAAATTATCATAAATATTCTCTTTAAACACGTGCAGTACTTTACGTTCATCATCAGTCCTGGTTCAGGAAAAATAAAATAATCAGTATAGTAGTGTTGTTATCATTACTGACGTTGACAACAAACTTGTTTTAAATAACAAATAGCCTAAATGCAATGACACGGAGTCGTTGGGCTTTTGCGACCAATATCCATAATAAGTTTTGGATGACATTGCGTAAATGTGTCGTTAAAACCCGCCACCACCCGACGCTACCAATTCGTGAAGTTTGTCACGTAAAAACAAAAAACATGCCAATTCGTTACTGGTACAGCACGCTCGAATTGTGAATGTTGTAGTGCTGTACTAGTAACGAATTGGCCACGTTCTGCTTTACGTGACACAAACCCCTTACTAATTGGGTGTCGGGTGGTGGCGGTTTTGACGACACCACATTTATATTTTTTGCGATCTAACCTTACAAAAAATATATATTATGGGCAATGATTTTTCAAATGCAACGACATTAGTGTTTAGTAATTGTCTAAAGACCCCAGGTAAAGTAAGTAATTGATGTAAGTTTTTTGCTCTTAGGGTTATCAAGGTGGGAGGAATTCCGCATTCCCATTGTAAGGGCGAGTAGTTGTTAGGACATTAAACGCATCCTCTGTTATACTGGAATGCGGCTTGTCCAAATAAAGCTCCCATCATCATCAGCAACAGCAGCCATGGTCAGTCAACTGCTGGATGAAGTCCTTCCCAAATCCGCCACCATCTCTCGCAGTGCTGACATCTAATCCTCCCAGCTGATTTAATCGTCGCTACATCTTATCTTCGTTGAGCTTACCCTCAGATTGCCGTAGTTTGTGACGTTTACCCCCTTTACAGTCATTTCCCGATGTTTTCAAAATCACGTAAACACATTCTCGTACACGTACGTACGGGTACGGCCCTCTTTGTCAATCCACCGCTGGATGAGCGCCTGCCCCCCCGCCTTGTGGGGGGGTTATTCGACCATACTTCACCACGGTGGACTAGTGCGGGGTGGTGAAAATGCGGGAGTATGGACATTACGGCGCAACAGTGCATTTAATCTTTACATACCCCCCACGTACTGATGAGCGTGGTGAAATATGGTCAAATAAATCCCCCCCCATGAACTGGCACGGCGTGGGAGAGGCCCTGTACTTATGAAAGTACGGTGTTTTATTAGCAATTAATACTGGAGAGTATAGTTTTTTTTAAAACTATTTCTTAAGGACATTATTTATGCTATGATGACGGCCCATTGTTGCTGCCAAGGTAGCAAGCAACAGCACCCAGATGCAATGTGGTTTGACAGTACAGTATATATTACTGTACCAATCAAATAAGCATTTAAAAAAATCTTCATAATTTCAACATCTTCACATACACCGCCCGCATTGTAATGTTCCGCTTCAACGTATTCGTGGTGGGGTTTTTTTTAAGTCACAATTGTAATGGTAGATTAACGTAGTTGATTCGAGGACAATATCGAGTCATCGGCGTGCGGCGTTATGCGTCGAACTAGGCGAGCGCAGGCCTCGCCGTGTAGGCCTCGGCGCGTGCGGGCGCGCGCGATTTTGGTTTATTTCTAAACACACTTTAAACGTGTATTTAAATTTAGGTCGATTAATGTAATGCCTCCTGCAAACTATATCTGCGTTTTAATGCCTACAGTCAAACAAAAGTCACGATTTTTTTTTATTTGCACTCGAAATGCACCGAGTTCCTGCCTGGGCCTTGTTTAGACGACCGGTGTTTACCATTAGTCCCGAAACAGACATTGGATTTAA
This sequence comes from Petromyzon marinus, assembly GCF_048934315.1. NCBI lineage: Eukaryota > Metazoa > Chordata > Hyperoartia > Petromyzontiformes > Petromyzontidae > Petromyzon > Petromyzon marinus. The sequence continues at coordinate 5,954,839 of NC_133723.1, forward strand.
CATTAAATGTTTACCAGATTTTAAATAAATATGTTACTTAAATTGTTGGGGGAGGGGGGGGGGGGCTTGGAAACATTTTACGTGGTCGAGTTTTATTCTCTCGCAAAAAAAATCGCACGGAAGAATTCCATGCCACTCACTTGCACGTCCCGTTCTCTTTGAATGGACAAATTCGTAATTGTTTTAAACGTTTCACAATAGTTTCCGTGATTGTGATGTAACGTTCAAAACTGCTAGACGGTCTTAAAAGTCAGAACTGATGACTAATATTACACTGGCAATCGTCTAGTCATTTTACCCCCATTGGCTTGCCCCCCCCCCATGCGTCATTATGTCAAGTTTCCCTATGACTTGAAATTGTTTTTCTGCAACGTGAACTTAGGTAAATGTCAATCCACTGCTGGGTGAGGGCCACCCCAACCCCGTACTGGTCGTGGGGGCAGGTTGGTTATTTGGCCACCACGATAGTGCAGTGCAGATTGGTGAATGGGGGAAGCGCATTGACGCATATAAGAACAGCACAGCAATGGATTTTAATTCTGCCCACCACGTTAGCCCGTTGAAAGTCGTCCAATGACATGCTGTTGGTCGTCCATCAATCCACTAAATCCAAGCTTAACTCTGCATAGCTTCCGAGATTTGGCGAGATAGGGATGGTGCATTCCGGGTGATCATATCATAGGCACATACAACACGATAATTTCTCACCTTAACATCAATAGCCCTGCCCACTTCGTTAATGACCCTTGGGCTACACCCATTTCAAACCTTTAAACACAGTCTGTCTCAGTAGCTTTCCTCTATTGTTTCCTCCTGATAACGATCGCTTGCGTTGCGATCGAAACGTCGTAGTTTTTTCGTGATTTTTTGGGGGTTATTTTCTTTGAACCGATCTACGTGACTTTACCGAAAGACCCAAAGAATACACTTATAGACGGTGTTCAAATATTTAGCAATCGCATTCTTGTTGTGTTGTGGTTGTAATGTACAGTGAGGGAAAAAAGTATTTGATCCCCTGCTGATTTTGTACGTTTGCCCACTGACAAAGAAATGATCAGTCTATAATTTTAATGGTAGGTTTATTTGAACAGTGAGAGACAGAATAACAACAAAAAAAATCCAGAAAAACGCATGTCAAAAATGTTATAAATTGATTTGCATTTTAATGAGGGAAATAAGTATTTGACCCCCTCTGCAAAACATGACTTAGTACTTGGTGGCAAAACCCTTGTTGGCAATCACAGAGGTCAGACGTTTCTTGTATTTGGCCACCAGGTTTGCACACATCTCAGGAGGGATTTTGTCCCACTCCTCTTTGCAGATCTTCTCCAAGTCTCGATTTAAAGCTTTCGTGACTGCAAGGATTCATCTTCTTTGGTTCTTTCGGTAAAGTCACGTAGAATGAGAATAAAATAATAAATTGATAAAATAAAATAACACAATAAAATTCTCACTCCAGCATTGTCTTCCAGACAGTCTCGTCCCTTCACCTGATGAAGGCTGCTTGTGTTGTGGCCGAAACGTCGTGAGAATTTTATTGTGTTATTTTATTTTATCAATTATTTTATTCTCATTCTACGTGACTTTACCGAAAGAACCAAAGAAGACTTCTCCAAGTCATTAAGGTTTCGAGGCTGACATTTGGCAACTCGAACCTTCAGCTCCCTCCACAGATTTTCTATGGGATTAAGGTCTGGAGACTGGCTAGGCCACTCCAGGACCTTAACGTGCTTCTTTTTGAGCCACTCCTTTGTTGCCTTAGCCGTGTGTTTTGGGTCATTGTCATGCTGGAATACCCATCCACGACGCATTTTCAATGCCCTGGTTGAGGGAAGGAGGTTCTCACCCAAGATTTGACGATACATGGCCCCGTACATCCTCCCTTTGATGCGGTGAAGTTGTCCTTTCCCCTTAGCAGAAAAACACCCCCGAAGCATAATGTTTCCACCTCCATGTTTGACGGTGGGGATGGTGTTCTTGGGGTCATAGGCAGCATTCCTCCTCCTCCAAACACGGCGAGTTGAGTTGATGTCAAATACCACAACATTTCACCCAGTTGTCCTCTGAATCATTCAGATGTTCATTGGCAAACTTCAGACAGGCATGTATATGTGCTTTCTTGAGCGGGGGGACCTTGCGGGCGCTGCAGGATTTCAGTCCTTCACGGCGTAGTGTGTTACCAATTGTTTTCTTGGTGACTATGGTCCCAGCTGCCTTGAGATAATTGACAAGATCCTCCCGTGTGGTTCTGGGCTGATTCCTCACCGTTCTCATGATCATTGCAACTCCACGAGGTGAGATCTTGCATGGAGCCCCAGGCCGAGGGAGATTGACAGTTCTTTTGTGTTTCTTCCATTTGCGAATAATCGCACCAACTGTTGTCACCTTCTCACCAAGCTGCTTGGCAATGGTCTTGTAGCCCATTCCAGCCTTGTGTAGGTCTACAATCTTGTCCCTGACATCCTTGGAAAGCTCTTTGGTCTTGGCCATGGTGGAGAGTTTGGAATCTGATTGATTGCTTCTGTGGACAGGTGTCTTTTATACAGGTAACAAGCTGAGATTAGGATCACTCCCTTTAAAAGTGTGCTCCTAATCTCAGCTCGTTACCTGTATGAAAGACACCTGGGAGCCAGAAATCTTTCTGATTGAGAGGGGGTCAAATACTTATTTCCCTCATTAAAATGCAAATCAATTTATAACATTTTTGACATGCGTTTTTCCGGATTTTGTTGTTATTCTGTCTCTCACTGTTCAAATAACCCTACCATTAAAATTATAGACTGATCATTTCTTTGTCAGTGGACAAACGTACAAAATCAGCAGGGGATCAAATACTTTTTTTCCCTCACTGTAATTATGAGCGCCACGGTGGCAACATGTTAACTACCTCGCCTGGTATGAAGGATGTCGTGGGTTCGATCACGATACTGGACATCTGTGAAAAAATAACTTCATAGCTCGTCTGATTCCTCCAGTATAAATAAATATTCAGATTCTGATTGTTTTAAAATGGCTACCGGTATGATGAGGATTAAGGTGACTATGTGTTTAAATGTATTCTCACTGTTAGGCCTCAGTCATGCAGTTATAAATTAAAGTTAACTTTAACGAACAACTTAAATGTATTGTCTCTTGTCATCAAGTTGAACCAGATTGTGCCAAAGGCGCTATAAAACGAAGACACCAGTAGGAATTTTAGCACAGCAGTTCATCCATTCGTGTGAGAGTGGACAACGGAAAAGGATATCAAGAGAGCTGCCATTGAGATCCCTTCTCGTGATCTCTGGTCCACACTGTAGAATCATGAGTCTATTTCCATAGTAAAGTTTGTTGAGCTAAGAAGCTCTTCTTTTCAAGGCAACTCGGCCAGCAGACATCACCGATGCGTTCCACAATGACATTACTTTCAGGGGTGAGCACGTTACCATCCGTCCTGCCACAGAGGGGGAAATGTCTGTCGCATAGCAGTCTAACCGATATTTTTTTTAAAAATTCTCAAACATTGGAATTGAGCTGGATGAAATGGAGAAACAAATTGGTGACCGAGCTGAGATCTTAAACTCGCAGAGTACACCATATAGTCATTTATATTATCCATATCCTAATAGATGCAAGAAAATATTATATCCGCTAAAGAATGCTTCCTGTTTTCAGATAAGAGGAGTGAGCCAGAAGTTGTGGTACATTCATAATATCCACTTTTATCCACAGATAAATCACCCAGAATTGATCTCCTGGAAATGCCAAGTTGGCCCTATTATCCACATCATTTCACGGATAAGAGGCGTTGTACAGACATGGACGCAAAGTCATTTATTTCTCGGCGCTTGCATTATATAACCCATCTGCTGTTTAAAACATAGGGTAACAAATCCTGGCACATTTGTTAATGATCCGTTGACCAGGTATTCTTGCGAACAAGACTATGCTCATACACTACATGGGTTTCTCAAGGAGTTTGTTTGGATCTCCTGGTGAACCAAAGATTGGATTGGTGACAGCATTCTAAGTGACTGCACTCCATTCATCCCTGCACGCACTATTTATGTATAAACACATTTCTAGTCGGTGGGTATATCTGCTGTGGGTGTTAATTGTGAGAACTCTTGATTACTGCATTGGGCATCAGTTTTGTTTTCACAGAGTTAAAACTTTAAAAGGCCTTGACCGTTCAATGCGAGTCTTATGTCGGAGTCAACTGGGAAATGTTGCTAACAGAGCATTGTGGTCGACTTTTGTTATTTACGCTTATCTCTGTTGTTGAATCTGAGTTTCATTCTGGGGAAGGCACCAGAAGGGAGGAGTGGGAGACCGAGGGTGAGATGAGAGGATGTGGTGTAACCGAGAGGTGAGAACAGTGGATGTAACGAGAGTAGAGGCACAGAATAGAAGCACATAGAGAGAGAAAATCTGAGCATCTGACCTTATGCAAATAATGAAGCTGTTGGCTCAACAGATGTAAGCCTATGTAAGTGTATGGGGCACTATGCAAGTGTATTGAGTTGCTCATCTAAGCCTATGTATGTGTATGGGCTCATCAGTCAGCACGTTGGCTAATGCGATCGGGCAGATACACACGCACAGGGCTGGACCTTTGCCTTTATAGTTTGGCATTTAAAAATGTGCGGCCGACCGATCATTGATGTTTACACATTTAGTCTGCATAGAATTATTAATAAAGCTTTAAAAAAAACTAACCACAGTCGTCGGCGTTACATGGGTATGAAGTGGACAACTGTGGCCATCACTGCTACGTACAACACCCGGACCGTCGCGTTGTTCAAATCTTGCTGAACTGACAAACTGAAGAAAAGCCGGTGGGCTTGAGTGCAGGACACGTCAGGGCGAGAAGGGGTGATGGCCGCTGGTCAAGAATAGTGATGGGGAGCGGCAACCAAGGAATGGAATTTTTCCGAGGGGACGCGCCTAGGAGATGGATCAAGGAAATTAAGCTCATGGTGCAGGCGCTTGGCGGATTATCGTGAGAGATGGTAACGGCTCGGGGAGGGCTTGCCCATCAGTGGGATTGAGCATGGCTGATGATGAGTCATCCGGTAAGCACGGGAGCTCTGGAGGCGTTCTGCCTCTCTGGCTCGTGCGTTGCATGAGGAACTCGGGGGGGCATTACGGTGGCATCGGTGCAGGCACGTGGGGAGGGAGGGTGGGTGCTACAGTCAGTAGACCTTGGACCCAGGGTTGATTATGCCAGGGAACATTCCAGCCGCTTCTCGCGCGCTCCTCACCTCAACGTCACGAGAGCGCCACTTGTGTCGCCGGTGGTGCAATGTACGCCTGATTGGTGGGAAGCCTGTTGAGATTAAACCGTAATAAATGGCGCTCGCCAATCCTGTTGTGTGATTATTGAAAACGGGGCTCGCATCACGTGGCAGTTTATTGTAAATCGCAAAACAGATAAGCGGCCGTATGAGGTCGATGGTCTTTTTGTTGTTGCTATTTCGACGTCGTGCGTAAATTTCCAAATCGCAAACTTTCGAGTAACTAACTCGTTCGTTTCAATTTGCTAGAGCGATCTAGGAGGTGTTATGCGTACACATATATACAGACAAAAATACGCCAGATTATTAAGTAGGTGATCTAGCAAATCGGGCACGCCTATCTTATTTGCATGCCACGCTTGCACTGGGTTGTTTTCATTGGCGTCAGGCTTGGCTCGAGTTGAGAGACTTCAATGTAACATATTTTTATTTATTTATCTGAGAAACCTAGTTAACTCTTCATACATTAACTCTTTCATACGCGTTTTCAGGTTGACTTTTCCGATTGAACACGTAGGCCTTCACGACCAATATTTACTATTTATAACTGATTGCTGGATCTGATTGCAGAAGTAAAATGTGTGTCGTAGACCCTCCTCAGCCCAACACAAATAGTTAAATGTGCGTGGATCGCTGTCCAGCACACTGGTCATGTGCTGAAGCGGACGCAAATTGGCACGTTTGTTCGCCCCGCAGCTCTGCTGATTGGGTGTTTCAGGTGGAGGAGGATTTACGACCCACATTTGACTTATGCCATCTGACACAAATCAATTGTGGATCACTCGGATGTTTAGGACATTTCTTTGTAAGTAGCGTTTTGCATGTTGGAGGAAAACTCGAGTCGGTAGGAAAACCCGCACCTCCGATTAGCACGGCTGGCTACGTACAGTGCGAAATAAGTTCCCATACATACAAACCTCTGTTGGCTGTGGGGATAACACATCTCATAAGAACCGTTTCCTAGTGCAGGCGTCTTCCAATTATATATTTTACGTAGAATAACAAAAACATTGTCGGCTCTTGCTCCCCCCCCCCCCCCCCCGTGCACATTCAGTTCAAGGAGGAGATCTCGAAGCGATTCAAGGCTCAGCCCGATCAGCTGGTGCTCATCTTCGCGGGGAAGATCCTCAAGGATCCGGACTCGCTGAGCCAGAACGGCGTGAAGGACGGTCTCACAGTTCACTTGGTCATCAAGACGCAGGGCAGGTGGGTAACCCGCGCGCCGGAGTAGCGTTGTCTCTTTTAAACGACGATGAGCGATGAAAATTCTTCATTGACGGCGACCCGCCTACTCCGTCAAAGACAAAAGCATGACTGGCTGTGACAAATATGGAATTAACGGGTCCTGATAAAGACGCTGAGACTGAGATCATTCAGCAACATTGTTCGAGACTGCGGTGCACTCAAGGAGGCCGAATGTGATAATTAGCCATATGTATGTACAGTAGACTTGATTATCCGCTCTAATGACGGGGGAGGACGGCCGCGGATAATTTAATATTGCGGATAGTCCAGAAATATTCATCTTCCGCGGATCTCTATAAATTAAGAACGAATACTCACGGTCGATGCGCGTGGTGACGATAACACTTTCCTGCTCCCTCGCAGAAGACTCCACGAATTGGGTATCAGAACCATGGCAATCAACATCAATCAAACTGTTGTAAAGATATGTAACTACTTTACTATTGAGGCGATCACGTGGATTTAGGATTTACCGGAGCACATATTTGTTAGGTTTAAGCACGTGACTTGTAATGAACATTTCCAAAAATAACGTGGTATAACTGTTTTTATGTTAATAATTTGGGCTGAAGCGAAAACATCCAAGAGTTATTAATACATGTTAAAATCTGATGTGCGCAGTTCATCCACAAATCGGAGAAACCACACGCGGATAAAACGAGAGGACTGTATGTAAAAACATTTTTCTGATTGGCTGACCTGGTAATATTGGCAGAGGGGGATATTGAGCGGCCTGTCGCACCAACGTTGAATAACTCCGCTTTGACCAAATACGTGACTGCTGTAGTTGATGATACTAATAGAATGAGACTCGGCTAGAATTCCACAGGTTGCTTTATTTAGAACGAGTAAAATAATGAAAAAAATTGCCAACTAAATTAATACTGGGGAGCGCACGTTCGCTGGAAGGCCCCGGAGTCACGGAAAGCCTGGCAGTGGCTTGCAGCCAAGGCTCTCGATTACAATACAATAGGCTCTCAATTGGAATGCAGTAGAGTCGGCTCTCAATTGTAATGCAATACAGTCGGCTCTCAATTACAATACAATTCACTTGGCTCAATGACAATAATGTCGGCTCTCAAATTACAATACAATACAGTAAGTCGGCTCTGAATTATAATGCAATACACTTGGCTCAATTAGAATACAATAGTTAGCTCTCATTTACAATACAATGCAGTTGGCTCAATTACAATACAATACAGTTGGCTCAATTACAATGCAATGCAGTTGGCTCTCATTTACAATACAATACAGTCGGTTCTCAATTACAATGCAATACAGTTGATAATAAAGGTTTTTGGGTTAGATCGCGTTATTTATAAATGTGTCGCAACCCTCCACCACCCGACACGGCCAATCAGTAAAAAATGTGTCACATTGGCAAAAGACAAAATAGTTGACTACTTTAGCCCACCGGTGTGTTGGAAGAGTGGATCCACGACATTTACAGTTTGAGTACGACGTTTCACTGGTAATTACATCCAGCATCTTCGGGCGATTTGCCAGAATAGTGAAGCCATCCACCTGCTTCCGGTCTTAAATAGTGCAGGATGACATAATCATTGTTAAACCCCATCAGGATTCGAGATCAGAGGCGTGGGTGGTACGGTACGCAAAATTCAAAAACTACTGTCTTGTACTAAAGAAGAATTACCAAAGTTATCAACAGAAGGTGTATATCGGATCAATTGCTTTATGCGGTAAGTGTTATATTGGACAGACGGGACGTAACATTAGCGTAAGACTAAAAGAACACCAAAGGAACATTACATTTTCCCAAACACAGCTGTGTCAGCAGTGGCAGGGCATGCTTGCCAACAAGGACATTCAATTGATTTTGATAACGTTGAAGTGTTATGCAGAACGATTTATTACTGGCCAAGATTAGTTAGATAATCAATTGAAATTGAGAAGAATTGCTGGGATAGCTGTAGTGCAGCCTGGAAGTGTATTATTAAGTAATACACAACACATTGCAATTCCTTATAGGTGAGTCACATGCTAAGTGGCTGATTACTGATCTATTACATAATGCAATACAGTCGGCTCTCAATTACAATACAATAGAGTTGGCTCTCAATTACAGTGCAATACAGTTGGCTCTCAATTACAGTGCAATACAGTTGGCTCTCAATTACAATACAATACAGTTGGCTCTCAATTACAATACAATTCAGTTGGCTCTCAATTACAATACAATACAGTTGGCTCACAATTACAATACAGTACAGTCGGCTCTCAATTACAATATAATACAGTCAGCTCTGAATTATCTTGGGTAGCGTAGGCAGGAAGGGTAAGAGCACGGATAATGAAGAACACTTAAGCTAGCTCTCCGCCCTAATTTCCGATTGTCTTAACCGCTATTCATCACAACGTCCACCATTTCACTCCACGTGCCGAGAGCTTCTGTAGCTGAATATTCGTGGGCGAATTTGGCCAACTGTAGATGGCAGAGAGTTTGTCGATGGGAGGGGAGAGGTGAAGGGAGACGGAGAGGGGGAGATACTCGGATGAGGTGAAAGTCTTGGAATGTATTGTTTCAACGTGACAGCAATTCCACCAGCCCTGCCAGAGGCACAAGCTTACACGGCTGCAGAGGTGGTACCCTGGAGGGAGAGGATGGTGGGTGCAGCCAGAGAGGGGGGGGGTAGAGCTCAGAGGGTGTGTGTAGAGTGCTGGTGAGACGGAGGATGTCAGAGGTGATCCCACCACGTGGATGAGAAGTGATCTTGAATTGCTTGAGTGGACATTTAGAGGGGTGGCCGGCTGGGGTATCTACCGAGAAGGGCTCGTGGTGATGAATCCAGCATGGCTAGTTTCAATAGTTCAACTGAAAAGCAAATTCAACAGCAGCAACAACAGGAAGATCATTTCCCTGCCATTGCTGAAACTCTGATCCCCCCCCCCCAACTGTCCCCCCCCATCAATAACCCCCGCTGGTCCCTCTCCATCTGACCCCCAGATCACAGGAGCCGGCATCACAGCCGGCGCCAACCTCCTCGGGTGCCAGCACCACACCCACCTCCACAGGCTCCAGCAGCAGCAGCAGCACCACCGCACCACCCCCCACACAGCCGCTTCCCGGCCTGCCGCCATTCTTCCTCGGTGAGTGGAGTGGTGTGGCAGTGCTGCGTGGCTGTGTGATTGAGTGGAGTGGTGTGATTGAATGGTGTGGCGGTGGTGGTGTGTTGGCTCGTCCGGTGCTGTGGTGTTGGCTCCTTCACGCTCCAGTGTTCTTTGCACGTTTTGGTTCATCCCCTTTTGATATATTTTAGCCATTTTTTTCAACACGCTAAGCCGTTAATTGTCATCGCTGTCCATCGCATTAGATAATGACTCCTCCATCTTCATTGACCAGTTTGTCAGGGTGCTTCCGTTGATGACCGAGCAACCCAGATCCTCCCACAACTCGGACGCTTGTGCTTCATCATGGGGGACTTGTCAGATGGCGCTTGCTAGTGTCACCCGAGGCACCTCGCTTCTTCTGACTGGCGCAGGCTTCCCCTCCACTAATCCCCACTTGCGACGTAACTTTGTGCTAAAGTTAAATTTCCTTCGCGTTGTCCTTACGAGAGTTATTGTGCCCTCTCATTGTGGGCGGAAGGGACGGAGTTGAATGAGGTTCACGCGTTCACGCACCGTGACTGTGCCCTCGCTGTCCGTTGTGGTGCAGGGGGGAACCTCGGTGGTCTCGCCAGCCTCAGTAACCTCGGCGTCGGCTCTTCCAACTTCATGGAGATGCAGCAGCAGATGCAGCGCCAGCTCATGTCCAACCCCGAGCTGCTCAGCCAGGTTTGAATCCCTGCCCCTCGCTGGCCCACGGCTCTTGCGGCTCGCAACGCCGAACGAAACTCCAACCACCTAGTGAATGTTACCGCCACACGGTCACCGCCATAAGGCTGAGCACATTGTACGAGCAATGTGGTGGATGCATCTTCTTCACTCCTATCACTTGCTCGCTGGCGGACAGTCACCTCTTTATCACTCTTCTATTGCTACTACGACTACCACCATGGTCACTGTTCCAGTGAGCCATAGGTGAACTCTTTGGTTCCTCTACCCCATGTTGTTGACTCGGGTCAACCAGATTGACCGTTTCGCCTCATCCGTGCTGTGTTCAAGCACCACACTTACCCAGCCACTTTCCTGCTCACTCACTCACTCTCACTCAAATACTCACCACGCTTCTCTTTCCGCTTCTTCCCTGGTACTGCGTCACTTGGGAAATCCCCTTCCATCGCCTCCCCCCCCCCAAGTTATTGTAATAATAATAACGTTGCTCAACTCAAGAAGCCTGTCGACTCTTAATTATCTGCTATCCACTTTGATCGTGCCGTTTGTTGCTGGCAGCTTGACGTTTTGGGCCCTTGGGCCTGTGCCTAGCAACTGTTTAAAAAAAATAAAACACGACGTGCATGCAAGGTATGATTGGAATTGTGCCATCCTTCGATTTGTAACCGCGCCTTTGTGTGTGTTGTTCAGAATAGCTTTGCTGCATCGCACTATAAAAAAAAAACTAAATCCGCACAACCACATCGAGAGAGGCACGCAAACTCCAAATATAGAGTAGATTAAATTTCGATTTAAAGCTTTCGTGACTGCAGGGATTCATATTGTTGGTTATTTCGGTAAAGTCACGTAGAAGGGAAATAATAAAATAATAAAAATAAACCAATACAATTCTCGCGACGTTTCGATTGCAACACAAGCAATCATCATCAGGTGTGAAAACCACAGCAAGAAAATTTGAAGAAAAAAACGCTACTTTAAAAAAAATGTTTCTGTGGCTTTCACACCTGTTGATGATTGCTTGTGTTGCAATCGAAACGTCGTGAGAATTTTATTGTTTTATTTGTATTATTTTATTATTTCCCTTCTACGTGACTTTACCGAAAGAACCAAGAATATAGAGGAGGTGTCAATGTCGGGATCGAACACACGACCGCTTGCATACCAGGCGAGGCAGCTAACATCTCCTAGCCACCGTAGCACCCCACACCGTGGCACTCAACCACATGCCTCGTGTTCTCCACCCCCTTCCCCCATGCCTCCTCCTCCCCCCCCCCCACAAACCCACCTTATACCACTGCAGGTCATGGAGAACCCCTTTGTGCAGACGATGATCAGCAACCCAGAGATGATGAGGCAGCTCATCATGACAAACCCACAGATGCAGCAGCTGATGGAGCGCAACCCCGAGATCACGCACATGCTCAACAACCCCGAGCTGCTGCGGCAGGTGAGACGCAGTACAGCAGGCGGGTTACTGACCCCGCAGGCCCCTCGGGGTGAGTTTGAAACCGTTGCGGAGTTGGAGGCGGTGCTGGTAACGGTATTGGTAGTGCTAATACTCCCAAGTAGTCATACGGGTAATGAGCTAAGTTTGGTCTTCATGGAAATAATGATGTTTTTATGAGATAAAATGGATTTATCAGGACACCCTTCCACTGAACTCGAGAACCTTGCTGTACCTACCCGCTGCCCCATTTGTGCAACACGCATCCGTGTCTCAGCGTGGGTTTCCCGATCGTTGTAACCGCATGTCCGTCTCTCCGTGTGTGCATTTGGCTGTACGTCCGTGTGTGTGTGTGTGTATGCCCTCGTGTTTGTGTGTGTTTCTGCTTTTATCTGTCCTTGTGTCTGTGCATGTCATCATCTGTGTCATCTCTCTTTTGTGTCTGTGCATGTATCCATGTGTGTGCCTCTGTGTATCGTTATGTGTGCCGTGAGTCTGTGTGTCTGTTCCATGTGTGTGCGTCTGCATGTGTCCGTGTGTGTGTGTGTGTGTGCGCGCGTGTCTGTCTGCATGCCCCCATAACGTTTCCGTGCGTCCATCCATCCGTCCGCGCGTCGTTTGCGCGCATGCGTCCGCGTCCTCTGTTCCTCTGTGCACGCCCGAGTTTGCCTGTTGATCTTTCCGTGCGCGCGTTCTACGCAGACGATGGAACTGGCGCGCAACCCGGCCATGATGCAGGAGATGATGCGAAACCAGGACCGCGCGCTCAGCAACCTGGAAAGCATCCCCGGCGGGTACAACGCGCTGCGCCGTATGTACACCGACATCCAGGAGCCCATGCTGAGCGCCGCGCAGGAGCAGGTGACGACACAAGGGGGAGGGGGCGGTGGCGGGGAGGGGGGGGGGTAAGGGATGTTAACAAGCTATGCAAGTGCTGTAGCTAATGGTTCGTGATAATGTCACGTGGTGCGATTGTACTTTCAAATGCAGTAAAACCCTGGCTGGCCGGACTAATGGAGAGAGAGAGAGGAGCACTTGTCCGGTGAACTGCTCGTGTATTAAATATCAACGGCCAAACGTTAGCAACAGTAATAGCAACAACCCTGCGTTGACTCAGGTGATGTAGTTGATTCGGGTGATGCGTAGAGTTGAGGCAATGAAGTTTGACGTCAATGATGTGCAGGGGACAATATAAGTGTAGCGACTCAACTCGGAGACCGTAATAACTGGATGCACTTCTTTTATTGAACAAGCACCATCGGGATAACACACAACCACGTGGGCGCACACTTATTATTAAGACTGTCTATTGCTGGCGCCACGACTTAGAACAGTTGGTAGGCTGTCTGACTAACAGCGTCCCCGGGATGGTGAAGACAGAGACGACGACGAGGAGATGGTAACGACGACGATCTTGAGCAGCACGACGGGGATCCCACTTCCAGCAACATCCACGATGTCCCACACAAGGGGGCCCCTCTTATACTCCCAGCGTGGCCTTGCTCCGCCCCCGGGCCACGCCCCCTTTCTGGAACCTACTAGCGGGTTCCCGGGGTTTCCCAATGGGCCCTTCTGTGACCTTTCCCCTAGATCAGGGGTCGGCAACCTATGGCTCGCGAGCCAGATGTGGCTCTTTTCATGACTGCATCTGGCTCGCAAATACATCTTAGCTGACATTTCTTAACATGATAAGACTTATAAGGCTTAGCATGCTAAGACTTATAAGTATCATGTTAAGAAATGTCAGCTAAGATTTATTTGCGAGCCAGATGCAGTCATCAAAAGAGCCACATCTGGCTCGTGAGCCATAGGTTGCCGACCCCTGCCCTAGATGGTCCCGCTCTCCTATATATCGTGGCCTGCTGACGTTGAGTACTGCCGTACACCGCATTTACCTTTTTCCGCCAGCAGCCAACGCTATGCCACTACATAAGCTTCAAGAGAGGGATGAATGATATTGGGGCAGATGATTCAGCTGGTGTGAAGGGTGATGTGAGTGGTGGAGGCGACTCGGTTGATGCAGTTGATTCGGGAGGTGTCGCAACAGTAACTACTGACGCAGCTGCAATGTATGTCAGTGCATCGCGCGAAATTAACAAACGTGACGACAGAACCTTCTCTCAGGCCAGCATGAGGACAGGGCAGTCCGGTGCACCTTCTGATGTACATGGACAACTGCCACTAGGGGGCTGGGGGGTCCCCTTGGCTTGGCAGCAGCAGGAGCAATAGAATGGCAGCGCTGAGATGCGGTGTGTATGCCTTTTTCAGTTAACCGGGGAATTTAGGAACGAACCATTTATTTATTTTCTTGCGTATTGAATTAGAATTGACGACGTCCATTTCGACGCCGCGTTACGGTACATTAGTTGCGTTTAAGGTGACACGAAAAGACGTAACAGGTTCGGGGCGGGGGAGCCACCACGCGAAGGGGGACAACCGTCTCCTGCCCCGCACGGTAACGATCCGCCTCGTCATCCATCAATCTCTCTGCATCACCCGCACCGTCGCTCCGCCCCCTCCGCAGTTCGGAGGGAACCCGTTCGCCTCGCTGCTCAGCGGCCCCGGCGGCAACGCGGGCTCGGGAGGGACGGGCGGCACGGCGCCAGGCGGCGGCAACGCCGAGGGGCAACCGTCGCGCACCGAGAACCGCGAGCCGCTGCCCAACCCGTGGGGTCCGGCGCTGTCGCCACGACCCGGCTCCGCCTCGCCCGCCTCGCCGCTCCTCCAGCAGCAGACGCCCGGCGCGACGCCCAGCGTCTCCAACCCGCTGGGCATCCATCCCGGTCGGTGGCGCCAGCGTTTTACTCGCGCTATCATTTTTGATATCCAGGGGAAGGGTGAGGATGGTTACGGATTTAAGGATGACAGGAAGTGAGAGGGATACGCTATTGAAAAAATATGAGTCTTGTTTTTCTCTTGTTTGTTCCTGTAACGTTCTGACCCCGTGCCCTGACCTGACATCCTCCAGTATAAATTCCTCCAGTATAAATAAATATTCTGATTTTGATGACGACGATGGCGGCACCAAGGGATGCTGCTGCTGCTGCCACAGCAGTGTGATGGTCAGCGACATATTTGGCTCGTGACCAAGATGTCACTGGTGTGGCACTTGAAGCCATGGGGCAAGTTTTTAAAATTCCCCACTGCCTCTCCCGCCCTCTGTCCACCAAGCTGTGGGTATGGGTTCACCACAGTTAATTTCATCGGCGGGTTGCGCGTGGTGGAGTTTTAAGTGCAGTACTCTCACCTCTTTGAAGATGCCTGGCCAGCGTGGGAGAGTAGGCCCAATAACGCCCTATTAGATGGGCTCATAGAGCTCGCTCTACTGAAGGCCCTTCCTCCAGCAGTGGCGTGAGTAAGAAATATCAGCGCTGCACCTTTGTCCCTTTTTCTAATGATAATAATCGTCCGATCTCGTCGGATCGCGGAAGCCGGTCGAGCCCTGGATTGTGCTGGGACGGCGACCACCTTTGTGTGGCCTGCAGTGCTGCCTGGGGGGCAGCAGAGGGCGGTGTAGCAAAATGCGTTGTCGTACTCTCTTATCGTCCCCCAACTATCACCAACCCACGCTGACCAGCGTGGCAGCGGTCTCTCGTATCGCCGCGTCCCTCCATTTCACCACCACCAGGGGGAGGTAAAAGTGGCTGTGGTGGGGTGCGGGAGTTGGGAGGGCCCCCCCGACCGTAAGTCGGGGGGGGCCTCCCGCTAATAGGCAGTCGTTAACGGGGCGTGCCGCAGCAGGTCCGCACAGCTAAACGGAGGGCGTCTTTGTACCCCGTGCGTGCGCGTGTGCGTCTGGTGTGCGCGTGCGTGTGTGTGTGCGCGCGTGTGGCAGCGATGCTGGTGATCCCAGGAGGCGTGATGAGGCAGGTTGCGGCGAACCCCCAGCTCATGCAGAACATGATGTCGGCGCCGTACATGCCCGCGATGCTGCAGGCGCTCGCCCTGAACCCCTCGCTCGCTGAGCAGGTACGCACCTGGCGGCGGCAGTCGCACGCGTTTACACGGCCGCACGCATGCACGCATACAACCGTATGCACAGTCGCACGCACACGCGTACATACGACCACATGCGCAGCCGCCGTACGTACAGCCGCACGCACGCACGCACAACCTTACATACATACGACCACACGCACACACACATACAACCGTACGTACAGCTGCACGCACGCCCGTACATATGCTGGTGGCACATGCCTGCAATGGAGCACTTTGGAGGTGAGGGTTGGTGGATTATAGTGCAAGTTGACGAAGCTCCCGACCTACCCATGCAGCGGGGGGGGGGGGGGGGCAAGGTGTGATTGATGATACAACGCTCGCCGATTCGATTCGGCCACTCGCTCACCGGCGGTCACACGCCTCCTCGTCACTCTTCCCAACGCACCGGTGCGCTGATCTAGTAACGAATTGGCACGTTTTGTTGACGGGACAAACCTTACTATTCGGCTGTGGGTGGGTTTAACGACACATTTATGCGATCTAACCCAAAAAAAAAACTCTTATGGAGATGCGAATGTCTATTTCGATTTACGAAACTGACGTTGTGATAACCTCCCCCCCCCCCGACGAGTTAAGGGCGAAACCGATATGGAGATGAACGCCGCGTTGCGAAATTTGATTTTCCGTCGTATTTTAAAGAGAGTGGTGTCACGGGCGAGCCTGGGCAAGCGAGATTGTATCCTAGCTGTCTTGTATCCTAGCTGTCTCTCTCTCTCTCCCCACCTTGTTCCCTTTAACCTGCCAGGTGTTCCTGACAAGCCCCATCTTCGAAGGGAACCCGCAGCTCAGAGAGCATATGAGGACGCAGCTCCCCGTGTTCCTACAGCAGGTGTGAGGATGGCTGTGTCTCTCCCCCCCCCCCCCAGCCTGTGCCTCGTTACCTTTCAGTGCGGCAGGCGCACTGCTTTGTAAGCAGCGGCGCGAGCCACGTTTGACTGCTGGACGTGTTTTGTAAGCGGCGGCGGTTGTGGTTCTTTGCACGTGGGCCTCTTGTGGGTTAACCTCTGCACGTGTGAATGCGCGACGCTGCCCACACAGCATGATTCGTCGACTGTGTACGTTAGCCCAGGTCACTGGGCTGTCACCTGGTTCAATAGCTTCGATCTGATTGCATTTGATGGTTATACGATGCACATGTTACGCAATATTGTTTGGTGCATGCCTGTAAGAATTTATTGTAATTCATTCAAATTATATGTGAATTCCAATTTTAGCCTTAGGGAAGTTGGTCTCAAAACGCCCGTGCTCGCGATTCCCGCATGGGCAGCCTAACCCCCGATCGCCATCCTATTCCATTTGCATGCAAATTAAGCTGGACGCTACATCAGCTACCTGATAGTTGGTTATCGTGGACAGATATACGTGTCTACTAGACCGGTATCCTCGCCATGCTCAAATACAACTCGCTGTGTGTGGGGACAGGGAACACATTGCCATTGCTCAAACCGTCCATGTGTCTCCCCATGTGTGGTTTTCCCTGTGTCCCTCCCCGTGCGTGTCCCTCCCCGTGCGCGTCTCCCCGCACGCGTCTCTCCCCCCGTGCGCGTCTCCCCCATGCTCCGCCCACACAGATGCAGAACCCGGACGTGATGTCGGCCATCGCGAACCCGCGCGCCATGATGGCGCTCATGCAGATCCAGCAGGGGCTACAGGTCCTCGCCAACGAGGTTCCAGGCCTCATGCCGGGGTGAGAGACCAGCACACACATCATTGTTAGCTACGTATGTACGTACGTACGTTGAACTCATTTTGCACCGTATGTAGCCAACCTGCATCGATCCATTTTCTCGCCTTCCATCACTCACTTGGCCGTGTTGGGAATGGGCTCAGCTTCCGCGGTATAAAAGCAAGCCCCACTGGTAGCTTTCCAAACCACGCCGGGCTGGCTCGGCACGGTCCACGGCGCCGGGGTTCTGTTTGCGTGGTAGAAAGAGGTCTCTGAATAACCTCTGAAGTTTCGCCGGCCACATCGCTTGATGCTGTTGCGCCCTTCCCTCCCGCCGTCCTCCCGCCGTCCTCCACGCAGGCTGGTGCCGGGCAGCTTTGACGGCGTCGGTGGGGCGGCACTGTCCACCCCGGGGGGTGGTGCCCAGCCAGAGTCGGCGGCAGCGCCGGCGAGCGGGACGGCGACAGACGGAGGCACGGCCACGACCGCCGCCGCCGGCGGAACGGCGGGCGGGGGCGGAACGTTGGGGGGCAGCGGAACGTTGGGGGGGGGAGGCACGGGTGGCGTTGGAACGGCGGCGGCGGGCCTGGGCTTGGGGCAGGCTCCCACCCCGGCGCAGCAGGAGTTCATGCAGCAGATGCTGCAGGCACTCGCGGGGATGGGCAGCTCGCAGGTGAGGGCCGGTTGTTGTTGTTGAGGTCGCAATTCCGCGTTCTTCCGCTGCGGTGAAACACCGCTTTTGTTGTCGGCCGTGTGTGGTTTCGCACGTTTGTTTTTTAAGGTAATCGGTGACGGTTTTACGGTAGCAGCTCGCAGGCAGGATGCTGTGCGGTTAGCCACAGACAACCCCCACCCCCGGCCCGCTTTATTTATGGCCGCTGTTAAGACGGTAATCGGCCCATATTTCATTTGTGGCAGCGGCTCGCCCGGTCTGGGACCGCGCAGTTGTCTGCAGTTACCGCGCGGTTGTCCAACAACAGGCGCTGTCGAACGAACTATTTTTTTATGTTTTCACGTAAGTAAACGATGAATGCCAGAAAAATAATCATTAGCTTCGTCGTGGAGAATATAGTTAACAATCTAAATAAGCAGATAACGTTTCATTCCCATGTTAAAATAATTGTCAGTTATAAGGGGCAGTTCATGAAGGGATCTCAGTGTGCGATGCACGGAGTTAGGAAATCTAAATGCTACAAGGCCTGGAGTCCACTGATCCATACGTGGGATGTGTAGGCCTGCAGGCGATACAGCCAAGGAGGGCCTCAACACGGTCGTCATTCATGGCCGTTGTGGCTCAAAATCGACGTTTGATTTTGGCGAGTTTCGAATCCAGTTTTCAGATGACTGGGATTAAATGCCGAATGTTAACTACCTCGCTTGATAAAACAGGAGGTCGTGGGTTCCATCTCGACTGATGCCCGTATATTTGGAGTTTGCATGTTCTCCCCGTGGTTGTGTGGATTTTTCTCCAGGTCCTCCGGTTTTTCCTTCCACATTTAGAAACATGCTTTTAGAGTATTTGGCCGTTAGAAATTTCAACGTGATAAGCCACTTAGTTGAGCTATCACTTGTGGCCAGGTCGCTTCTGAAAAAGAGCTGTACAGCTTGGTGGACCTTACTTGGTAAAATAAAAAATAGTTAATATTTTGAATAGTTTTATTGTTTAAAACCTAGTTCAGAAGTGTGTTCATGGGCTTTGCCCGGTCAACAGTGACTGCACAGATAAACTGTCACATCAAGTGTGTTTTTTCTCTTAATTTTGGCGAAGTTCCAGTTCTGAGAATTTTTTATATCGGGGGCGTATATGTCACCAAGGCCTTGATGTAGGCCTGCCTGTTTTATACGACATCCACAAAAATAGTTTACCGTCGGTGAAAATCTAAACGTGTCTGCCGCGCTTGGCGTGGATTACAAAAAACATGGCAGGGTCACGATTGCGGAGGTTCGGCGAGTCGTGCGACACAACTCGTGATCTGTCTTCTGGTTGCACCGCGTGCCGTTTGTTGTGGTGTCCGACGTTTCATTCCACGTGCCAGCAGCTTCTTAAAACACGGTGCCCGGGCAGCTCCAACGATCGCAAAGCCGTATTGTGTGTGCGCGTGCGCGCGCGCTACGAACCCAGGGACCCAAATTTTATTCCCGCTGGCAGCCAACGACAATGGTGGCTGTGACCGGGAATCGTTCCTGGAGACCCCCCCTTGGTCGACAGCGTTGAAGGGGAGACAAAGGTGGCCTGGCGTGGTGCTGGGCACCCCCACCCCCCTTGTGTGCCACATCGACCTTCTTTTAAATGCTACTCGTTAACAGCACTTGCCCTGACAGTTCAAAGCTACATTGGCGACCTTTGTCTTTTTGTTTGTGTGAGTGCAGCCACTAGGGGGTGCCATCGTGAGCCCCGAGGTGCGGTTCCGCTCGCAGCTGGACCAACTGCAGGCCATGGGCTTCGTGAACCGGGACGCGAACCTGCAGGCGCTGATAGCGACGGGCGGAGATATCAACGCCGCCATAGAGCGGCTCCTGGGCTCCTAGCCCCTCCCCTCTCCCCCTCCTCCTCCTCCTCCCACGGGCTCCGCCCACTGCCCCACAGGGCCCCCCCCCCACCGCCCCCCCCCCCCCGCGCTCAGCACCCAGTTGACAACACACGGGAAGGGGGTTATATTTGTTTCTCTCTCATTCGTTTAGTCTTGGCCTTATCATTCTTTTTATTGTTTTATTTAAAAAAACACAGATGTGCCGCCGCTCATTATCAGGGCTTGCTCTGCCGACCGCTGTATCGCAACACCAGCCACGTACATTTCATCCAGTCACCATTAAACCACCGTGTCCCGGCCACTTATTAAATAGAGAGAATAGTTTAAAAAAAAGCCAGCAAGCAAGCAAGCAGTCGTACATCAATGGGGGGGGGAGTGGGGGGGAGGGGAACGAAAGTTAAAATTAAATAAATATATTATATCGTAAACATTACCGACGAAAGACGAACCTAATGTTGAGAACACAATTCAGAGACGCCATGTTGATTACCGTTGATTTAATCGCCATTTCCGAGACGCCACCGCTTGTCTGTCTGCCCACCCGTTCGTCCGATCGGGGCAGATGGGAGGGAATGCTGGCAAGGTTGGGGGGGGGGGGGTGGCAGACGTGTAGACGGGCGCGAGTGATGCTTTTTTCCACTGGCACAATCGAGCTGCGCCGGTGCCGTGCCAGACTGGTGCAGCTCGGGTTGTTTTTCCACTGCCTCGCGTCCCGAGGAGCAAATCAATTGGGAAGCACCTGGACGGTGCGGTAACCGCGTGTTCTCGCGGCGTACCGGCTGACGTCACAACCCCCCTTTGGTCCTGCTTAGCCTCGATCCGGATTCGGATGTCTCGCGAGGCAAAGCAGCAAGATTGCTGCTTTGTGTTCCGGCTCGGCTCGAGAAAAATAGCCAGTGGAAAAACCCAACCCGGTCCGTGAGGGCCCCCCCCGACCGCTGCCTCTGCTCGGATGTGGCAGTGGAAAAAGGAGTAAAGAGTGTCGTCTGGCCTTGGTGGCAAACGTTGCTCTGCAGAGAGGGGGAGGGGATGGAATGGGGGTGGGATTAGAAGGGATGGAGGAGAATCTGCGTCCCACAACCACCGACTGCCCCTGCGTGGGAATGGTGGTGGGTGGGGGGGGGTGCGGCCCTACCGCAGTACAGAACGCGGGCGGTGCGATTCACGGTCGCGGTGGAATCTACCGAAATCCACGCTTTAAATAAAACTTCTCTCCGGCTGCGTTTGTCCGATATTCGATACAACACGAAGTCGCAGGGGGGCGGGACAGCGGCGCGGTGCGCAGGCCGAGGGTTCTCCCTCCCCCGCCATCGTCCACGCCGCCTTGCGACCCGACGGGGTCGACAAAGTCTGCGTGCTGCAGTGAAACGCCAACGCACCCAGCCTCCGTTCCGCCGACGGTGTTCCTCGGCTCCATTGGGTCTCGCAATTAACGTTGCGGGCTTTGTAGAGCTGTGCGATTGTTGATGGGGGTGGGCGCGGGGGGGGGGGGTTGCGTGGCGGGCAGGGGGTGGGAGCGTCATCGTTCACACACAAGGTTGGCTCGATGTAACGGTAGAGGGGGTCGAAAGGGGCAGATCTATTTTGGTTATTGTGTAGGGGAGGAAAGGGTCGGGGGTGAGGGGCGTCGGTAAGACCAGGTTGTCACCATATAAATAAAGGTGGTGTCTAGATAACGAAATGTTTGACTATTTACTTATTAGAGATTAACGTTTGCCTTGTACGATGTCTTAAGATGCTCATAATTTAAAAATAAAAATAAACCGATGGAATAGGGCGCGGTTGGGCGGTGCGTGCTGCTGGGGTCTCGGGAGTTTCTGATCCGTCCAGGAGTTTCGTGGAATTTTGTCCAGTAATTCTGCAAGGGATGTGGCCCCGGGTGGCTGGAAGGTCGGAGCACTCCGTTGCACCACAGATCACCTTACCTTACATAGTCACCTTACATAGCAGGGATAATTCCGGATTTGAAGTTTTCGTGACTGCAAGGATTCATACTCTTTGTTTTTTTCGGTAAAGTCACGTAGGTAAAAAATTAAATGAAAATAAATTAAAAAAACAAATTACGACGTTTCGGGCGCAACACAAGCGTCCTTCCCAGGACACACCCTGCCCCCACACTCACCATGGCCCCCTCCATCCCCCGCAACTATATAACTCCTCGTCACAGCCATCTCTGAGACACACTTAAGCGGTGTGCTTTCGCTCCGTTGTCCCCACCTGAAGAAGGACGCTTGTGTTGCGCCCGAAACGTGTTTTAATTTAGTTTTTTCATTTATTTTATTTTTTATCTACGTGACTTTACCGAAAAACCAAAGAGTATAGCGGGAATAACCAAAACATTTCCAAAATCTTTAACAAACACAAGATCCAGGTCCGATTTAACACAGCGCACAACATTCGTGACCTGATCCCATCTGTGAAGGGCAAGATTCCTGACATGCAATATCCCGGCGTCTACAAACTAAGCTGTACCTGCGGCAGCAGTTACATTGGGGAAACTCGGCGACATGTCTCGGACCGTGTTCGTGAACACAAGGCAGATCTGAAACACGGCAGGACCAATACTTCTGCCGTAGCTGATCATTACTTTAATGCGGCTGGCTCGCGTGAAATAGATTTCTCTTAAGACGATGGTACTTATAAGCAGCTACAAATTGGAGGCTTGCCCCCCTCTTTTCTCTCCACCTGAAGAAGACCGCTCGTGTCGCGATCGAAACGTCGTGGGTTTTGTTTTCTATCTACGTGACTTTACCGAAAGAACCAAGACTATGCACCACAGATCCGTCCGTTCGTTTCTCAATCCGCTTGTCCTGTTGAGGGTCCCCGGCAGCATGTTGAGTAGGGCCGTCCAGACCTCCCTTTCCCTGGCGACAGACTTGAGCTGAGGAATGCCTCGGCAGGACTATGTCGCTCAGTGAGATCCCTCCGTTCGAATCCAGGCTTACATCTGCCTGCGATTGAACGTTGCTCCGTCTCAAAGTCGGTCACCAATGACCGCACAAAAAACTGTCGCGTCGCTATCAATTTGGTTCCCGGACTTCAACCCGGCTCCTCTCCAGCTCGCAGAATAATGTGACGGTTTGAGTCTTCGCGCGACGGACGAACGTGAACCCTTGAATGGGGGTCGGCGGGGGCGGGGGGGGGAGCATCTTGGAATGTTTTGCCGTTCTGGTCGCACGGAGGGTTGCAAAAGCATCGCTCCGCGAGACTTCCACGTTCCAAATGCATCGGTTGTGCCCGCGCTGATGGCGCAATCGGGATATAGTTTGGGCAAAAATCACGTTGTAAGTGTTCGAGGAGGAATCATGCCGGCTTGCCCGACGGGACCTTGTTGCAAGGTGCGAGGGTATGAGAGATGTGTAAAGCGCGGAGTGGGGAACCGGCGAGGCGTTTTTGGCTTCGTAGGTGTCGAGTGTGCAGGCGGTGCAGCTGCACCACTGGGTCTCACGGGGCATTGGGGGGGGGGGGGGCAGGCGCGGGGCTATGAAGAAGCGGGTGGAAAATGGGAATTCCTGGACACATTTTGGTTTTTAATTTATTATAAATTCCTTCCGCGGTGGCTAGCGCGCTGCGTTATCACCCCGGCGACCCGAGTGTGGTTTCTGGCCACGGCTCACATCAGTGGCGAGGGAAGAATGCCTTATCCAGACTCAGCACCACCCCCTCCCCCACATCCCGAACTGCCCTCTCGCCAAACATACACGAGCCAGCCTCTAGCATTTTTCAAAACCACCAGTTGCTGAAAAGCTGCGTTGTGAGCATTTCTAATCAAAGAAAACAGTTGACATTTCCGACCTGCCGTTTGTGTAATAACATTTATGGAATTAATTCGATGACTGTGTACCGCTACACGAAAATTTCCATCAAAGAAAACGGTTGAAATTTCCGAATTACCCAACAGTATAATCGCGCTTAGCTGGCTGACTCACGCCAGCTTTTGCGGCAGGTAAAGTTATTTCCGTCACCAAATCTAATTGCGCTTTTTTTTCCAACAAATAATTTTCTAGGCACGTAATTCGCGAGGCACGTCCGCGAAGCTTGTTCCAAAACCGGTTTCTTTTTTTCTTGCCTTCCGTTGTCGCGTCGATGTGACGCTGTGGGGAAGGAACATCGTGAGATGGAACCACCAACCAACCCCCCTGGCTCAAGCCGGACATGAGTCTGCGAGCGCGCGGGTTGACTTAAAGCGAACGAGGCGAGGAGGAGCGTTTGACTCGGCTATTAAACGCATCTCCCATGGGCCCATGCTCAATCCGCTGCTGGATGTCCAAGTCGACCCACCCCGAAGCTGCAGGCCACAACACCTTTTCCTTGTGGCGGACGAATCCGCCGCCTCCTCCAATAGAACCTGGGTTTGACTTCTGACCATGGCGAAACAACAGCAGCAGCAGCATCATCATCGACTGGTTTCAGACCCCGCCCTACCCCCTTATGTCGATTCATCCTTCAATGTGAATATCGTGCCCGCGGTTCGTGCGAACGACGTCGGCCAGCCTTGGGGGAGATAATGAGACAAAGACGGGTGAACACGTTACCCCCGGACACAATGTCGCCGTGCCGGCCTCAATAAGTGCTCGCCAAACAGCTCCTTATCCGTCGTCCCCTGGACGTGCGACTTACAAAGCGGCCGCATTCCATTCACAAAGGCGTCCTCTTCCTTCCGACTGCGTAGTCAAATCTCACGCGTGTCGTCGACCCGAGGCGCGATTGCCTTGAGCCTTGACCACCTTTCACAGCTCGCCGTTCCGTGCCCTCGACTAAAACAGCCACGGACAGGAGACTCGACGATAGCATCCGAGCAGGTTCGCTCCGATCTTGTCCAGAGATCAGAATTCGCTGGGGATGTATCGTCTCCGGTGCCCTGGCTCAGTCGCCCTAACGGTTCGCAGATCTGTTATTTTGAATATGAACGCTGACCGGTAAAAAAAACGTAAACGCTTCCTCTCCGTACGTAGCCAACCGTGCTAATCGGATGTGGTGTGGGACAAACTAAACAGAAAAAGTAAATGGGGCGTCCCCCCACCCCCTCCGTGAAGTTTATTCGGTGTGAACGAAATTGTCCTTCCGTTTGCAATTAGGGTCTGAAGCTGCGGTGGTTTGTAGCGAGGATAATTGTGATTTCTCTCAAGCTTGTAACAACTGCGTCACCACCGCGCGGCAATGTTGCCGCTCATCGCTCTCGTTGAGAGAGGGGCGGTGATGAGTCGGCTCCACTACCATAAATGAAGGTGTTCTCGGCCAATGAACGAGTGTCTGTGCATGTGGGAGGAAAGCGGAGCACCCGGAGAAAATCCACGCGCGTGTAAGGGGGCAACGCTCTATCCCACACAGACGGAACGGGTAGGATCCACGTATTTTTTTTGGCGCCGGGAAGGGAGTTTCACCGCCTCTCTGTGATCCACCAATCCTCGCTGCAGCCTCCACGTGGTGCTGGATCACAGCGGGTTGATCCGTGCCACGTCGTCCTGGAAGGTAACGGTCATTATAATTATCATTAACTAAATACTTCCTAGGACTATTTCAAATCCTGGTTGGGAGGCTGAACTGAGGCCACCATATACTCTTTGATTCTTTCGGTAAAGTCACGTAGGTAGAAAAAAATAGATTACGACGTTTATGATCGCGACACAAGCGACCGTCTTGTGTTGCGATCCAAACGTCGTGATCTATTATTATTTATTTCTACCTACGTGACTTTACCGAAAGAACCAAAGAGTATATGGATTCCTGCAGTCACGAAAGCTTCAAATAAAAAGATTGAGGCCACCATCCCTTCCGGGGCCGATCAAATCAATGCCGCCGTGGGTAAAGCCAAGTGGTTGACTCGTACGGGTGGACTCGTCCCCGTCACAGAAACGTGGAATGTCCAGGACTGGATCGGCAGGCAGTGCTGTAAACGAGAGATGAACACCGATGCCGGGAGGAAATCACTTTTTTTTTGCACGCGCATCAGACCGCTGGATTAATGACTGGGCTTGTCGATGATTAACGTTTATAACGGATCGATAAGAGATCTCGAGTTGATCTTGTCGTGTTTGCACGCCTCGTGCACCGCCTTTACTCAAGCCGCCTAATGAAGTCGAGCAGAAGCCATCAGTTTCATTTAGTTGGTCTAGCCCTGTGAGCCATTCGGCTCTTGAATCGGGTGCAACTGCAACAAACAAAAAAAACATGAACAAGAAAACATCTTGAAGTGACTACGCGCAAACAGAAAAATTCAGGGAAAAAAACAGCAAAGTCTTGCAGAAAAAGCACCGTACATCAACGCTGTGTGCAAAAATCTCAGTGGGATGCAAGTCGAACTCTGTACTAGAACAAACAAACATGGCTAAACAAAAAAAAACGTTTTCGAAATCACCAAAATAAAGCTATAAAAGCAATGTAATAGTGATCATAGGAACTCTGATTGAATTTTTTTTTACAATAAACGATATACATAACACGTACATAACATCACCTTACCGTGGGCACAGACGAGACGCTCAACCTTCCCGACAAACGTTTGAAAAGCGAAGACATTCGAAGCAATTGGCGGGACCCCCGGGTTTACCATCACTGTCCCGGGGTGGGGAAAAACCGCGTAGCGACACGAGTCTTGTTAAGGCCTTACCGACAACCACAAACTGGTGGTCAATCGATTGGCTTCGTCGAGAGCTACTCGGGGCACTAAGTTTCGTAAATGTTGAAAAATTACATAAACACGTTAAATTCACCGCCTGGGGGGGGAGCGGTGGGGCTCGCCTTGGCAAAGGAGCTGAGGATCGACGGCTGACCGGAGGGCGGCGGACGCCCCACCGGGGATCGCGTTTGGCCGGTGGGGTGGCGCCCATCGTGTCGATCGTGGCCTGCTGGCGTGTTGGCGCTTGTTGGCGCGGTAGTCTGGGCGGGCGGCGCGTTGCTGTCGGGGATCACGTAGTGGGGCGGACTGAACAACAACAATAATAATGATTGACCCGATTTTTGCGGGACCCCGGGGTCCCGCACAAATGATTCATTTATTGACTGCCGGTGTCTTCTCGCCGCGCAATGCGCCCGTCGCAGAAGCCAAACGCAGCGAGGGGTGAACGATTCACGAGTCGTTTCGTAAAAGAACGACTCGTTGCCTGCAATTTGCGGCGCTCGAGTGCCTCGAGCAACGCTCGCTCGGATTTAATTTCCAGCCGGCGCCCCCTATCATACGGAGTCATCATTTTGAGGTCATTTAAATGTCCCAATTGAACGCGGTTAGGGCGACCCATTCTTTGGTGACGTTGCTGCTGCTGCTGCCGCTTTGGCAGTTGGGTGCACAGGCGCGGTTAATGACGAGAAGATGAACGCGTTCTGTCGCAGGAAGAACACCACTGTTATGCGTGGCCTTAATAGGGACGGGGGCGGGGGGAAATGCGCATACTGTTTTTAGACAGTTCGGGCACATACATTATTTATGTGCTGTGAAGGTGAAGAAGAAGAAGAAGTCATCGGCCGAAACAAAAGGACGCAGTTCTACCTGCTGTGGAATAAGGGGTCGTCCATAAATGACGTCACGCGATTTTGGACGATTTTTTTACCCCCCCCCCCACCACCTCCTCGTCACACGGCGTCACAAAAAATCAGCCCCCCCCTCAAATATGACGTCACAAAGCTTTGCCCCCCACAAAACCATATTTCCATTTTGAAAATAAAACGTGCTTCAAATCGCTTTAAGCTATTGCCATTGTAGTGCGTAATTAATGTGGCGCTGCACTCTGATGTTGTAGGAGAAAACATTTATTAAAGTCAATTTAATTAAGTACAACGTGTTGTCTTTATTTATTTAAAGTTGCGCATTTTGATGTGACGTCATATTTCCTAAACCCCCCCCCGCCTCGTCACACATCGTCACAAATGTCTGACCCCCCCCCCTAGGTGCGTGACGTCATTTATGGACGGCCCCTAAGGACCATTTTCCCCGAAACGTCGCTTATTCATTATATCTCTTATTCATTTGACGTTGGGACCAATGTCTGGCTCTGTTGCTGCTTGCTCGTGCACAGCACTACTGCCAACGTAGTCATCGCCACAGTGAAAAACAACACACGCAAACAAGACAAAGATCCCCCATATAGCCTTCACAGACTGTTGGGGCAAGTGCTGTTAGCGAGCAGTACCTATGAAGGCCGGCACGGCACACGAGGGGGTGTGTGGCCAGCCACCACGCCCGCTCCCACACACTAACAAAGACAAAGATCCCCGTATAGCCTTCACGGACTGTAGGGGCAAGTGCTGTTAGCGAGCACCTTGAAAGGCCGGCACGGCACACGAGGGGGTGGGTGGCCAGCACCACGCCCGCTCCCAGACACGCACACACACGCACCCAGACACGCACACACGCACGGGCTGAAACGCACACACACGCGCACGGGGAGACACGCACACACGCCCACACACTAACACACACACCCAGACACGAACACATACACACCCACACACTAACACACACACAGACACTAACACACGCACACCCACACACTAACACACACACACAGACACTACCACACACACACCCACAGATTAACACACACACACGCACGGGAAGACACGCACACACAGACACACACCCACACACTAACACACGCACACTCACACACTAACACACACACACACCCACAGACTAACACACACACCCACAGACTAACACACACACACCTACACACTAACACACACCCAGACACTAACACACACACACCCACACACTAACACCCACAGACACACCCACACACTAACACACACAAACACACACTCTCGCACGGGGAGACACGCGTGTTTAACTCTGCCTGGGCACCAATGACGTATCAACATCGAGGCAAGAGGAGGAGGAGGCTTTGTCAAGCGAGCTCGCCACTCGGTGAAGAGGAAATGGGTCCGGATCAACAGAGACGCCAGTTACGCGTGGCGCATGTGACGAGGGCACTCGCCTGTTGATGCCCCTAACTCGACGAAGTGGAGGAGGGTTTTGGCAGACTCCGTGTGTGTTCTGTGTGTGTGTGGTTATCGGATCTGGCGATGCGGTGGGATCTTTGTCTTTGTTGATCGAGCCTCGCGGAGAGCGGTGGCGCTGCGGTTAGCGCTGCGTTGCGCCACGAACCTCGGCCACCCGAGTTAAATTCCCGCTCGCGACGGCCGTCAAGAGTCAGTGACGATTATCCGAACGGGTTCTTGGCAACTCCGAGGTGCGGTGCGTAAATGTTTAGCCACCTTGGGGAAGACAAAGGCGTCCCGGGGCGTGGTGCCGACTAACTCCAAACCCCGTCTTGTGCCACGTCGCCGGCCTCCATAGGTGCTACTCGCTAACGGCACTTGTCCCAGAAGTCTGTTGAGGCTATACGGGGCGGCGGCGTGGGGGGACTTCGTCTTTTATTTTGTTTGTCCGCCTCTCTGAGCTTCGTGTTTCGAGCGGCCGATGGCCCGACCGCTGCGACCTGCTGATGTCCGCGTGAAGGGGGGCCAATGGGTCGCATTACATCGGCCGCGACGCCACCGAATCCACCGCCGCTAGAAGAAGAGGAGGAGGAGGAAGAAGATTTCGACGTTTTGTATCGGCCGTGCAAAGCGCGACACTCATCGTGGCGGGTCGGTGGCACGACCGCTCCGACTCTCCCGCTGCTACCAGCAGGTAAGGAGGCGACGGAGACTTCCCTCTCGCCCTGTCACCGCATGCCCGCCGCGGCTATCGTGGGCTGCGTCTGCTTGGTCCGAGCCTCGCACGCTGCGCGCCGCCCGCGTTCCGTGCCAACCGCGCGTCAAAGGTGCGGAGCGGATTTTGTGGACGTGGAGCGAGCGGCTGGCGTGTAACGGCCAGGCGCAAGTGCCATGCCTCTTCTAGATTTAAAGCTTTCGTGACTGCTAGGATCCATACTCTTTGGTTCTATTGGGTAAAGTCACGTAGGTGAAATGTTTTTTTTGTTATTTTATTTTCACCTACGTGACTTTACCCAATAGAACTAAAGAGTATGCCATGCCTCTGTTCTCTGCTTTTGCGTGAAGGAGGCAGCAGCAGCAGAAGCAGCAGGGGCGATACGCTCAGAGGCTCAGCGTGTAATGTCGAGGTCTGCTGCTGGACACGACGAGAGGGCTTCAGGAGAGAGAGAGAGTGAGAGACAGAGAGTTGGTGTCGTTTTTGCTGTTCTTCCTCCGTTGAAGGAGCGCAGACCGCAGTGCATTTCGTCGCGGGCAGGCAAGTGCTAGACCCAGAGCTAGACCCAGGCTTCATTGTGTCAGCTGGTCTCCTAGGAAGGGGTGGGGAGGGCCCACATTGAGCCAAGCGGCTCTGTGATGACCACAGCCCTAAGGCGGTCGGCAGTGGCGGGGGTTTACGGGACACGGCAGGGGTGGAGGGGAACGTGCCCCGCTCGCAATGGGCCACAAGCAGCGACGTCGTTTCCTCGCGGACACCCAAAACTCGCCACGAGCCGAGATGCAGAACGAACGAGGCACGTGCTCGGGTTCAGTGCGGGATTATCGTAGTAGCAAAAAGTAGCTACGCATGTCGTAGCTACACATGTAGTAGCTACATATGTGTAGTAGCTACTACAAAAGTAGCTACTTTTGCGACTACACATGTAGTAGCTATATAAGTAGTAGCTACTACTACTTATGTAGTAGTAACTACGGGCCGCGCACTTTCAAGGGCCCCGCGCTAAATGCTTTCAAGATATCATTTCAGGTTCAGTGATTCTGCACTTGCTCTATTACTATAGTACTATACCGCCTTCAGCTTTTATGAACGACCGGGTGTTTAAGTTTAGCGATTTGTCGTATTATCTGGCTGTATAGCGAATGAAAAAATACAATAACTTTTTAAAGTGTTTTTAAATTTCGATTTAAAGCTTTCGTGACTGCAAGGATTCATCTTCTTTGGTTCTTTCGGTAAAGTCACGTAGAATGAGAATAAAATAATAAATTGATAAAATAAAATAACACAATAAAATTCTCACGACGTTTCGGCCACAACACAAGTGGCCTTCTTCAGGTGAAAGGAACAGACCTGTCGGGACGACAGAGCTTCATTGAAGCTTGTGTTGTGGCCGAAACGTCGTGAGAATTTAATTGTGTTATTTTATTTTCTTAATGTATTACTTTATTCTCATTCTACGTGACTTTACCGAAAGAACCAAAGAAGATGTTTTTAAATTCATCCGGCACTGCTCGAATTCAAATCAAGACCCGTGTCTGAATGTCCTGCCCGCGACAGACATTGTACCACGTCGAGTGTCGTCGGGATTTAATCTACCGCTGGGGCCAGCCGTATCCATCTCTCCCAAGTTGGGCAGTTTCAGTTTTTCAGTTTCTTTATTTTGGTATAGCCCTGTGAGCCATTCGGCTCTTGAATCGGGTGCAACCACAACGAAACAAAAACACGAACAAGAAAAACATCTTAAAGTGACTATGTGTTGACTGTGCAAACAGAAAATCCAATGAAAAAGAAACAGCAAAAATATTCGTGAAAAAAAGCACCGTACACCACCAACGCTGTGTGCAAAAAAAAAATCCCAGTGGGATTTAAGTCCAACAACAACAACAAGAAAACTTAGATTAATGCCATCAGTCTAACTCCGTACTACAACAAAACAAACATGTCCAAACCCAAAAAAAACGAATCTCCCTCGCTCCACAATGGTTAGGGAAGCTCTCTTAAGATTTGCGAGCGGCGTATCGCACGCGCGCACGATAGATAGTCGAGCACCGGAATTCGGGAAGTGTCTGGGGATAGCCGGACCGCAAAGTCACCCCTAAGACCACGCGCACGATTTGTTAATGTCCCAGCCGTGCAGCCTGCCGATGAGCTCCCACGTTTGTGTTTTTTTGGGTTTTTGGAATTCTTAAAATCGAGCGCTTTTGTTTTTCTCGCCGCCTAAAGGGACCGTCCATAAATGACGTCACGCACCTAGGGGGGGGTGGGTGGGGGGGTCAGACATTTGTGACGATGTGTGACGAGGGGAGCGGGGGGTTGAGAAATGTGACGTCACATCAAAATGCGCAACTTTAAATTAATAAAGACAACACGTTCTACTTAATGAAATAGACTTTTTAATAAATGTTTTCTCCTACAACATCAGAGTGCAGCGCCACATTAAATACGCACTACAATGACAATAGTTTAAAGCGATTTGAAGCATGTTTTATATTTTTTTGGAGGGGGCAGAGCTTTATGACGTGATATTCGAGGGGGGGGGGGTCTGACTTTTTGTGACGCCGCGTGACGAGGGGGGCGGGGCAAAAATCGTCCAAAATCGCGTGACGTCATTTACAGACGGCCCCTTATAACATTTATTAATGTTGTGGATTTGCTCTTCAACACACCGGTTAGTGCTGTACTCGTAACGAATTGGCCACGTTCTGCCTTACGCGACACAAACCCCTCACTAATTGGCTGTGTCGGGTGGTGGTGGCGGTTTTAACGACACAACATTTATATTTACGCGATCTAATCCTCCCACCCCCCCCCCAAAAAAAAAAATTGATGATATTGGTCGCGAAAGCCTCCCGTTGTTTCTTTTTCTCGTCCTAAATAAGGATGAATATGTATACCGCAAAATCCGCCCGCGGATTGTCTCCAGAGGTTGTGATCACTGAGTAGCCGAAGCAACATCTGGCAACGCTTCAGACACCGACGCTGAGCAAGGTGACCTCCTCTCCTGCCCTGCAAAGTGATCCGTTGATATTCTGGTAGGATCCATGCTCTTTGGTTCTATTCGGTAAAGTCACGTAGGTAAAAAAAAATAAAACGACAAAAATCACGACGTTTCGGCCACAAACACAAGCGGCCTTCATCAGGTGAAGGGACCAGGCTGTCTCGAGGACAGCGCTGGAGTGAAACACAGCCACGCTCAGACCGCGGACCTTTAAGCTGTGTGCGAGGAAACAAGGTGCCTTGACAAAGGAATTAGCATGAAAAAAAATTAGCATTTGATTGGCCGACTTAGCATAGAGCATACGATCCGTTGATAGGCCGCAGTTCAGGGGAGCGGTGGCACAGCGGTTAGCGCACCGAGTTCGACAGCCCGCCACGGTTAAGGGGCCGTTCGTAAATGACGTCACGCACCTGGGGGGGGGGGGGTGGGGTCAGACATTTGTGACGATGTGTGACGAGGAGGGGGGGGGAGGGTTTGAGAAATGTGACGTCACGTAAAAATGCGCAACTTTAAATAAATACAGACAACACGTTCTACTTAATTAAATAGACTTTTTTTAAAATAAATGTTTTCTACCTACAACATCAGAGTGCAGCGGCACGTTAAATACGCACTACAATGACAATGGTTTAAAGCTATTTGAAGCATGTTAAAAACATTTTTTGGGGGGGGGCAGAGCTTTGTGACGTCATATTTGAGGGGGGGGGTCTGACTTTTTGTGACGCCGCGTGACGATGGGGGGGGGGGGGGGGGTAAAAAAATCGTCCAAAATCGCGTGACGTCATTTATGGCCGACAGGCCCCCAACGCCGGTGGCGAGCGATGTCGGACGAGCGTGGACCTCCCCTTGCGATGTGCAAGGTGTGCCCCACGAAGCAAGCGGACACGGTGACACAGCCTCGAGCCTGCTTAGATCCTCGGTCGCATTCTGGGCTCGTCGAGTTTGAGTCGCGTGCACGCTTTTTTGCCAAACGAAAATAAAGTGTTTAGGTAAGCGTGCAAATTCTGGACCGTTTTTATTTTTTGTTATTTTTGGCCTTTCCGGTTCTCATCGACTCGTATGTCAAACAATCACCCGCTGCTGATATTAACCGCCACATGTTCCCGCCCCCGCCCCCCCCCCCCAAAGCAAGCCCTGCCTAGCGGCGTAGTTGAGGGTTCGTCCCTCTCACGCATGGCTTGGATTGTGCGATGCTGCGCTGTAACGTCTGTAAATCATCACAGGTTAGTGTAGGGCACGGCCCGTAGTCACCGCAGGCTGCATGCGAATCACACGGATACACACCGGGCACGTTAAATCTCGTGGACGCTGAAGCCAAATCCGTCGTTGTACTGCACTTCTATGCTGCCACGTCTACCTATGCCCCCCACACGTTCACTGACCCAAACTGACCGGCGTTTTGAAGAACGGTCGACTTAAACCCCACGACCGGTACAGCAGTGGATCAATATCTGTGTGTGTGTGTGTACGTGTCTTTGCGTCAGACCAGGCGCTGCAGGAACGATGCTTCCCAGCTTCTGGATCGTACCCATGGCAACCTTCTTACTGTGCTCCCTGCTACCCATCGCTGGATGGGCGACACCCGACAGGGATCGCGAGCCCTTGGGGCTAGCGTTGGGCTCGGCAGAAGCAGCAGCAGGGACGGTGTTAACATTACCAGTGCAGCCAACCGGGGGGTCAGTATTGAGGTCAACAGGGGGGTCAGCGACAGGGTCGGCGGGGAGGTCACCAGCAGCGTCAGCAGCAACGGCTTCATCGTCGGTGTCATTGGTCGAGTCACTAGCCGGGTCATTGGACGAGTCAAGAGTGGCGTCAACGGCTTGGTCATCCGCCAGATCACCGGCTGGGTCACCAGCTACACCACCGTGGGAGTCGAGAACGGACGAGTCACCGGCTAGGTCACCGGCTGGGTCACCGGCTGGGTCAACGGCTGGGTCATCGTTTGGGTCATCGGCTGGGTCATCGGCTGGGCCATCAGCTGGGTCATCCACGGGGTCGGAGAAGGCAGCCGAGAACTGCAAGCTGACGGGCTCGCACGCGGACTGCTCGGGGCGCAGGCTGACGCGCGTGCCCCAGGGGCTGCCGGCGAACATCTCCTCGCTGGACCTGTCGCGGAACGAGCTGGCGGAGTTGGGCGAGCTGGCGTTCAGGCGCTACCCGCTGCTGCGCCAGCTCAAGCTGCAGTTCAACGTTATGGCGCGCATGCACGACCGCGCCTTCCTGGGCTGCAGCGCCCTCGAAGAGCTCGACCTCTTCAACAACAGGTGAAGCGGACTCGGGCAAGTGGGCGGGCGGTCGCGCGGGGGCGGGGAGAGACGGACGCGTTGGGATGGACGGACCGATGTACGGACGTTACGGGTAGATGGACGGAAGAACGAACGAGAGAAACGAATGGACGGATGGGCGGGTGGGTCGGACGCACTGACACATGGACGCACGGCCGGCCAAAAAATTTACAGATATAAGAATTTTGAAACGTGGGGAGTGGGTGGGGGGTGGGGGTTGAGGTTGCTGAGCGTTGAGCAGGGGGGGGGCCTCGACCCCCTCCAGCACGGTCGACGCTGCGGGGGGGGGGGTGGGGGGGTCCTGGTTGCGCGTCACGTGACCCTTCCCCCTCTCCGCCCGCAGCCTCACGGTGGTGCCCGACGCTCAGCTGGGGCCTCTGCTCGGCAGCCTGCGCATGCTCAACGTCTCGAACAACCTGTACCGGCGCGTCGAGCTGGGCACCACCTTCTCGCGCCTCACCTCGCTGCGTCACCTGTGGCTCGGCGGCGAGCTGGTGTCGGACGTGAGGGCTGCCGACCTCGCGGCCCTCCGCTCGCTCGACTTGACGATCTTCTCCCTCAAGACCGGCCAGGGCTTCCGGAGCTACGAGCCGGGGGCTCTGGCCTCGCTGGCCGGGAGCGCCAAGCCGGCCGTCACCCTGGACTGCGACTTGGACGCGGCGCCGACGGCGGTGACGCCGATGCTGGCCGACCTCGCGGCCACGGGCGTCCACAGCCTGCGCTTCCGCCGCCTCTTCGCCACCAACTACTACACGGGCGCCGACGACCTCTTCGCGCCGCTGCCGCGCCTCTCCCGCCTGCGCAACCTCGAGTTCTTCCGCGGCAAGTTCAACGAGAACCTGCACTACCTCATCCTCAAGCACCTGCAGCGCAGCGCCGTGGAGGCGCTTGCGCTGACCGCCGTCGACTTCGCGTACTCCGCCGTGACGGAGCGACCCCGCGTGCCTGTGGGGAAGCTGCCGTTGCGGACGCTGGCCTTCCGCGACATCACCAACCCGGAGGTGCTGCTGTACAACGGTAACTTCAACTGGTACGGCAGCCTCGACACGCTGACGATCAACAACGTCAACTTCAACGTCGTCCCGTGCCCCGCCTGGGCCGCCATGCACCGCGTGGTCACGGCGGACATCTCCAACAACCGGCTCACGGACTCGGCGCTCCTCAACGTGGGCTGCGACTACCGCGGCACGGTGCCGCTCCTGCGCTCGCTGCTGCTCGCCGATAACGCGCTGACACGGCTGGCGACGGTGGCGCAGCTGGCGCGCGAGTGGGGCGCGCTGCGCAACGTCTCGCTGGCGCGCAACTCCATCGGCGGCGCGGTCGAGCGCTGCAACTGGAGCCAGCCGATCGAGTGGCTGGACCTTTCGTACAACCGCGCGGCGGGCGACGTCTACGACTGCCTGCCGCTCACGCTGCGCCACCTCGACCTGTCCTTCAGCGACGTCGACCGGCTCGACCTCGGCTACTTTGCCCGCGCCGACAGGCTCGAGTGCCTGCTGCTCAGCGGCAACAACATCAAGTTCATCCCGTCGGGCTGGCGCGCGCCTGTCCTCCGCTTCCTTGCCATCGACCGCAACTCCTTCGGCGTCATCGACCGCGGCACCTTCGAGCTCATGGTGCTCCTGCGCAGCCTGCGGGCTGACAACAACCCCTTCCAGTGCACCTGCGACCTGTGGGGCTTCCTGTCGGAGGTGCGGGCCCTCGACTCGCCCGTGCGGCTCGAGGGCTGGCCCAACAACTACACGTGCTACCACCCGGCGCAGCTGCTGGGCACGCAACTGGAGCGTTTCCGACCCGGCTCGCTGGAGTGCGACGTGCGGCTCGTGGTGCTGGTGTCGGCGGTGGTGACGGCGGCCCTGGCGGTCGCGTGCCTCGCGCTGTGCCGCCGCTTCGACGTGCCCTGGTACGTCCGCGCCCTGTGGAACCTGCTGCGGTCGAAGCGGCGCAAGCTGACGAGAGGGGGCGGCAGGCAGTTTGCGCCGGGGGGGCGGGACTACCGCTTCCACGCCTTCATCTCGTACAGCCACGAGGACGCCGCGTGGGTGCGCGAGAACCTCATGCCGCAGCTGGAGTCGGCGCGCCCGCCGCTGCGCGTGTGCGTGCACGAGCGCGACTTCACGCCCGGCATGTGGATCATCGACAACATCATCGACAGCATCGAGCTCAGCCGCAAGGTGATCTTCGTGCTGTCCAGCGCCTTCGTCGACAGCGAGTGGTGCAACTACGAGCTGTACTTTGCGCACCAGAGGCCAGCGCACGACGCCATGGAGGACCTCGTGCTGCTCCTCAAGGAGCCCATCCGGCCCGAGTCGCTGCCCAGCCGCTTCTGCAAGCTGCGCAAGCTGCTGTCAAAGAAGACGTACCTGGAGTGGCCCGCCGAGGCGACCAAGCAGAGCTTCTTCTGGGCCCAGCTCAGGGCTATCCTGAGATACGAGGACGGGCTGCTGTTGGAGGACGTGGGGACTGAGGGGCTCAAGGTGGAGGAAGCCGGGGACAAAAGTCATCCGTTTTGAGGGGGCGCCGTCGGTCCGCGGGTCTCCGGGCGGCGGCATCTCGACCTCGTAGCTTCGCATGTCTCTTCCTGATCGATGCAGATGAGCAAACGGGGGGGTCGTCACAGGCTTACTGAAGTGACTGGATTTGGTGCTGCTGATAAGAGCATTGCTTTTATTTTAATCTGTTACCCAGAAAAGTCTGCCTCATTCTTCTTCAGGCCTTGTTGAGATCTTCGATGGGTAGGCTCTGAGGCCTGGCCAGGGTCTTAGGAAGGGTGTCGTTTGAGGGGCTTGCCGTAACCTTCCAGGAAAGCCTCGCTGAGTGTCAACATTGTCCTTCAGGAGGACCCCTGCTGGGTTGTTCGGGAGAGCTGCCACCTGTTCTCGTTGTCCCAGGATCGCCGTCTCCTTGAGCTAGAAATCCTGGCAAATCAATGCATGTCGTGGGAGGATCAGATGTGGCGGTCGCAGACTCCACGATTCAGTTTTCTACTCGCTTATGGAGCCGCGGCACCATAACAAGGGCTATGCACATTCGACCACTATTGAGTCGTGACATAGCCAGCATGGTAGCGTGTATTGCAATGTACTACGCTACGGGATGTCTGGCATAGCATTACCAAGCTGCAGCATATATAAAATTATTTGGCACATGTCATGACGGGCACTGCAAGAGCCGACCATCTGCTTTCAGTGCTCGTGACTCTGCATTGCATTCCGGTTGGCGAACGAATACAATATGAGGTCGCACTCATTGCACACAAAGTGCTTTCCACAAATGAACCACAATACCTTGCTGATCTCGTCAAGGGACATAGACCGTCATGCAAACTCCGGTCGTCGTCACAGCGGCTTTGGGCTAGCCATTGGACAAAGACGTCCACCGCATCGCACGCTTTCAGATGCGCTTCTGCCATTGGAGCTATGCACCTTTAAATCCAGATTGAAAACTAATTTCTTTAGAACTCTCTTATGTGTTCAGTTTGTTGTCTTTTCCCCCGCACCTCCGATTAGCACGTGTGGCCACGTACGGTGCGAATGAAGTTCAACATACATACGTGTGTGCCGTGCCAATGTGTGCCGTGCCAATGTGTGCCGTGCCAATGTTTTGCCGAGCCAGGCGTTGACTTGAACTATACCCGCATGACCCAAAATCAATTGCGAATATTATCGGTCGCGAAGGTCCACGTGTGCGTTAAATCCACGCTTTTTTTGTTTGTTTGACAAAAAAACAAACACGTCCCCAATATCAGTGCCATTGGATTAGCACCGAGCGAAATTCTCCACCGCTTGCTATTTTTTTACATTTCAGTGTCTCGTGGGCAGAGTTCGGGCCGATCGCTCGAACCCATCGACGCCGGTTGAACTGCCAGATGTGTTTATAGGCAAGAACCCTTTGAAGTCGGGTTCTGGGTCTCGGCTCGAGAGTGCCCTTTGCTAAATGCCCTCTGTACGTCGAATTGTGAAGGACGGCGGAAAACGACGTTCCCGCAGCTCAGTCGCGAACCCCATAGCTGCAGAAGAAGACGATTCGCCAGCATCAGTGCCAAAGATCTGTTCTTCTATCCGTCCCGCTGCCGTTTAAGCTGCGAGGAAGGGACACATGGAATCCATTTGACAAAGAAGCCTGGGGGTTACTTATTTATTTAACCAAAGCGGATGTGCGTGCGTGTGCGTGGGGGGGGGTCACAACAAAACAAACCCAATGTGGTTTGAGTTTGCGTTTTTTCACGACCGCATAGTTTCTCGCGGTTGTGCTGCACAGCTCCCCGATGTGCGTTCAGGTTGAAAGCCTCGTGTTGCTTGGCGCGATGTCCAACGTTTCGTGCCGCGCGCCTTCTCGAAGCGAAGAGGCTCCCTCCCCGCCGTCCCCCCCCACCCCCTCGCACGCGTGTGTCAATGACGCCGCGTGCGTTTGTGTGTGTGGCCTTCAAATGGAGAAATATGGAATAGGCAATGGCCCTTCTTCAAATAGCACCCAATCGAGTAGGTTCATTGCCCGAAACGTCGCCCATCATATTACATCTTTTACTTTCAAGGCCATACCGGGCGTCATTATTGACGGATCGCGTTGCGTTTGTTAGTCGTTTTCTCTTTGATTGTCAACGAGGCGGCGGCGGCGGCGGCAGCAGCAGCCTTCACCAGATCGGTTGTCCGTCAAAACACGTGAAAGGGCGTTGTGATTGTTAATGAACGAGGAACTTGATCTCTGCGATGAACATTTGAGTTTGCTGCGGTGTAACATCGCCAGCGCGGGGCAACTGTGAATGTATTATTTTTCGGATGGGATCGGGTGATGAGAAAAAAAAAACATGTTGCTCGCTTGGATTCACAAATCGAAAGTATTTTTTTGAGACTTTGAGTGATCGGAGACGGCTTGGTTCAACGAGCTGGCGCCTTCAAAGCGAAAGTTGTGATTGAGTGCTTCCTCGCGAAAAGTAAATTGCCAGCGACATTTGCCACTACCTGCGCTGTAACACAACAGCAGCCCTTCAGGAGCGGAACCACGAACTGAATTGAAGAGGCTCCACGTCGCGTGGACGCTTTGCATCTCATTTCCAGGCGCTTTGCTTTTCCAGCAAAGCGCCTGGAATCGACTGGAAGGTCTCGGATATTGTGATGAATGTGCAGTGACTGCTCGTTTTGGAGGGCTCGCGGGAGGAATGTGCATCGTGTGGGGGGAGCGCTGGCGCCGGCGGTTAGCGCTGCGCTACGAACCTGACGACCCGAGTTCGATAACCGCTCACGACCACCGCCAGTAACGGGTGGTGATTATTTCAAATCGGTCCTGGGCCTCCCCGCAAATGAGTACCTGGTGCGGTGTGTCAACAAAAATCCGCTGCGGAGACAAAGGCGGCCGGGCGTAACGCTGGCCAACCATCCCCTCGTGAGCCGTGTCAGCGCGGCTGGCTGCATCCACCGGTTCCCACCAGTGGGTGAAAGAATATATTTTGAGGTGTCTCGCCACCAGAGATGGGCACTTTTTTTTCTAAATTACATGTACATTTAGTACGTACATTTTACTCCGATGCATAACTTGCTGTCAGTGTCCAATGGGCAAAGCTCAACGTGACCGCTCACTCTCCCATCCGCGCTGTGTCTCTCCGGTAATTTGAAATCGCTACATTGTGCCCAGCGCGATGGCGGGAGGCGGCTGCAGCATTACCGATGGGACGAAGAGCGCCACGAGGTCACTCCGGTTGTGGACGCCGCGACGAGCCTCTCGAGCGACGCGTTTGGTTTGCTGCCACAACTCGAAGTGTGTCAGTGTTACGTATAAATCAGTGTTAATCGTTTACCAAACAGTTGTGTGTGTGTGTGATTTATTTTTCCCCGTTACTGAAGAGCAACACTGCTGCGCGCGCCCGCTTACACTTGCCCAGACAGCGGCGGCTCGTGACGTCGCCTCGTGATGTCGCCTCGTGACGTCGCCTCGTGAACGTTGCCTCGTGACGTCGCCTCGTGACGTCGCCTCGTGACGTCGCTTTGTGACGTCGCCTCGTGACGACGTCGCCTCGTGACGTCGCCTCGTGACGTCGCCTCGTGACGTCGCCTCGTGACGTCGGCTCGTGACGTCGGCTCGTGACGTCGCTTTGTGACGTCGCCTCGTGACGTCGCCTCGTGACGTCGCCTCGTGACGTCGCCTCGTGATGTCGCCTCGTGACGTCGCCTTCTGACGACGTCGCCTCGTGACGTCGCCTTGTGACGTCGCCTCGTGACGTCGCCTCGTGACGTCACGAGGTGACGTCGCCACGTGACGACGTCGCCTTCTGACGACGTCGCCTCGTGACGTCGCCTCGTGACGTCGGTCAAACTGTGGACGTGCGTCAAAGTAATTTCCATAGCAATGGCAAAGTGAGAGAGAGAGAGGTCGGATAATGGTTTGAGATGCACTGCATCGGAAGAGGATCTGGATGAGGCAGGTGGTGGTGAGAGGGAATGAGCTGAAGGGGGTGATTGAAACTTGATTCGAAGCTTTCGCGACTGCAGGAATTACTCTTTGGTTCTTTCGGTAAAGTCACGTAGAAAATAAAATCAAATAATAATAGATTGCGACGTTTCGATTGCAACACAAGCAATCATCATCAGGTGTGAATGAATGATAAAACACAGACACGCTCGGTGTGTCTTTGTGTGTGTCTCTCTCTGCATGTGTATCTGCCTGTGTTGTTTCCGTGTCTGTGTTTTATCATTCATTCTTACCTGACGATGGTTGCTTGTGTTGCAATCAAAACGTCGTTCAGCCCTCGTCTGAACCTCCCGCAGACGCTCCCCATCTTGTCCACGGCTGAGACCGTTTCCCCTGTCCGGTGCAGCAACGCCGCTGTTCCTCACCGCCTGTCCAGTGCCGGAATTATCGGAGTCGCAAAAGTAGCTACACATGTAGTAGCTACGGGCCCCACACTTTCAAGGGCCCCGCGCTAAATGCTTTCAAGCTATCAGTTCCGGTTCAGTGATGCTGCACTTGCTCTATCACTATAGTACTATACCGCCTTCAACATTTACGAACGACTGGGTGTTCAAGGTTAGCGATTTGTCGTATTATCTGGCTGTACAGCAAATGAAAAACGTACAATAACTTTGCTGTGCGAGTAAAAAAAATGTGTTTTAATAGTGATGTTTTAAAAAAAAAATTCGGTTACCTTTCTAACATATGCTACAGGCCCCGCACGAGCTTAATCCGGCATTGCGGCTATCTCCGTTTGCCCTCCACCGCCGCCAACCTCGCGTTGAGCCCGAACGTTTCAAGTAAATTTCCTGCCGCAGGCTGCCTCTGTCTCGTCGTTGAGGGACCTGAAGCGCGGTGCGTCCTCAAAAGCAACACGTGGGCAGATGCTCGCACCCGCGAGATGCACCGCTACATGCACGCAGCGGGAGATGCGTGCGCTGCTAGATACACGAACCCGCTAGATACACGAACTACTACTAGATACGCGAAGCGTTAGATACGTGCACCGCTAGATATACAAACCGCGAGATACACGCACTGCACCGCGAGATACACGCACCGCTAGATACACGCACCGCGAGATACACGTAACCGGCATCGTTACACTCCGCAGTCTCACGTGGGGATTTGACCATGGCTGGTGATGACTGCGATGATTATAAATTGCAATGTCGTTGTCAAAATTACGTGGGGGGCGCATTTACGGTAACCGTGTCCTCCGTACGAGGGTTTTTTTCATATCTGTCCACCCATCACGGTTTAACACCGGATTGTTGTACAGGGAGTGTTCCAGGTCCATATGGCGTGCAGCCGTTTCAATACGGGCAGACTATTTTTTGTATTTGTCTTGTGCTTCTCCCTGGTGATGGGACTTTGTAGGATGAACGCTGAGATTTATAAGGGGCAGGGGGTGACCAATAAGGTCTGAATTTGTCTGTAATAAGGTAGGGCACTGATGAGGGGTTGAGAGGTTTGTAGTGGTGAGTGTACAAGTGGTGAGTGTAGTGGTGAGTGTCGTGGTGAATTGTAGTAGTAGTGATTTTTTTATTTGTTTGTGTTTCTCCCTTGTGATGGGACTTTGTAGGATGAACGTTGAGATTTATAAGGGGCACGGCGTGACCAATAAGGTCTAAATTGGCCTGTAATAAGGTAGGGCACTGATAAGGGGGTTGAGAGGTATGCACATGTGCTCCCAACCTCCTCCAAAAGCGTGGGGGAGGTCTTCATCCATCAGTGGATTGATAAAGGGCCCTACATTAATTAACTATTGCTCTAAATCAGATGCTGCCGTTTGATGCCACGTGCACAGTGTGAATCGCTCAGGGAATTGTGGTTAACGGCCGAGGTTGTTACTGCCATCGCGTTTTGTTCTGCGTGTCAATTGTTCAATCTCTGCCCAATTTCTGCTTCTGGCATTCCCTCGCCAGGTTGAAAAGCAATCGGTGCTCTGTGTTTCACAATTAACTTGTTGTTCTCGCAGCGTATTTCCTTCCAGAACGATCGCAGGGAAAAAAAAAGTGAATTTTCTCCGCCTGACTCACGTGCCTCTAGTGGACCGAGAGCCACGACGCTCGAGTGGGCACGGTCATGGCAACGTCCTTTCCAGTAACCCT
The DNA here is from genome assembly GCF_048934315.1 of Petromyzon marinus. Taxonomy (NCBI): domain Eukaryota; kingdom Metazoa; phylum Chordata; class Hyperoartia; order Petromyzontiformes; family Petromyzontidae; genus Petromyzon; species Petromyzon marinus. The sequence goes on from NC_133723.1 coordinate 5,998,294, forward strand.
CTGGAATGTTCCACATGCCGCTCACCACAATTGCCCCAAATGCGGCCAGATTTCGGAAGCTTGGGCAATCGTCGGCGCTAGCTCACTTCATGGCTCCCTTCCCAACTCCCAACCCGTTCGTCTCCTGCGGTTCCTCGGCCGTTGTCAAGAACGCTGCGTACTTAAAAGGACAAATGTGTCATGGGCGGCGATTGTGCAATGAAATTTGCGCCGTACGACTCCTCTGTCTAAAACTACTCTGATAATGTATGCACTATCTGGGCTCTAAAAAAAAAAGCTGTCTCTGGTGTGGACAATGCATACATTATCAGAGTGCTGTTTTTTGTTTGCATTTTGACCACAGGTATTGTGGTTAATGCAAACATGATCCCTTGTAAAAAAAAAAGTGTCCGTTTTGTGCCAGATAAAAGGGTCAAAAACCTATTATCATTAATGTTGTTAAGCAGGGTGGAGTGCTTTGATTGGCGACCACTCAGCCAGGGCAGCTCAGAGGTTCCTGGAGGCCCAGGAGTAGCACGCCACGTGGGGTCCCCTTGCTCGTGAGCGACAATAACCGGGCCAGTTGTGATGCCCTCTTCTGTGCGAGGCCTGGGTCAAAATAGCCCCTGGCAGCTCGACCACCACGCATTTAACTAAACTATTTCTTTTACCAGGTGAAGACCCACTGAGCTATATGGCTCTCATTCAGACGCGATCTGCCCGTAAATGATAGCCCAATTTAGTGGCTTATCATGTGGCAATGTATAGCAGTCAAAATACTCTAAATGTGGAGGGAAAAACCGGCGTACCTGGAGAAAAGACCACGCGACCACGGGGAGAAAATGCAAACTCCAAATACGCAGGCGTCAGGATCGGGATCGAACCCACGACCTCCTGCATACCAGGCGAGGTAGTTAACATCTAAAAGCCACCGTGATGATGATGATGAGAGAGAGACACCGCAAACTCCAAATACGCAGGCGTCAGGATCGGGATCGAACCCACGGACCTCCTGCATACCAGGAGAGCGAGATAACATCTCACAGCCACCGGGGAGCCCTATATACAAAAAACTCACCACATTCGTCAACAACAACAACACTGTGGCCCTGAAAGTAAAATAAATATGTGTATGGCAGGCCAGGTTTCAAGTATTTTCACACTGCGTAATGAGCCCAGCGAATCGAGTTTGTCAAACCAGCCACGGATAGCAGCGGTGGTGAGTGAATCCAGAACGGAACCAAATCCCCCTGATTTCACCTTCACACAGCATGGTAAAGTACGGTTAAACATCCACCATGGCTGACCACCATGTGGATTGAGAGGCCTTCATCCAGCAGTGCATGGACAAAGGGATGTAAAATAAATTACTGTCATGAAGTCTGGAACGGCACCAAACTGGAACAGATTACACAAAACTAGTCTCGGAGCGGCACTGCCCTGTTTGCACGTGCTATTTGCACAAGACTCCCAAGCAGCAGCTGGTATCTCGATTAAAAACAAATTCAGAAGTTGTGGATGAAAATGACAATGAAATGGGGAAGTTAAACTCACGAATCTGCGCCAGGGATTGAGACACACACCATCCGCGACTGAACGTTCACTATTACGCATCTCACGCCTCTCTATGAGAGTACAAACTCGTTGGTTCTTTCGGTTAAAGTCACGTAGGTATAAAATAAATAAATCACCTACGTGATGACTACCGAAAGAACCAAAGAGTATGGATTCCTGCAGTCACGAAAGCTTCAAATCAATAAGAATAAATATATTTTAAATAAATTCGAGTGTATTATTGCGTGCGGCAGCAACGTGTTCCTGAGCTCGGATGCCCAATGTCGAGGTCTGTTCACCACGACGAGAGGGCTTCAGGGGGGAGAGAGAGAGAGAGCAGTTACTTATTGGTTCTTTCGGTAAAGTCACGTAGAAAGAATGAAATAAATACTAGATCACGACGTTTCGATTGCAACACAAGCAACCGTCATCAGGTGACTACTGTGTGCAACTGCAAGCTCGGAGAGAGACACATACACAGAGAGACTAACACAGAGAGAGACACATATAGAGAGAGACACATACACAGAGAGACAAACACAGACACGGAGAGAGACACATACACACAGAGAGACAAACACAGACACGGAGAGACACATATACACACAGAGAGAGACACAGAGAGACAAACACAGAGAGACAAACACAGACACGGAGAGAGACATATATAGAGAGACACATACACAGAGAGAGAGACACACAGAGAGAGACACATACACAAAGAGAGAGAGACACATACACACAGAGAGAGACACATACACAGAGAGACAAACACAGACACGGAGAGAGACACATAGAGGGACACATACAGAGAGAGACACACACACACACAGAGACACATACACAAATAGAGAGACACACACACAGAGAGAGACACATACACAGAGAGACAAACAGACACGGAGAGAGACACATACACACACAGAGAGACAAACACAGACACGGAGAGAGACACATACACAGAGAGAGAGACAAACACAGACACGGAGAGAGACACATACACAGAGAGAGAGACAAACACAGACACGGAGAGAGACACATACACAGAGAGAGAGACAGAGAGAGACACATAGAGAGACACGGAGAGAGACACATACACAGAGAGAGAGAGAGACAAACAGACACGGAGAGAGACACATACACAGAGAGAGAGACAAACACAGACACGGAGAGAGACACATACACAGAGAGAGAGACAAACACAGACACGGAGAGAGACACATACACAGAGAGAGAGACAGAGAGAGACACATAGAGAGACACGGAGAGAGACACATACACAGAGAGAGAGAGAGAGACAAACAGACACGGAGAGAGACACATACAGAAAGAGAGACACACATACACAGAGAGACATAGAGAGAGACACGCAGAGAGAGACAAACAACAGACACAGAGAGAGAGACAAACAACACAGAGAGACACAGAGAGACAGACAACACAGATAGACAGAGAGAGACACACACATAGAGGAGATACACGCAGAGAGAGACACACGCAGAGAGAGAGACAAACAACGCAGGCACACAGAGAGACACACAGAGGAGAGACACACATAGAGAGAGACAAACAACACAGACACATGCAGAGAGAGACAAACAACACAGACAGAGAGAGAGACAAACAACACAGAGAGAGACAAACAACACAGATAGACACACAGCGAGAGACACAGAGACACACAGAGAGAGACACAGAGAGAGATACACATAGAGGAGAGACAGAGAGACACACACATAGAGAGACAGAGAGAGACACAGAGAGAGAGACAAACAACACAGATAGACACACAGAGAGATACACATAGAGGAGAGACACATAGAAAGACACAGAGAGAGACACAGAGAGAGAGACAAACAACACAGATATACACACAGAGACACAGAGAAACAACGCCTCTGTGACGAGGTATTATATACCTCAGAGGGGGAGGGAGGGAGGTGAGAAGGGGCTGAAGGGGCTGCAGTAACAGGAGAGATTGGAGGCATGGGGGAGAGAGAGGGGGGAGGGCAGATAAATGTGAATGGCAAAGAGAGACAAAGGGGGGGATGGGATCTTCAGTTTTTCAGTTTATTTCTTTTGGATATAGCCCTGTGAGCCATTCGACTCTTAAATCAGGCCCAACCACAACAAACCAAAACACAAAAAAACACGAACAAGAAGAACATCTTAAAGTGACTATGTGTTGACTGTGCAAACAGAAAATCCGTGAAAATTGGGAGTCGTGGGGGGTGGAGTCAAACCGGAGTTGGTCATGAGCACACTGCCCAGGTTTGGGTAAACTCTCCACTCTCTCCACAACTGCCCTATCAACCAATTGAGAGTTGTGGGGGTTGAGTGTCCGACGGTACAAAATACCCAGGGCAGATGCTATCACAGATGCTATCACTATCACACCCCCGTCACCACCGCGGCCGTCTGTGCCCGTCCGTACGCATCTGCGGCAGGGAGGGAGGGGGAGAAATATCGGAACGTTAGGGAAATCAAACCTAGCAAACGTAGAAATGTAATGCAATGCAACACAGAGAGTCGGCTACATTTGAAGTTAAGTATGAGTTGTGCGGAAATCCTCCCCGTAGAGGTGCTTCAATCTTGAAGCTTCAAATCAAGAGAGAGTCGTGTTGAGGTTCCTCCTCCTCCTCCATAGTTGAAGGAGCGTAGACCACAGTGGGTTTACTGTGCGGTCCATAGCTTTGGGTTACATGTTCACAATCGCGCCACTGTGGGTTTGTCTTTAAATTTCCATTCGTGGGGGAGATGCTGCGCGTTGACATAGGGTGTGATCAAGCCAAGGCCGAAGCCGTGGAGACAACTTTGGGGGGGGACTAAACCTTCCAGGGGGTCTGGGGGTCCCCCCCCCCTAGAAAAAAAATCTACATTTAAAAACTCATTTCCTGCCTAAAATATATAAAAAAATCACACACAGGATGGACTTTTTATTAATTTTTTCACAACAATGTCTAATAGTGTATATTGTGTTACATTGCTCTGTTTTTACTTGTTTTTTACCTTTTATTGTTTCATTGCATGTAATGGCAGAGATTAGGGATTAATAAAGTACAACCATAACCACAATCATATAAACAGAATTCTATTTTACGGCGATATATTGGGCATAATTATATTGGGTATAATTACGGCCTTGGCTCAAGCGTAAGATGTGGGATAGGTCAGTCGCTCGTGCAAAAACAGAGCCGTTCAGTGCATTATCGCTGCGTCGGGTGGTGGTGGCGGCGGCTTTAACGACACACATTTATATTTACGCGATCGAACCCAGAAAACACTTTTTTTTTTGGTTATATAGCGAATGTCGTTTGAACGTTCGTTCTCGGGTTTTAACGCTTTCCAACCATGGTCCAATGCGTTTACCCGGCAGCTCTATCCATCCTAACCCTCGTAAAGATGATCCGATAAGAGCGGAATTTAAGTGCGCGAGTTGTAAGGGGCCGTCCATAAATGACGTCACAAAAAGTCAGACCACCCCCCCCCCCTCAAATATGACGTCACAAAGCTCTGCCAAAACCATATTTCCATTTTGAAAATAAAACATGCTTCAAATCGCTTTAAACTATTGTCACTGTAGTGCGCGTTTAATGTGGCGATGCACTCTGATGTTGTATGAGTGTTGTTATAACAAATTAGCGTTGTTATAACAATTCTATATTTATTTAAAGTTGCGCATTTTGATGTGACGTCACATTTCTCAAACACCCCCCCCTCCCCTCGTCACACATCGTCACAAATGTCTGACCCCCCCCCCACCCCTCCCAGGTGCGTGACGTCATTTATGGACGGCCCCTTAGCGCGCTGCGTACGAACCCAGTGACCCGAGTTCAATTCCTGCTTAGGGCCAATAACAGTGACGATGATCCGAACCGATACCTGTGCCTTTCCCTCCGCTCGGTCGACTCAGCCTCAGATGAGGACGCGGTGCAGTGAGTAAACAACGCCACTGGGAAGACAAAGGCGGCCGGGCGTGGTGATGGCCACCCACCTCCTCGTGCGCCGTTCCGTCCTTCTTCATGGGTGCTATTCACTATCAGCACTTGCCCAAAAAGTATGCTAAGGCTATGCAGGGGATCTTTGTCCATATTATGAATCGTCCAATGCAATGTTGCTCGCAAAAACAAACGGGCCGCTCTCGATAAGAGGGCGTCTGGCTTGTGTTCATTCTTGTCCAGAACTGGCCAGTAACTTTCTTTTGCTCCGTATGCAATGTTTAAACAAATGCTCCCTTTTGCACGTTTCTGCAAATGTCCCAAGCAGTTATGTAACGCGTGTAATGTACTTGTACCGCAAGTACAAAATGTTCACGGTATTGTAAAATATAAATGCGCAGCCCTGCAATTGCCTGCTCACGTCGCTGCTTTGCGGAATGGAATTCCACGAGAGTGAGCACTTGATAGCCCCCCCCCAAGGGTATTTGGCCTACTCTTCCACGCCGGTTGGAGCAACAGTTGTTGGTGTAGCAGTTGTGGTTGGAGCAACAGTTGTTGGTGCAGCAATTGTGGTTGGAGCAACAGTTGTTGGTGTAGCAGTTGTGGTTGAAGCAACAGTTGTTGGTGCAACAGCTGTGGTTGGAGCAACAGTTGTTGGTGATGCAGCTGTGGTTGGAGCAACAGTTGTTGGTGCAGCAGTTGTGGTTGGAGCAACAGTTGTTGGTGTAGCAGTTGTGGTTGGAGCAACAGTTGTTGGTGCAACAGCTGTGGTTGGAGCAACAGTTGTTGGTGTAGCAGTTGTGGTTGGAGCAACAGTTGTTGGTGCTGCAGTTGTGGTTGGAGCAACAGTTGTTGGTGCAGCAGTTGTGGTTGGAGCAACAGTTGTTGGTGTAGCAGTTGTGGTTGGAGCAACAGTTGTTTGTGTAGCAGTTGTGGTTGGAGCAACAGTTGTTGGTGTAGCAGTTGTGGTTGGAGCAACAGTTGTTTGTGTAGCAGTTGTGGTTGGAGCAACAGTTGTTGGTGTAACAGTTGTGGTTGGAGCAACAGTTGTTGGTATAGCAGTTGTGGTTGGAACAACAGTTGTTGGTATAGCAGTTGTGGTTGAGACAATAGTTGTTGGTGCAGCAGCTGTGGTTGGAGCAACAGTTGTTGGTGTAACAGTTGTGGTTGGAGCAACAGTTGTTGGTGTAGCAGTTGTGGTTGGAGCAACAGTTGTTGGTATAGCAGTTGTGGTTGGAACAACAGTTGTTGGTGCAGCAGCTGTGGTTGGAGCAACAGATGTTGGTGCTGCAGTTGTGGTTGGAGCAATAGTTGTTGGTGCAGCAGTTGTGGTTGGAGCAACAGTTGTTGGTGCTGCAGTTGTGGTTGGGACAACAGTTGTTGGTGCAGCAGCTGGGGTTGGGACAACAGTTGTTGGTGCTGCAGTTGTGGTTGGAGCAACAGTTGTTGGTGTAGCAGTTGTGGTTGGAGCAACAGTTGTTGGTGTAGCAGTTGTGGTTGAGACAATAGTTGTTGGTGCAGCAGTTGTGGTTGGAGCAATAGTTGTTGGTGCAGCAGTTGTGGTTGGAGCAATAGTTGTTGGTGCAGCAGTTGTGGTTGGGACAACAGTTGTTGGTGCAGCAGTTGTGGTTGGAGCAACAGTTGTTGGTGTAGCAGTTGTGGTTGGAGCAATAGTTGTTGGTGCAGCAGTTGTGGTTGGAGCAACAGTTGTTGGTACTGCAGTTGTGGTTGGAGCAATAGTTGTTGGTGTAGCAGTTGTGGTTGGAGCAACAGTTGTTGGTGTAGCAGTTGTGGTTGAGACAATAGTTGTTGGTGCAGTAGCTGTGGTTGGAGCAACAGTTGTTTGTGTAGCAGCTGTGGTTGGAGCAACAGTTGTTGGTGTAGCAGTTGTGGTTGGAGCAACAGTTGTTGGTATAGCAGTTGTGGTTGGAACAACAGTTGTTGGTGCAGCAGCTGTGGTTGGAGCAACAGTTGTTGGTGTAGCAGTTGTGGTTGGAGCAATAGTTGTTGGTGCAGCAGTTGTGGTTGGAGCAACAGTTGTTGGTGCAGCAGCTGTGGTTGGAGCAACAGTTGTTGGTGCTGCAGTTGTGGTTGGAGCAATAGTTGTTGGTGCAGCAGTTGTGGTTGGAGCAACAGTTGTTGGTGTAGCAGTTGTGGTTGGAGCAACAGTTGTTGGTGCTGCAGTTGTGGTTGGGACAACAGTTGTTGGTGCAGCAGCTGGGGTTGGGACAACAGTTGTTGGTGCTGCAGTTGTGGTTGGAGCAACAGTTGTTGGTGTAGCAGTTGTGGTTGGAGCAACAGTTGTTGGTGTAGCAGTTGTGGTTGAGACAATAGTTGTTGGTGCAGCAGTTGTGGTTGGAGCAATAGTTGTTGGTGCAGCAGTTGTGGTTGGAGCAATAGTTGTTTGTGCAGCAGTTGTGGTTGTGACAACAGTTGTTGGTGTAGCAGTTGTGGTTGGAGCAACAGTTGTTGGTATAGCAGTTGTGGTTGGAGCAACAGTTGTTGGTGCAGCAGTTGTGGTTGGAGCAACAGTTGTTGGTGTAGCAGTTGTGGGTGGAGCAACAGTTGTTGGTGCTGCAGTTGTGGTTGGAGCAACAGTTGTTGGTGCAGCAGCTGTGGTTGGAGCAACAGTTGTTGGTGTAGCAGTTGTGGTTGGAGCAACAGTTGTTGGTGCAGCAGTTGTGGTTGAGACAACAGTTGTTGGTGTAGCAGTTGTGGTTGAGACAATAGTTGTTGGTGCAGCAGCTGTGGTTGGAGCAACAGTTGTTGGTGTAACAGTTGTGGTTGGAGCAACAGTTGTTGGTGTAGCAGTTGTGGTTGGAGCAACAGTTGTTGGTATAGCAGTTGTGGTTGGAACAACAGTTGTTGGTGCAGCAGCTGTGGTTGGAGCAACAGTTAGTTGTTGGTGCTGCAGTTGTGGTTGGAGCAATAGTTGTTGGTGCAGCAGTTGTGGTTGGAGCAACAGTTGTTGGTGTAGCAGTTGTGGTTGGAGCAACAGTTGTTGGTGCTGCAGTTGTGGTTGGGACAACAGTTGTTGGTGCAGCAGCTGGGGTTGGGACAACAGTTGTTGGTGCTGCAGTTGTGGTTGGAGCAACAGTTGTTGGTGTAGCAGTTGTGGTTGGAGCAACAGTTGTTGGTGTAGCAGTTGTGGTTGAGACAATAGTTGTTGGTGCAGCAGTTGTGGTTGGAGCAATAGTTGTTGGTGCAGCAGTTGTGGTTGGAGCAATAGTTGTTGGTGCAGCAGTTGTGGTTGGGACAACAGTTGTTGGTGTAGCAGTTGTGGTTGGAGCAAAAGTTGTTGGTATAGCAGTTGTGGTTGGAGCAACAGTTGTTGGTGCAGCAGTTGTGGTTGGAGCAACAGTTGTTGGTGTAGCAGTTGTGGTTGGAGCAACAGTTGTTGGTGCTGCAGTTGTGGTTGGAGCAACAGTTGTTGGTGCAGCAGCTGTGGTTGGAGCAACAGTTGTTGGTATAGCAGTTGTGGTTGGAACAACAGTTGTTGGTGCAGCAGCTGTGGTTGGAGCAACAGTTGTTGGTGCTGCAGTTGTGGTTGGAGCAATAGTTGTTGGTGTAGCAGTTGTGGTTGGAGCAATAGTTGTTGGTGCAGCAGTTGTGGTTGGAGCAACAGTTGTTGGTGCAGCAGCTGTGGTTGGAGCAACAGTTGTTGGTGCTGCAGTTGTGGTTGGAGCAATAGTTGTTGGTGCAGCAGTTGTGGTTGGAGCAACAGTTGTTGGTGTAGCAGTTGTGGTTGGAGCAACAGTTGTTGGTGCTGCAGTTGTGGTTGGGACAACAGTTGTTGGTGCAGCAGCTGGGGTTGGGACAACAGTTGTTGGTGCTGCAGTTGTGGTTGGAGCAACAGTTGTTGGTGTAGCAGTTGTGGTTGGAGCAACAGTTGTTGGTGTAGCAGTTGTGGTTGAGACAATAGTTGTTGGTGCAGCAGTTGTGGTTGGAGCAATAGTTGTTGGTGCAGCAGTTGTGGTTGGAGCAATAGTTGTTGGTGCAGCAGTTGTGGTTGTGACAACAGTTGTTGGTGTAGCAGTTGTGGTTGGAGCAACAGTTGTTGGTATAGCAGTTGTGGTTGGAGCAACAGTTGTTGGTGCAGCAGTTGTGGTTGGAGCAACAGTTGTTGGTGTAGCAGTTGTGGGTGGAGCAACAGTTGTTGGTGCTGCAGTTGTGGTTGGAGCAACAGTTGTTGGTGCAGCAGCTGTGGTTGGAGCAACAGTTGTTGGTGTAGCAGTTGTGGTTGGAGCAACAGTTGTTGGTGCAGCAGTTGTGGTTGAGACAACAGTTGTTGGTGCTGCAGTTGTGGTTGGAGCAACAGTTGTTGGTGCTGCAGCTGTGGTTGGAGCAACAGTTGTTGGTGTAGCAGTTGTGGTTGAAGCAACAGTTGTTGGTGTAGCAGTTGTGGTTGAGACAATAGTTGTTGGTGCAGCAGCTGTGGTTGGAGCAACAGTTGTTGGTGTAACAGTTGTGGTTGGAGCAACAGTTGTTGGTGTAGCAGTTGTGGTTGGAGCAACAGTTGTTGGTATAGCAGTTGTGGTTTGAACAACAGTTGTTTGTGCAGCAGCTGTGGTTGGAGCAACAGTTAGTTGTTGGTGCTGCAGTTGTGGTTGGAGCAATAGTTGTTGGTGCAGCAGTTGTGGTTGGAGCAACAGTTGTTGGTGTAGCAGTTGTGGTTGGAGCAACAGTTGTTGGTGCTGCAGTTGTGGTTGGGACAACAGTTGTTGGTGCAGCAGCTGGGGTTGGGACAACAGTTGTTGGTGCTGCAGTTGTGGTTGGAGCAACAGTTGTTGGTGTAGCAGTTGTGGTTGGAGCAACAGTTGTTGGTGTAGCAGTTGTGGTTGAGACAATAGTTGTTGGTGCAGCAGTTGTGGTTGGAGCAATAGTTGTTGGTGCAGCAGTTGTGGTTGGAGCAATAGTTGTTGGTGCAGCAGTTGTGGTTGGGACAACAGTTGTTGGTGTAGCAGTTGTGGTTGGAGCAACAGTTGTTGGTATAGCAGTTGTGGTTGGAGCAACAGTTGTTGGTGCAGCAGTTGTGGTTGGAGCAACAGTTGTTGGTGTAGCAGTTGTGGTTGGAGCAACAGTTGTTGGTGCTGCAGTTGTGGTTGGAGCAACAGTTGTTGGTGCAGCAGCTGTGGTTGGAGCAACAGTTGTTGGTATAGCAGTTGTGGTTGGAACAACAGTTGTTGGTGCAGCAGCTGTGGTTGGAGCAACAGTTGTTGGTCCTGCAGTTGTGGTTGGAGCAATAGTTGTTGGTGCAGCAGTTGTGGTTGGAGCAACAGTTGTTGGTGTAGCAGTTGTGGTTGGAGCAACAGTTGTTGGTGCTGCAGTTGTGGTTGGGACAACAGTTGTTGGTGCAGCAGCTGGGGTTGGGACAACAGTTGTTGGTGCTGCAGTTGTGGTTGGAGCAACAGTTGTTGGTGTAGCAGTTGTGGTTGGAGCAACAGTTGTTGGTGTAGCAGTTGTGGTTGAGACAATAGTTGTTGGTGCAGCAGTTGTGGTTGGAGCAATAGTTGTTGGTGCAGCAGTTGTGGTTGGAGCAATAGTTGTTGGTGCAGCAGTTGTGGTTGGGACAACAGTTGTTGGTGTAGCAGTTGTGGTTGGAGCAACAGTTGTTGGTATAGCAGTTGTGGTTGGAGCAACAGTTGTTGGTGCAGCAGTTGTGGTTGGAGCAACAGTTGTTGGTGTAGCAGTTGTGGTTGGAGCAACAGTTGTTGGTGCTGCAGTTGTGGTTGGAGCAACAGTTGTTGGTGCAGCAGCTGTGGTTGGAGCAACAGTTGTTGGTGTAGCAGTTGTGGTTGGAGCAACAGTTGTTGGTGCAGCAGTTGTGGTTGAGACAACAGTTGTTGGTGCTGCAGTTGTGGTTGGAGCAACAGTTGTTGGTGCTGCAGCTATGGTTGGAGCAACAGTTGTTGGTGTAGCAGTTGTGGTTGGAGCAACAGTTGTTGGTGTAGCAGTTGTGGTTGGAGCAACAGTTGTTGGTGCTGCAGTTGTGGTTGTTGCTGGAGTTGTGGTTGATGCTGGGGTTGTGGTTGGTGCTGCGAAAGGAGGCCTTAGAAGCGAGATGAACAATAGCGAGAGACAAAAGAGAGCAACAGGCATGATATGGATGCAGATTCGTGAGATGAAAGAGCTACACCAGAGATCGAGAGATAAGAGAGAGCTGTGGAGAAGAGACATCGGTGGGCACGTGTACACACAGCCGTTACGACATCACAATGCTAATTTTACACACTGCCTGTGGTTCAACGGGGAAAGTTAAATATTTGAAAAAGTTTGCGATCCAGTCGGTGCCGTCACGACGGACGCGCCTTGGATCCCATAATCCTCGACCTCCAACAAACACGGACTCAGAATATTTACTTAGACTGGAGGAGGAATCCGATTAAGCTATGAAGCTGTTTTTCACGTACTCTCTTTGGTTCTTTCGGTGAAGTCACGTCGGTGTAAAAATAAAATAAATCACGACGTTTCAGGCGCAACACCAAGGGTCCGTCATCAGGTGGGAAAGCATGGTCTGCTGCCGAGGCAGACTGTTTTAAAAGGTTTGCAATGGGTGTAGCCCCAAGGGTCACAGATGTCCAGTCGGGGCACGGGGTAAGAACGCTCCAACAACAAAAACAACAACAACAACCTCCAGAGTGTTGCTCTCTTGTGCCAGGACAACCCCACGTGACCACAACAATGTGTTTGCCTTTCGTACATCTCACAACTCAAGTCTTAGCAGGGCCGATCTGTTTCTAGATGGCTCACTGATTCACAAACAACTGGTTGGTTAATAATTGTGAACTTAAGCTGTGGTTGCCATTCATTTGTCAAGTTTGAGAATCGCGAACTTAAGGGGTGGTTGCCATTCAATTATCAAGTTTGAGAATCGTGAACTTAAGGGGTGGTTGCCATTCATTTGTCAAGTTTGAGAATCGTGAACTTAAGCTGTGGTTGCCATTCAATTATCAAGTTTGAGAATCGTGAACTTAAGGGGTGGTTGCCATTCATTTGTCAAGTTTGAGAATCGTGAACTTAAGGGGTGGTTGCCATTCATTTATCAAGTTTGAGAATCGTGAACTTAAGCTGTGGTTGCCATTCATTTGTCAAGTTTGAGAATCGTGAACTTAAGGGATGGCTGCCATTCAATTATCAAGTTTGTTTAGCCAGCCGGTGCCAGGATTGCCATACAAAAAAAACCGAGCCCACTTGGCACCCAGACAACTAGAGAGAAACACTGACTAAGCGTTACTAATCAAACATTCAAACTAACAATAACACATTAAAGAATCACAAGTAAGGAGACAACCAACACATATATATGCTATTAAAAAAAAGAGTTAAAATAACATTATAAAAAATACATTAAACCTCACCAATTGTTCATCGAACTATTTGGGTCATTGTTCCAGTGCCCCTACGATGTCTTTAGAATGTCCGCGGTGCTTTGTTTGACCCAAGTAACCCGCTCTTGCAAATACAACATCAACTCGATGCTTTGAGGACAGCGGTAAATTGTGCTTCCTCAATATCGAGTGAGTTCTCCCAACTATGTGGTTCTTTCGGTAAAGTCACGTGGGTAGACAAATAACAATAATAAATCACGACGTTTCGATCGCAACACGAGCGGACGTTCTCAGGCGGAAACAAAAAATCCAGCAGTGTTTTTTTTTGTTTGTTGCTGAACCAGCGAGAGAGCTGTTACAACAACAAGGAGGTTATTTATGTGGCGATGGGCAAGCGAGCGGAGTCTGAGCTTGAAAGGAATTCCATCCCCGAACCGCTGGCTCAGCAATTCCACTGCTGGATATTTTTTTCGGCCCGAGGACAACCGCTCGTGTTGCGATCGAAACGTCGTAATAGATTTTATTTATCGAACCTACGTGACTTTACCGAAATAACTAAAGAGTATGGATTCCTACACTCACGAAAGCTTCGAATCAATATTGAGTTCTCTCTATCATGTCACCCTTTTCTGCGTACACGCAACGAGATAATTTACATCAACAAGCCGATACTGTGGTGGGAAGGGAAGCAGCTCCCAGCACGTGGAGCGAAACGTCAGACAACGTCGCTAATAACACTTTGTTTATATGTTGAACTTCTTTCGCACCGTACGTAGCCAACCCGTGCTCATCGGGTTATGCTTTGCGGCACCTGATCAACAAAGCGGAGAGAGACTCCAAGAGAGGGCTGGCCGACTCCAATGTGCGTGCGTGCGTGCGTGGGGAGCGGTGGTGCAGCGGTTAGCGCGCTGCGCTACGAACCCGGCAAGCCGAGTTCGATTCCTGCTCACGGTCAACACCGGTGACGATTTCATCTGAACCGGTCTTGGTGTTGGCCACCCACCCCCATCGCGTACCGTGCCGGTCCTTCATAGGCGCTCGCTAACAGCACTTGCCCCAACAGTCTGTTAGGGTTACACGGGGGATCTTTGTCTTTCTGCGTGGGTTTATGCACGAGTGGGAGAGAGCGAGTCGCGTCTGCCACGCGTTTTTATTGCACGCAGGGCCCCAAATTATATCGTTAATCCGAACCTGTGCCTCCCTAATCATTAACTCGAGGACAAACACTCACCCAACCCCAACAAGAACCCTGCCCACGCAGCACTCAAATCAAACCCATGCCCAACACAAACACGAGCCGGAGGTCGGGAATTCAAGCTAACAAGGAGGCATTGTTTCGTCTCACAATTTGGTACAAAAACAAAGAAAACCTGAATATTTCAAGAGGCGCTAAGTAGTAGGTGGTGGTGGTTACGAGACGGTTGTCCTGAACAAATAACGTCACGAAACAGTCCTCAAAGAGCTCAACTCTCATAATCAGCCAGGATCTCTCCACTGCTGTGTGAAGTCATCCCCAACCCATCGCCATCTCTCGCCGTCTCGCAATGCACCCTATCGGCCCCTAAATGTAAACCCAAACCCACACACTCATGCCAACCCTACCCCTATCTGTACCCTAACCCACACACTCACACCAACCCTACCCCTATCTGTACCCTAACCCACACACTCACACCAACCCTACCCCTATCTGTACCCTAACCCACACACTCACACCAACCCTACCCCTGTCTGTACCCTAAACCACACACTCACACCAACCCTACACCTATCTATACCCTAACCCTAACCCACACACTCACACCAACCCTATCTGTACCCCAACCCTAACCCACACACTCACACCAACCCTACCCCTATCTGTACCCCAACCCACACACTCACACCAACCCTACCCCTATCTGTACCCCAACCCACACACTCACACCAACCCTATCTGTACCCTAACCCACACACTCACACCAACCCTACCCCTGTCTGTACCCTAAACCACACACTCACACCAACCCTATCTGTACCCCAACCCTAACCCACACACTCACACCAACCCTACCCCTATCTGTACCCTAACCCACACACTCACACCAACCCTATCTGTACCCTAACCCACACACTCACACCAACCCTACCCCTATCTGTACCCTAACCCACACACTCACACCAACCCTACCCCTATCTGTACCCCAACCCTAACCAACACACTCAAAGCGTCAGGGTCGGGATCGAACCCACGACCTCCTGCATACCAGGCGAGGCAGTTAACATCTCCTCGCCACCGTGATCATGATGAGAGAGAGAGACACCGAAAACTACAATTACACAGCAGGCGTCCTGCATACCAGGCGAGTCAGTTAACATCTCCTAGCCACCGTGGCGCCCCTCAACGCCCGCCAGCCCCACATATTTCCATCAGGCGCTACCCCCCACCCACGTAGCCCCCCTCATGCCATCTGGACAGAGGCGCATTTCCTTCGGCCCGCTCTGCCGCAGCTCACCGGCGGTGCCCTTCGTGAACTCTGGCGTGGGTTTGAGAGAAACGTGGCCGCGCAAGCCACGGAGGGATGTCGTCTTAGTTCGTATTGCCTTTTCAGCAAAGTAAGTGGTGGTGGGGGGGGGTAGAGGGGGGAGCAGAGCCGGATTGTCCTAGTAGCAAAAGTAGCTACACCACGCGGTGTAGTAGCTGCTACACCACGCGGTGTAGTAGCTGCTACACCACGCGGTGTAGTAGCTGCTACACCACGCGGTGTAGTAGCTGCTACACCAGGCGGTGTAGTAGCTGCTACACCACGCGGTGTAGTAGCTGCTACACCACGCGGTGTAGTAGCTGCTACACCACGCGGTGTAGTAGCTGCTACACCACGCGGTGTAGTAGCTGCTACACCACGCGGTGTAGTAGCTGCTACACCACGGTAAAAATCCACTCGCTCATGATTATTTTATTATTAATGACGGGGGGGTGGGAGTGCGGCATGTGGAGTGACATCACGTGCATTCCACACATTTCTGGGATATTACATGACACGAAGCGGGAAGCACCCGGCGTTGCCCGGGAAAAAAAGACACACACACGCACATCAACTTACACACACACACTACTTTGGAACTTTTAGAGCGGGTTGGCAGCAAATAGGTAGCTTTGGCACAAAACAAAGAACGCCATCAGGGTGGTGTCTTGTGTTCTTGGTCATTTCCACCGGTGAAATAGATGCGTTGTCCATTTTGGAGTTGAACTGGAAAATGAACGACTGTGGGGGAACGCTCATGGATGGGTGGAGGCAAGAAAAGAAGCAATTGGCGGGACCCCCGGGGTCCCCATCAATACTCCGGGGTGGGGAAAAACCGCGTAGCGACACGAGTCTTGTTAAGGCCTTACCGACAACAAAACTAGTGGTCAATCGATTGGCCTCGTTCGAGAGCTACTCGGGGCACTAAGTTTCGTAAAAAGTTGAAAAATTACATAAACACGTTAAATTCACTGCCTGGGGGGGGGGGGGGGGGGGGTGGGGGCGGTGGGGCTCGCCTTGGCAAAGGAGCTGAGGATCGACGGCTGACCGGAGGGCGTCGGACGCCCCCCGGGGCTTTCGTTTGGCCGGTGGGGTGGCGCCCATCGTGTTGATCGCCGCCTGCTGCTGGCGCTTGTTGGCGCGGTAGTCTGGGCGGGCGGCGCGTTGCTGTCGGGATCACGTAGTGGGGCGGACTGAACAACAACAACAACAATAATAATTATTGACCCGATTTTTGCGGGACCCCAGGGTCCCGCAAAATGATTCAATTATCCAAATGACCTAATTGCTGTTGCATCTTCCTTGGACGGAAAGTGTAACCTCATTCACAGTTTGCCCCTCTTTTTGTAAGGCAAAGACAGGCATGTCAGAGCCGTTGTTGATGTATTTGCAAACGTTTGATGGCTTGCACAGAATTGCAGAATTCCACACGAATGTGGGGCTCGAAGATCTTGCACAGAAGAGGGCGGTAGGGAACGATCCACTGTTTGTCAACCTTCATGTCGATTGTCGGAGTTAGTAGCAGGTCTGAGCGTTGTTTAAAATCCACCATGCTCAGTATTTCTGCGACGATAGTGGAGGATAGGCATCATGGCCTGACTGAGTGTCTTGTCAAGAAGTTTCGTGGAAACTTGTTGGTACACCTGCGGTCTTGCATACATGGCCAATTTGGATTGAACTGCCCATATGGGCCATGGACCATTTGCTTGCAGACCACATCAAATAGGACAGGGTCTTGATGGGGGTCAGGTATCTCAGCAATGACAAATGTGTCAATGTCACTTGCATGAATTATTTCCGTCATCAATAGACAAAATGTGAGCATGAGGAAGAGCACGTTTTTGCCACTCAATGGTGTGCAAGTTACATGTTTCGATTTAAAGCTTTCGTGACTGCAGGGATTCATATTTTTGGGTTTTTGGGTAAAGTCACGTAGAAGGGAAATAATAAAATAATAAAAATTAAGCAATAAAATTCTCACGACGCTGTTTTTCTGACAGCTCTGTTTCTTCACCTGAGGACGGCTGCTTGCGTTGTGGCCAAAACGTCGTGAGAATTTTATTATATTATGTTTTATTTTATTCTTTTATTATTTCCCTTCTACGTGACTTTACCGAAAGAACCAAGAATATAAGTTACATGTTGTCTTTCCAAAGACACCGCCTTCCTTAGTCGGAATAAGCCTCATGAGTTAATCAACTTTGAGTTTGAAGACCCTTGCAATGTCATGCGTGTCTGTTGCCTTTTGGTTTGGAGAACGCTCAACCTGGATCTCCTTCCATTGCGGATTGCAAGTGATGGTGATCAAGAGATGGGGCCTGCCATATTGCCTGATGTGCGTAATGGCATGCTGAGTCTTCTCAATGCATGTATCTTGGTCCACCTGTGAAGGATGAAGGCAAAATAACTCATCTGCCCACATTCTGAGCGATTGCATCTACGTCAGCATTGATAGTGTCCCTCGGATGAGCATACTGTTCTATACGCAGGCGTTTTTGATTAAGTTGAATGTAAAGAAGGTGCTCACTCTCAATTTTGGCATACTCATGGACAACATACTTAGTTGAAGTGGATGGCGCACCGTAATATGTGGTTTCCTCCTTCTGTGTCCAGGATCATGAAGGAATATAAGACTTTAGAGGAGACAGTTTTGTGAGGATGTCTTTGTCGTGCAGCTTTGATAATTTGAGGAATCTGGACATGGTACCCATCTTGGACTTGTCACAGTATAATGGGGGTATTGTAGGGCATCATATGCTCTGCCTGTGTCAGGAAATTGTTTGATGGTGTTGTCTTGGAATCGAAGCACAATGTCTCATACCGACTGTGGTGGTACCTGCTTTGACTACGGTAGTGCATTCTGACTGTGGTGGTACCTGCTATGATTACAGCAGTGCATACTGACTGGTGGTATCTCCTACCACTACAGCAGTGCATACCGACTGTGGTGGTACCTGCTATGATTACAGCAGTGCATACTGACTGGTGGTATCTGCTGCCACTACAGCAGTGCATACTGACTGTGGTGGTACCTGCTATGATTACAGCAGTGCATACTGACTGGTGGTATCTGCTACCACTACAGCAGTGCATACTGACTGTGGTGGTACCTGCTATGATTACAGCAGTGCATACTGACTGGTGGTATCTGCTACCACTACAGCAGTGCATACTGACTGTGGTGGTACCTGCTATGATTACAGCACCGCGTACGCCGCAGAGGAGACCGACTCTTGTTGTTGTTGTCGCTGAGTTGTTGTTGTTGTCGTCGTCGTCGCAATGCAGCACCACGATGAGAAGAGGATTGGGGGTCGCGTGCGCGACGGCTCGGTGGAGGGGACTTCATCCAGCGGTGGATAAGATCGTGGCCGATGGCGAAACCCGCATATTTCCCACGCCCAAGAAGCCCGGAAAAGGGTTTGTTTTTGTTTTCTCGAGGGATTTCAAAACGCAAGGAAGCCACTGAGTTAGCAGCAGTGGTTTGGGGGGGGGGGGTGAGTCATCGCACCCACTGGCTCGAAGCCGCCTCATCCGAGATGTAATGCAAAGAGGGCTTTTGTTGGGTTTGCTCGCGTCACTATTCACGTGTCCGTTTAACCCACCACCGTCAGCAACCACCCGACACAGCCCAATGAGTTAGGGTTTGTCACGGGACGCAAAACGTGCCAATTCGTTACCAGTACAGGCAACCGCCCACCATGGTTTGATCCTTTGATTACAAGCTCATGAAAATTAGGGACAAGGCTTGGGCATGTGCTCAGAAAAGTAATTTGGTCAATGACTGGCTAGAATACAGGATTTTAAGGAATAGATGCGTAAAAAAAATATGGCATGAAAAAAAATGCCTACCTTTCTTCCACTCTCCTGGAATCACATGGAAATTCCAGGATTTTCTGGAAAATAAACGAATGTATCGAAAAGGCATCCAAAACAGACAATCTGCCCGTTGAGCTTAACCGAAATGGGGAATATTTTTCAGATCTCAAAAAAAGAGTGACAATTTTAACCTGAATTTTTCTGAAGCTGGTAATCTTTTTGATAATGTATTGGGAGTCACCCCTACTCATGCAAATGCCTACACCCCTGTCCAAACATTAAACGATTTTAGTTTCCAGCCAATCCACGAAAGTAATGTTCTGAAACAACTGTCCTACCTCAAAGGGTCCTCCTCTACTGGAGCAGATAGTATTCCCGTCTTTGCTCTACTAACTGTTGGTCACCTAATATACAAACCTATAGCCCATATTTTCAACCTGTCCATCAAAGAAGCATCAGTTCCTCTAGAATGGAAACATTCCTATGTCCGTCCACTTCACAAAGGGGGCCCTAAAGATGTTCCAAATAACTACCGGCCTATCTCAATTTTGTCCCCGTTGATGAAAATTTTTGAAAAATTATTGAACTACCAAATTTCAGTTTCCTGTCCACCAACAATCTACTACATCTAAAACAATCTGGGTTCCGAAAAAAATACAGCACCACATCTGCTGCATTAGACTCTCTGAATCACATTTACAGTAGCCTTGATAATAAGCAGTATTGTGCCTGTCTTTTTCTTGACCTGTCCAAAACTTTTGATACAGTAGATCACAACACCCTGCTTTGTAAACTAAGTTGCCTCGGTTTTTCCGAAAACGCAGTAAAATGGTTAAAAAATTACCTCTTTTCTCGCACCCAAACTGTATTCACAGATGGTTGGAGGTCAAACAGTGTTAAGATAACAAAAGGGGTTCCACAGGGTTCCATCCTCGGCCCCCTCTTGTTCTCTGAATATGTCAATGACTTGGGCACTGACCTGGATAATTCCAGGGTAAATCTTTTTTGCAGATGACACGATACTGATTACTGCTGGCCGCTCTCCGGATAACGTGATTGCTAAGCTCCAGGGTGATTTCAACAAACTACAACGTCAGCTAGTTGCTCTAAAACTCGTCCTAAATACTTCCAACACCAAGGTGCTATGCTTCTCACCAGGACTAAAGCAGGATGTTATTTTTCCAGGGGCGGAGCCAGGGGGTGTGACAGGGGTAACATTCTGTGTGTAAGTGTACGACACTTGGTCTGGTGAACTCCGTGCAACTGCATTGTCAGAGTGTGTCGCCAACCGATGGCGTCTAGTTCAACAGCCTGACTCTCTAATCATTCTTGAAATTAAAATTTGTTGAATGTCACCCCGGCCTGAAATCCTGGCTCCGCCCCTGTATTTTTCCCCAATTACATTCCTTAAATAATCATCAAATAGAGCAAGTCAAGATCTATAAGTATCTTGGGGTCATCCTGGATTAAAAACTGAATTTTGAAGATCACATTGATTATATTGGTAAAAAGACAAAACAAATTCTGTATCGACACAAGCACTGCTTCCCCCCTATGTTCCGTTTGGAATTGATAAAAGCTACCAGACTGCCTCTACTTGATTACTGTGACATCGTGTATAAATCAGCCTCAAGTACTGTACTGAAGGAGCTTGATTCCATCTATCACTCGGCCTTAAGATTTGCATTGAACTGCCCATTTAGGACTCACCACTGTGATCTCTACATTGGGTCAAACTTAACATCTCTTAATGTTCGACAGCTTGTGCACCAGATCTTATTTATTCACGATGTACTTACAAAAAAATCCGCAGACTACCTGCTGGATCTCCTTTCTGTTTCAAAGAACAAATTTGACCTCAGGTCTTCGCTCATTTACCAACTTCACATTCCCTATTGTCGTACAAAAACTGGAGGGAGGGCCTTTGCTATTGATGCCCCCAGGGTCTGGAATGTTATTGCCAATAAACTGCAACTTGAATCACTACCTATGAGATCTTCACTCAAAACTGCTCTAGAGGAGTTGTGTACCCCTAGCTGCCACTGCTTTTCAGTGGCCTAAAATAAAATAAAATGTTTCACTCCAGGTGACCGCTGCAAAGTATTATCTGTGTTTTGATTTAGTGTGCTGATCTTAAAGGTGCATTGAAAAATTTCATACTCCGACTGATGCTCCTGTTGTTCTGGAGTGACTCATGCAGCCAGCTATGGCTCTAGGTCGACTCAGCCTCAAATCAGTACTTGGTGTGATGTGTAAACATCGTCACTGGGGAGACAAAGGCGCTCGGGCGTGGTGCTGGCCACCCACCCCCTTGTGTACCATTCCGGCCTTCATAGGTGCTAGCTAACAGCACTTGCCTCTACAGTCTGTTAAGGCTACACGGGGGCATCTTTGTGCGTGCAGGAAACTACTAGACCAGACATGGGAAAATTACGGCTCCCGGGCCGTATATGGCCCGTTGGGCTTTTTAATCCAGCCCGCCGAACTTGTACAAATATTATTATTAAATTAAATTTTACCTTTCTCCCGTAATGCCCCCATTAGATGGCGTACTTTGACCGGGAGTGTGGTGTATCGGGCTCGAAAGGGCACATGATCTCGCAATGCATTGTGGGCCGCCAGCGCCATTTTCAGGGTTTCTTTACATTGCTGAGTTAGACACGGTGCTCCCTTCACTGTTTCGCTTTGCCCTGTGAGCCCTTCTGTAAAATGAGCAGATCAAGGAAATGAAACGTGGACAATGAGTGCCGAGTGTTTAACACGGAGTGGACAACAAAATACCTTTTCACTGAAGTCTAATGGAAGGCTGTATGCCTGATATGCCAAGAAACTGTCGCCGTTTTCAAGGAGTACAACATCAGCCGTCACTTTGCTACGAAGCATGCTAACTATGCTAGCAAGCAGTCAACGCAAGAACGGGTGGCTACGGCTCAGAGGTTGGCGGCTAATTTACAGACTCAGCAACATTTTTTTCACCGACAAACTGCGATTCAAGAGTCAACTACCAAGGCAAGTTTTTTGGTGGCATTTGAAATAGCAAAGGCTAGCAAGCCTTTCTCCGAAGGCGAGTTTGTAAAATAATGCATGGTACAGACAGCAGACATCTTGTGTCCGGAGATCAAAAGCAAATTTGAAAAAGTAAGTTCATCACGCAGGACTGTGACTCGCCGTGTGGAACTGATTGATGAAAATATAGCCAGCCAATTAAACAAAAAGTCTGATTCCGTTGAGTTATATTCACTAGCACTGGATGAAAGTATGGATGTAAAAGACACTGCTCAGCTCCTCATTTTTATCCGAGGCATTGACGACAGTTTTGCGATAACAGAGGAGTTTTTGACCATGGGGTCCCTGAAAGGAACAACTCGCGGAGAGGACTTGTATAACCAGGTGTCTGCTGTCATCGAAAGAATGAAGCTACCTTGGAGTAAACTTGTCAATGTCACAACCGGATGGATCGCCAAATTTATCTGGAAAAAATGTTGGGCTGCTGAAAAG
The DNA here is from genome assembly GCF_048934315.1 of Petromyzon marinus. NCBI lineage: Eukaryota > Metazoa > Chordata > Hyperoartia > Petromyzontiformes > Petromyzontidae > Petromyzon > Petromyzon marinus. The sequence continues at coordinate 6,020,911 of NC_133723.1, forward strand.
AATCCAGAATGAAGTGAAAGAGGAAAACCCTGACCAGGATCTTATTTTCCTTCACTGCATCATCCATCAGGAATCGCTGTGTAAGTCTGTATTGCAGCTTAATCATGTCGTGAATCCAGCCGTAAAACTTGTTAACTTTATACGAGCAAGGGGACTTCAGCACCGTCAGTTTATTACGTTCCTGGAGGAAACTGATGCGGATCATCAGGACTTGCTGTACCACTCTCGTGTCCGCTGGTTAAGTTTGGGGGAAAGTGTTACAACGAGTGTGGGAGCTGAAAGAGGACATCATCGTATTTTTGGAGTTGATGGGGAAATTTGACGAATTCCCTGAGCTAAGTGACAAGGACTGGCTTAGTGACTTTGCGTTTGCTGTGGACATATTTTCACACGTGAATGAGCTGAATGTGAAACTGTAGGGAAAGATCAGTTTGTTCACGACATGTACAAACATGTGGAAGCCTTCATATCCAAGCTCACTTTGTTCTCCAGACAAATTGCGAACAAATCTTTCGCTCATTCCCGCACACTTGCCATGCAGGAAGAGGCACCGTGAAACGCAAAAAAAATACAGCTATTTGCTTGAGGACCTGCACGGAGAATTCTGCCGTAGGTTCTCTGATTTCGATAACATTGAACAGTAAATAAAGAATGAAAGCTTTCGTGACTGCATAAAATTACTCATTGTTTTTTTCGGTAAAGTCACGTATGTAGAAATACAATAAAATGATATTGAAACAAAAACAATCACGACGTTTCAATCACAACACAAGCGATCTTCATCAGGTGTCAAGAACAAATCATGGTGGTAAATACAACAAGATGAGAGAATTCAACAAACCTAAGAAACATTATGTAAAGCACAACCAGTCAGGCCAACAACACAGTTAGACACTTCCTGGTGGACCACGAATTTCAGAAGAGTGTTAAATTTCGTGTTCAACCTCTGGATTGCACATACCAGCATAGAATGAAAAAATACGAGGTACACAGTCAGTAGAAATACATATACAAGCTCACAAGAGGCAAGGAGGGAGGAAAGATGGACAGGGAAGCAAGGAGAGAGAGAGAGGGGGGTGAAGGGATGAACAGAAGCCTTAAATAGGAAATAAGGTTGGGGGGAGGCTGAACCTTAGGAGGATGTTTCTCAGGACCTTGAACAGCGAGTCCAGGCTCTTGCACTCCACGTATTGGTGCGCCACCGTCTCCACTTTACCGCAGAACCGGCACTCCGGGGACGTGTCGGTGAAGCGCGCCAGGGAGACGTTGGTGGTGACGGTGCCGTGGGCGATGCTCCAGCTGAGGTCGCTGATGCGGTTGTACGTCGGTCTGCAGTAGAGTTGCCTTCAGCGAGGCCTCTCCGGAGAGACGCAGGGCAGGGCTTTCCTCCAGGCATGGTCCTTGTGGCTCCTCAGGGTGTCCTGTTGGTGGAACCGGACCATGTAGGAGTAGAGCACCTTCCTCTTTACATTTGCGAAGGCCACCTCTGGTAGGTCTTCTAGCCGGCACAGGTTGTGATCCGCCTTCGTTTGTCGGCATTGGCGATGCAGTGGCACGACTGAGAGCTCCGGTGGAGGGGGATCGAGAGGGGCCTCGTCATCCCCAACGCCGATGGGGGGCGTTCTCCCCGCTGCCGCTGAGAAGGCCCCCTTGGCTTCGGCCAGGATCCGGGCAGCCACCCGGGGCGACTGCAGCCCCCCTGTCTTTGCGGCCATGTCTGCTGGTCCGAGCCACCGGCCCCGTGTTTCAGGCTCCACCAGATCTCCCATCCTGGTGAGCTGCGCGTTGGCGAGGCGCCTCTCCATGCCAGGGGTGGTGGTGGTGGATGACAGCTTTGTCTGTGGGTTCCTGAGGATCGGTTCGAAGACCAGATCTTCGGCCAATCGCGGTTGGTTCAGCCTCCTGACGGCGAGGGAGCTCCATGTCTGCAGGATGATTCTGTAGAAGGGTGGCAGCTGTCCCAGTGGGAGGCCCTGCAGGTCCATGTAGAATAGTTGCTTGGAGCACAGCAGACCCCCCAGCTGTTTCAGGAGGAAGGAGGCCGTGACGCTCCAGGCCGGTGCAGGGGCGGTGTGCAGGAACTTTTGCGCTGCCTGCAGTCGGAAGGTGGCCAGCTGACTCCGCACGCACACCAGCCCGTGACTGCCCTCATCCAGTGGCAGGGCCAGGACCCCAGCCGCGACCCGGTGTCCTCCACCCGACCAGAAGAAGTCGAGGACTCGCTTCTGAAGTGCGTTGACGAGGCTCATGGGGGGGGGGGGGTGCAGAGAGAAGAGTCGGTGCCACAGCATGGACGTCACCAGCTGGTTCACCATCAACGTCTTTGTCCTGAAGGTGAGGAACTTGCACAGGCGACTCCAGGTGACCAGCCGCTCCTTCACCTTCTCCTCCAGCTCGACCCAGTTCCTCTGCGGTGGTTCCTCCTCTGGTCCGAGGAACACTCCCAGGTGGTGCAGCGATGTTGTGCTCCAATTGATGGCTTTTGCCTTCTCGGGACACTCGGTCATGTCTCACGCTCCAACCAGCAGGCCGCTGCACTTTTGCCAGTTCATTTTTGATGAGGAGGCTTTCGAAAAGACCTCCTGGCACTCATGCAGCAAGGCGACATCAGCCAGGGAGCGCAGGATGAGGAGGACGTCGTCGGCGTATGCCGTCAGGACCAACTTGACGCTTGGTTCCCTCAGCACCAGGCCGCTGAGTCTCTGCCTTATGAGATTCAGGAAAGGCTCTAATGCCAGGGCATAAAGTTGGCCCGACAATGGGCATCCCTGTCTCACTCCTCGCTCGAATTTGACCGGGGCAGTGAGGGCGCCGTTGATCTTGATCATGCACTCCGCCTTGGTGTAGAGTAGGCGGATTGTTCGGACAAAGGCATCCCCAAAACCCAAGGTCTTGAGGGTTCCCAGCAGGTACTTGTGGTCCACTCTGTCAAAAGCCTTTTCCTGGTCAAGAGCCAGAAACGCGATTGGGATGCCCAACCTCTGGGACACCGCAATGAGGTCCCTGACTAGGAAGATGCCGTCGTGGATGGTTCGTCCGGGGATGGTGTAGGACTGGTCCCCGTGTACGACTTGTGCAATCACCCCTTTCAGTCGCAGGGAGAGAGCCTTCGTCAATATTTGTAGTCTGTGTTCAGGAGGGAGACCGGACGCCAGTTTTGTAGGTGCCTCAGGTCTCCGTTCTTGGGAAGCAAAGTGAGCACTGCCCTCCTCCAAGACTGAGGCATCACCCCAGTGACTGAGGCTTCCTCCAGCACCTCCCTGTAGTCCTCCCGCAGGGATGGCCAAAAAGCGGTGTAAAACTCCCCTGTTAGGCCGTCTAACCCTGGGGATTCATTTGGGGCCAGTCCTCTTACAGCTGCGTCAAGGTCAGTCCTGGTGAGCTTTTGCTCTAGCAGCTCTTTCCCGTCTTCCCCCAGGGTGGGTAGACCACTCCATGCCTCCGCCTGGGCCGGTTCCGATGTTTCTTCAGGGGAGAACAGGCTGCCGTAGAAGTCTCTGATGATGGTCGACTTCTGCTGGAGTTCGTGCACCAGGACACCGTTACCATCAAAGAGGCACTCCATGGATTTGCGTCTCCCATTCTGCCTCCTGAGGGAGTAGAAAAGCGGGGATTCCGTGTCGAGGTCCGTGATGAGCTTCACCCGGGATCGCACAAACGCTCCCCTCGTCTGCTCCTCCTGTAGCCCTTTGAGACGCTCCTTAATCTCCTCGTATTCTTGGAGAAGAGCAGGGTCGCTGTCCTCGGTGAGGCGACCCTCCAAATTGAGGACTCGGGCTTCCATGTCGGTGATGTCCGTGTTCTTCAGTCTGGTGCTCCCCCAGGTGTATTGTTGGCACAACAGCCTGGTGTGCACTTTGCCCATATCCCACCACTGGGCCAGAGAGTCGAACTGCGTTTGTGTTTTTCGCCACTCTTCCCAGAAGCCCTCGAACATTTCTAAGAAGGTGCCATCCTCCAGCAGTGAGTTGTTAAAATGCCAGTGGGATGCGCCCTCACGGGCCCTCTACAGCCTGACACGGAGCACGATGAGGTTGTGGTCCTTGAATGGTGCCGCCCTGATGCCAGACGTTATGGCGCACGTCACAAAGCTCTTAGAGATGTAAAATCTGTCGAGCCTGGACTGCGTCACTGAGCCATCGCGCCTCGTCCTCGTGTACGTGAACTGGCGTTGGCCCGGGTGATGTATGCGCCACACATCCACCAAGGCGGCGTCCTCCAGGAGTCCCTGCATTTCCTTCTTTGGCCCTACTCCCCCCGGCTGCCCCCCCGAACGATCCAGGGCGCCGAGTGTGCAGTTGTGGTCGCCACCCACAATCACGCACTCGTCGTCCGGGATCCCAGCCAGGTGCCTCCTCAGGAGGTGCAGAAACGGGATCTTCTCCTTGTTGGTCACCGGCACGTACACATTCAGCAGGTGGGTGGTGACATCGCCCACCCTGACCGTTACCGCGAGCAGCCTTCCCTTCACCACTTCGGTGTGGGTGATGAGTTCGGGATGAAACCCTTTAGCGAACAGGGTCGCGACTCCACAGGAGGTGTTGTCAAAGTGGCTGTAGAAGGAGTCCCCTCCCCACTCCTTCCTCCAGTCATCCTCGTCCTCGACCGTGAGATACGTCTCCTGAATGAAGAAGACAGAGGCAGCGTGTTTCCTCGCAAGAGACATTGCGGAAAACCTCCGCACTGCCTCCCTGCACCCGTTCACATTCAGGGAGCCGATGTACATAGGCATTGCTTGTTCCTTTCCTCCGTGGCCTCCCACCTTGTAATTTGTTTGCGGAAAAATCTCAGCTTTGCCCTCTCCTTGCCCCGGGACTCAAATCTCTGCTTCGCAAGGAGTCTCTCTGCTTGAGTCACAGAGGCCTTTATTGCCTTGCTGTCCTTCCATCGAGCCAAGGCAATGTCCGCTCTGTCCTTCCTCATGTTAGTCTCGTCGAGGAAATTCCAGAGATCTTCCGAGGAGATCAGGGGAGTCTGAGGGTCAAGGAGTGTAGACCCCTGGCTGCTCTCGCTCCCCATGCTGAAACAGTCGTCCCGATCTGAATCGATTTCCTCGGCGTCCGGCTCCGCTGGAAGAGCTGCAGCGGCTGAGCTGGTGCATGGCCCAGCGGCGTCCTCTCCCCCAGTGTCAGGGATGGCATGGGATGGCTCCTGCTCAGGCTCTTCGGGTGGATGGCCCGGTGTCTCTTCCGCTGGTTTTGGATCAGCAGTGGGACGGGGACCTTCCTCCTCAATCCCATCCATTTCGTCCTTGCCCTTGGTGAGTGTCTCTCCGCCAACTTCTTCCTCTTGGTCAAGGGCTTCCTGTATAGCTGGTGGGGAGTGAGTCTCTATGACAACAGTAGGCGGGTCGATTTCCGTGGTGATGTCGCCTTCATTGTCGACGGTCTCCTGCTGTAGAAACCCTTCCCCAGACGCACGCTGCTTCTTCCTCTTGGCGGGTTTCTTCCTCGCCGCCCGCGCGTCACTCGACGTGGCGTCCGGGAAGGCAAAAACCGCGTCTTCGGCGTCTGGCAGCTGTTCTGCTTCCTCCCCTGGTGTGGGGGGTTTCACCGCTTCTTCCTGTTCGAGGTCTGGGAGGGGTTCCTCCTCTGAATTCGACCCTTGAGATCCTCTTGCAATTTGTCGCTTGAGGCGGCGAAGTTGGGGCGACGACTTCAGGTGTAGGAGGCTGTGTGGCTGGCGGTTCCGGTGTGGGCTGTTGGGGGGCTTGTTGCAATGGGGGTTCTTCCTGCTTTGCCCCCCTTGCTCTGCCTCCCTCCTCCCCGCTCTTTTCTCTGACCCTCGCCGTCGTCGGTTTAGGGCAATCCCTTCGGAAGTGCCCCTCTTCTTTGCAAAGATTGCATCTGATGGAATCTTTGGCATAAAACAGTCTATGGGCAATGCCTGCATTGACAATGACAAACGAGCCCTCTTCCTGCTGTCCGGGAGTCAGCAGGACGTGCACCTGCCTCTTGAAAGATAAAATGTGATTGAGAGCAGAGTTTCTACACTCCAGTGCCAGGGCACGTACTGGCACCACGATGGTGCCCAATTTGGACACGTGCTCCAACACGGCCTTGTCGGGGATGTAGGGCGGCACGTTAGAAACGACTATTCGCGCCGCCACCGAAGCGATGGGTTCCAGCTGGACGTGGAGTCCCCCCACGGTCATCCCCTTCTCGACGGCCGCATCGGCCACCTTCTTCGTCGTCAGGAAGAAGACGGCTTTCCCGCTGACCTTCGAGGCGTGGGTGATGGTGGCTGGCGGGATGATGGTGGCCAGGGCCTCGATGTACGTCTCGATCGTGACGGAGCTCGAGGCGTAGCAGCGGATGCCATTCTCGCGCAGAGGCAGTGGTCGCTGCGCGCTTGGGGGGGTTGGCCTTGGAGCAGAGGCCCTAGTGGGGGGCCTCGTGACTCCAGGCAGATTGGCAGCTGCGACCTTTGCGTAGGTGGCCATTTTGTTCCTGCTGCCTTCAATTTCTACCTGACTGTGGTGCTGCGCTTCCTTTCAGAGCTCCCCTTGAGAGAATGTAAACTGAGGATGAATAAAGAATCCTCGTTTAATAAAATAATGAAAGGAAAAAAGAAAGGAAAGAGATATATTTATTTATTCAATAAACTATTTTTATTGAATAAATTATGAAGCAGTAAATGAAAAAATTGATAGTGATATCTAATAAATTTGCATGTTAAATAAATAAATGTATTTTGCAAACACATCTACTTTTTAGAAAAAATGTGTTTATTAAATACATTCACTCATCGTTAAATAAATATTACTTAGAGTCCTTGCACACTCGTGGAGGCAAACAAAAAAACGCCGTGTTAAGGAATCATTAACTAATAGATTGCTTTAGCCTCAAAGTAAACAATTGCTTTTGTGGCCTTAAATTTCTGCGCTAGTGTGGATGCCTCCACGTGGCTCACACAAAATGTAAGTTTTAACAAATCTCAAATAGTTTGAGATTCGTGATCTGAGATTAAAAACACAAGCAGAAGAATAAAGGAACAATAAGTAGAATATAAAAAAAATATACCTGTACAGTATGAAAACGATGCATTAATTAACTATGGGATTGAACCCATCGCCTAAAAAACACCAACGTGTTTCAAAAGGCTAGGGCCTCACCCTGAACTGTTAAGCTTAAAAAAAGTTAAGAAAAATGAGCAACACACAAAAAGTACTACTTGTGTGTGCAAAAGGCAGAATACTTACTCCTGCTGAGTAAAAACTTGAAGAAAATAATTAATTAGAAGAGGGTATATTAGACTTATAAAGTTACCACGGGGAGCTCAAACGAAGCGCGACCTCTCTCTCTCCTTGCTTCCCTGTCCGTCTTTCCTCCCTCCTTGCCTCTTGTGAGCTTGTATATGTATTTCTACTGACTGTGTACCTCGTATTTTTTCATTCTATGCTGGTATGTGCAATCCAGAGGTTGAACACGAAATTTAACACTCTTCTGAAATTCGTGGTCCGCCAGGAATTGTCTAACTGTGTTGTTGGCCTGACTGGATGTGCTTCACATAATGTTTTTTTCAGGTTTGTTGAATTCTCGTCTCACATCTTCTTGTTGTATTTACCTCCATGATTTGTTCTTGACACCTGATGAAGATCGCTTGTGTTGTGATCGAAACGTCGTGATTGTTTTTGTTTCAATATAATTTTATTGTATTTCTACATACGTGACTTTACCGAAAAAAAACAATGAGTAATTGAACAGTCACTTCAGCTGGTGTCCTGTCCCCTGTCACAAGACTCTGAAACTGCACCACAGGAGCTGCAGTTGGAACTGATAGATCTTCAGTCTGACTCCGTCCTAAAGGAGAAGTTCAACTCTGTTAAACTGAATGACTTTTTTATGCTTCACTTAACAGAGCCACGTTTCCAAACCTCCGGAGGACTGCACAGAAGATGCTGACTTTGTTTGGCTCGACTTATGTGCGTGAGCAGACATTCAGCGTCATGAACGCCAACAAAGCCCGTCACAGATCAAAGTTAACAGATCAGCACCTCAGATCTATCCCGAAAATTGCCACAACCAAAATAACTCCAGACTTGGATTCACTGGCAAAAATGGGAGATCAACAACACTGTTCCCACTGAAACTGACGGTGATGATGTGTTGCTGCAGCGAGGTTGGAGCCAAATCTCCGACACACAGCCTGCGTGGCTGATCTAACCTGTTAATGTAGATAATAAAGACGTTCAAGTGAGGTAATTGGTTTGGGCGCATGCCTCAGATGTTTTTATGATGTTTGATCAGTCACGTTACGACATGTTGTTGTATTGTTTATGTTGGTGTAATTTGTTAAATTGCCTTGCAAATAAATGCTTTGCTACCTGTTAAAGGCCAAATCCTTTCATGTAATGATTTTTAACACGTCATTTATATTAGTTCACACAAACACTCCATCCATCTGCTTCCTGGCCCGGCTCCTCTGTCAAATTTTAGAACCCATTGTGGCCCGCGAGTCAAAAAAATTTGCCCCACCCCTGTACTAGACAGTAGGGAGTGGCACCTCTTTTAGTTGTCTTACCTGATGAAGATTTTGTTTAATTTTATTTTTACCAACGTGACTTTACCGCAAGAACCAAAGGGTACGGATATGCATCGTCTCCCTCCTTCCTCCGCTTGCGTGGCTTGACGTGGAAAGTAAAACTCACTTCGCCTTCGCAGTCGGTCACGTCGCCCCTTCAAAAAAAAAAGTGTTCAACAGTAGCGCGTGGAAGGGATTGAGTGGTCGTAAAAAAAAGTTTCCGCGTCGTAAATCGAACCCCCCCGTAGCATATGTCACAGGAGCGTCGTAAATGGAGCGTCGCAAATCGGGACCGTCGTAAAACGGCCTGAGATGAGCAGAGGAGAGAAGCAACAGCGGTTTGTTGTTATGTCACCTGGGAATTCGGGGGCACTGTGGTCGCAAGCGCGGTGACCAGCCCCGTGATGAACTGTGGTCAAACAGCCCCCCCACTCCACCAATACGGTAACGGGGGGGGGGGGCCTTCAATGCAGTAGTGAGGGGCTGAGTAAATACATTATCGTAGTTGTTGATGATGTCATAAGGGGCGCCGTCCATAAATGACGTCACGCACCTGGAGGGGGATGGGGGGTCAGACATTTGTGACGATGTGTGACGAGGGGGGTGGGGGGGGGTTTGAGAAGCGTGACGTCACATCCAAATGCGCAACTTTAAATAAATATAGACACCACGTTCTACTTAATTAAATAAGACTTTCTAATAAATGTTTTCTCCTACAACATCAGAGTGCAGCGCCACATTAATTACGTACTACAATGGCAATAGCTTAAAGCGATTTGAAGCATGTTTTATTTGGGGGGGGGGGGTTTGGGGGGCAGAGCTTTGTGACGTCATATTTGAGGGGGGGGGGGTGGCGGGCAGAACAGCAAGCGGATCGCCACACCGTTGCAAGGGTCCGACCGATTTCTCCGCAATTATGAGACGCTTCTGGAGAGTAAGACGTGGAGGAGGAGGAGGGTGAACAAAACATGCAACCCCACCCCCCACAGATCAAAACCTTGTGCCCCAGTGTCAATCAAGTGACGCGCGATTTTCGTCTCAACGCAACTCGCGAGATTATCTAAGACGCGTGGGGTTTATTAGAAATAAATCGGGATTTTGCGACCCCCAACCCCAAACCCACTGCCACCGTGTAGCAATATCGTAACGTGCCAGGGACTCCATGAGATGATAGGACAATAGTCCATAAGTGTTGCGGCCGAAACGTCGTGTTTTCTTTTGTTATTTTTTTTCTATCCACGTGACTTTGCCGAAAGAACCAGAGAGTAACTTTCCAACAGTTGGCGGTGCCGCTCCTTCTGCTGCTGTGTTACTGCCACCACCGCCACCGCTGTCACTCTGCTTGTGTCACGCGGGATTGGTCCAGCTTCTGGACAGACGTCGTTCCTGCTGTTACCTTCATTATTTAGTCTGGGCCCTCATTCGATGGGAGCCGCGAAGATTTAATTTGAAGCACCGTGCCTATCCTCGCTGTATGCATACAAAAGGCGGTCAAAATCTTTTTTTCCGTCAGTTTTTTTTTCGTAGGCCCTAGGGACAGTGCCTTCTGTGGTCTATTGGATCATACGACCCTGGTCTTTTAATCCGGACAAGTGCTACATCGTGGCAAGCAGACCTGGACATTGGCACGTAAAAAAAAATAGATATGTTCATGAGTTATCTATTTATATATTTTTTTATTTTACCAGCTAAGGCCCCAAATGAGCTGCATCGCTCTTTTTTTTCCTTTCAGAAGCGACACCCGGCCACAAATGAAAGCGCAAAGAAGCGGCTGATATCATCACCGTCGTCACGTGGGAATTTACAGCAGCCAAACATTCTAAACGCACGTTTCGCGATGTGGAGGGGAATAACCGGAGGACCGGGAGAAAAAATAAATCCACGCGATCCAGGGAGAGAGACACCGCAAACTCAAAATATACAGCAGCAGCAGGCGTCAGGGTCGGGATCGAACTCACGAGCTCCTGTACACCAGGCGAGGTAGTTAACATCTCCTAGCCACCGTGATAATGATGAGAGAGAGACACGCAAACTCCAAATATACAGCAGCAGGCGTCAGGGTCGGGATCGGGATCGAACTCACGACCTCCTGTACACCAGGCGAGGTAGTTAACATCTCCTAGCCACCGTGATGATGACAGAGAGACACCGCAAACTCCAAATATACAGCAGCAGGCGTCAGGGTCGGGATCGAACTCACGACCTCCTGTGTACCAGGCGAGGTAATTAACATCTCCTAGCCACCGTGATGATGATGAGAGAGAGAGAGAGAGACGCAAACTCCAAATATACAGCAGCAGGCGTCAGGGTCGGGATCGAACTCACGACCTCCTGTACACCAGGCGAGGTAGTTAACATCTCCTAGCCACCGTGATAATGATGAGAGAGAGACACGCAAACTCCAAATATACAGCAGCAGGCGTCAGGGTCGGGATCGAACTCACGACCTCCTGTATACCAGGCGAGGTAGTTAACATCTCCTAGCCACCGTGATGATGACAGAGAGACACCGCAAACTCCAAATATACAGCAGCAGGCGTCAGGGTCGGGATCGAACTCACGACCTCCTGTATACCAGGCGAGGTAGTTAACATCTCCTGGCCACCGTGATTATGATGAAAGAGAGACACGCAAACTCCAAATATACAGCAGCAGGCGTCAGGGTCGGGATCGAACTCACGACCTCCTGTGTACCAGGCGAGGTAGTTAACATCTCCTAGCCACCGTGGTGCACTCATACGCAAGAATTACGTGGTATCACCTCGTGTGCGTTGGCATTTCTCCAGGTAACACGGGCTGCACGTGTACACGTGGAATGCTAATCTGAGCGCTGTGAGGGATAGCTCGATAGACAGTCGCCCTAGTGTTGCATACAAAGGGTGTGGCGTGTGTGTGTTAGTGTGAGCGAGTGAGTGTTTTACTGGTAGGAACCTCCTGGTTACTACACCAGCCCACAGGGGATTATTGTGTCCGTCCGTCCGTCGTGCATACAAAAATGGGAGGGGTGGGGCTGGGTGGAGAGGGGAAGGTGGGGGAGGGAGGGGCTGGGTGGGGAGGGGAGGGTGGGGAGGGGCTCGGTGGGGAGGGAGGGGCTGGGTGGGGAGGGGAGGGTGGGGGAGGGAGGGGCTGGGTGGGGAGGGGAGGGTGGGGAGGGGCTGGGTGGGGAGGGAGGGGCTGGGTGGGGAGGGGAGGGTGGGGGAGGGAGGGGCTGGGTGGGGAGGGGAGGGTGGGGAGGAGCTGGGTGGGGAGGGTGGGGCTGGGTGGGGGGTGGGAGGGGTGGGGCTGGGTGGGCAGGGGCTGGTCACCCCGTGGTGCCCTTATAAAACTCAACGTTTAACCTACTCACGCCGGCTTGTGCCCGCCCTCACAGTCGGGCATATTTGCGGAATACACCACGTGGTGCCGCCGTTGACCCTGGCCATTGACCGAGCAACCCAACGTTCCTACCAGCTCCCTCCGCAGGAATGTGCTTATAGTAGGGAGCGGTAGTGTAGCGGTTAGCACGCTGTGCTACGAACCTGGCGTGCCCGGGTTCGATTCCCGCTCACGGCCAACACCAGTGTTTGTTGTTTGAACCGATCCTGCCTCCCCCCTCACCTAGGTCGACTCAGCCTCAAATGAGTAACTGGTGCGATGTAAACATCGCCACTAGGGAGACAAAGGTGGCCAGGGCGTGGCGTTGATCCACCCACCCCCTCGCGTGCCGTGCCGCCCTTCATAGGTGCTGCTCGCTAACAGCAATTACCCCTACAGTGTTCACGGGAGGGGGGGTCTTTGTCTTTGTTTGAGTGTTTATCGAAGGGCGGTTGACGGGGCCCTTTGAGCCAGTGCAGAAGTTGTGCTGTGGGGCCTGCCACGCCAGTCACGACTGGTGGCCCAAACAGATTTGGCAAGTCGCCCGGGCATTTGCTCATCGGCGACTTGGAGCAGAGCCCGGCAAGAGGCGCTGCGTGGATTGGAGAAGTTGGGGATTTTACTGGTAGGAACGAAGTTGTAAACTGAGTGTACCAGCCTGCAATAGATTAATGTGTCCGTCCGTCCGTCCCCTTTCAATACTTTAACGAAGTGAAATCTCGTGCTGTTGGGGTGTAAAAATAAAATTGCGCAAAATTCCAATGTTCCTACCAGCCCACCCTGCAGGGACCTGTTTCTTCCTTTCTTTAACATTGCCTTTGTCAATTTTTGGGATTAGAGTGATGAATGTAATTGCAGTGCGAGTTCATGACCTAATATGCAATTTAAAAAAAACAATAACGGTTTACTGGCGGAGCAGCAACGGGTGGAGTGTTCGTCCCTACGTCCCTTCTGCATGAATAATAATAATGTCATTCTCCTCGACGCCTGTGGTTTTCATCCTGGTTGTCCGCTCTCCTCTCGCGCCTCTCGTCGTTGCTGACTGGAAGCATTTTGTTAGGTAGAGGACTGTTGTTGCTAATCTGCGTTTTCAGAATCAGGATATTTAATGTATCCCTGGAGGAATCCGATGAGCTATGAAGCTCTTTTTCTCAACATGTCCAGTAAGGGGCACGAGGTTAGAACGTTACAACAACAAACGGTACAAAAACACGAGAGTAGTGCAAAGTAGAAGAAAGATAAAAAAAAAATCCAAACACTTAGAAGTACTGTACAACACTGAACCATCCCCATCCTACACAGCGCAGAACCGTGACGGACTAACCCAGTCCAGCACTGCATTGTAACCTGGCACTGCATTGTAACCTGGCGTTGCATTGTAACCTGGCGTTGCATTGTAACCTGGCATTGTTGCATTGTAACATGGTGTTGTTGCATTGTAACCTGGCGCTGCATTGTAACCTGGCATTGTTGCATTGTAACATGGTGTTGCATTGTAACCTGGCGTTGTTGCATTGTAGCCTGTCGCTGCATTGTAACCTGGCACTGCATTGTAACCTGGCGCTGCATTGTAACCTGGCGCTGCATTGTAACCTGGCACTGCATTGTAACCTGGCGCTGCATTGTAACATGGTGTTGCATTGTAACCTGGCGTTGCATTGTAACCTGGCGTTGTTGCATTGTAGCCTGGCGTTGTTGCATTGTAACCTAGCGCTGCTTTGTAGCCTGTTGCTGCATTGTGACCTGGCGCTGCATTGTAACCTGGCACTGCATTGTAACCTGGCGTTGTTGCATTGTAACCTGGCGTTGTTGCATTGTAACCTGGCGTTGCATTGTAACCTGGCGTTGTTGCATTGTAGCCTGGCGTTGTTGCATTGTAACCTAGCGCTGCTTTGTAGCCTGTTGCTGCATTGTGACCTGGCGCTGCATTGTAACCTGGCACTGCATTGTAACCTGGCGTTGTTGCATTGTAACCTGGCGTTGTTGCATTGTAACCTGGCGCTGCATTGTAACCTGGCGTTGTTGCATTGTAACCTGGCGTTGTTGCATTGTAACCTGGCGCTGCATTGTAACCTGGCGCTGCATTGTAGCCTGGCGTTGTTGCATTGTAACCTGGCGCTGCATTGTAACATGGCGCTGCATTGTAACCTGGCGCTACATTGTAACCTGCTGTTGTTGCATTGTAACCTGGCACTGCATTGCAACCTGGCGCTGCATTGTAACCTGGCGTTGTTGCATTGTAACCTGGCGCTGCATTGTAACCTGGCGCTGCATTGTAACCTGGCGCTGCATTGTAACCTGGCGCTGCATTGTAGCCTGGCGTTGCGTGTTCCAGACCTGAGGCGTGGAGCTTTGGTGGCTCCAGCGGTGTTCTTTGCCAGCTGCTGCATGGGTTCACTTTGCTTTTAATGGAAATATCTTTGGGGTTTTTTTAAGAACGCGCGACAAACAGTCCCGTGGCACCCCAGCCCCTGAACTATCCCGCTGTCTTGTAGGGCGCGCCGGATGAGGGAGGGCTTGCTCGTGCCTGAAAGAGTCGTGGGAGTTGTTTTGACCATACTTCACCGCGCTGGTCACTGCGGGTTGATGAAGCGGGGGGGGGGGGGGGGCAGGGGAGAGCAAGCGCCGCTGATGCCAGCCGTGGGTCGAGCGTGCCGCGTTCGGCAGTCTGTCCGACGTTTTGCCCCACGTGCTGGGAGCTGAAGTCCGCGTCTTTGAGTTATTCACGGAGAAGACTCCGCCACTCCCTTCCAGGCGCGTGGTGCGAAACATCGGACACCGTTACGAAGGACGCGCGGTGATACACCCGGAGAGTAGACCTATAGTGCTTAGATCATTTTGCTGCTGGAAATGTCCACGTGATGATAAGCTACTTTGTTGGGCTATCATTTGTGGCCAGGTGGCTTCTGAAAAAGAAGATAATAGCGCAGTGGGCTTCACCTGGTATAGGGCCGTCCATAAATGACGTCACGCGATTTTGGACGATTTTTGACCCCCCCCCCCTCGTCACACGGCGTCACAAAAAGTCAGACCCCCCCTCAAATATGACGTCACAAAGTTCTGCCCCCCCCCCCAAACCATATTTCCATTTTGAAAATAAAACATGCTTCAAATCGCTTTAAACTATTGTCATTGTAGTGCGTATGTAAACCCCTTTGTCAAGGTGCCTCACTTTAAAAGTCGCTACGAATCTTAACATCGTTCATTGAAGCTCTGTCGTCCCGACAGGTCTGTACCTTTCACCTGAAGACGGCCGCTTGCGTTGTGGCCGAAACGTCGTGAGAATTTTATTGTGTTATTTTATTATTTTATTCTCATTCTACGTGACTTTACCGAAATAACCAAAGAAGATAACATAGTTTAGTTTGATTTGTATATTATTTTGTAAGTGATTTGTTTACATTTCCTAAACTTGTCACTCCTATAGTTTAGTTGTATTTGTATTTGAAAAGTAATTTGTTTACCTTTCTTATAAGTTGCACTCCTCTATTGCGTGTTTGTATGGTTTGTTGTTGTTGTTGTTACGTTCTGACCACATGCCCCTACTGGACATCTCTATAAAAAAGAGCTTTATAGCTCATCGGATTCCTCCAGCACAGTATATAGATATATATGTTCTGATTAAGATTCTGACATAAAAGACAATCTCTCCGCAGCGGTTAACAAAAATACACTCTGGTAATATACTGGCATTGTCCTTGAAACTGATTGGCCCACACCAGAGACAGCTTTATTTTGAGCCTCTTCTCAAACGGTGTTAGACCAGAGGACGCTAAAAGGCGGAGGGGAAAACCTATTACCATATTTTGGTGCTGGCAAAGGAGATCCCGTGATACGGAGGGACACTTTCAAAAGCAAACGCCATTTGCCACTGCGATGATCAAATTGTTGTTTTCTGTTCGTTTGTTACATTCCTGTTCCTCTCTGGCTTTTAAATTTTAAACTCCGCGCGAAGTTGCTCTGGGCGTGGGTTGCCCTTCGGTGTCGCAGTGACAGCCTTGCAGAACCAGACATTCATTCATTCAGTGAATGAGTGAAGAGCGACAAGCCGAACCAGACATTCATTCATTCAGTGAATGAGTGAAGAGCAACAAGCCGAACCAGTCATTCATTCATTTAGTGAATGAGTGAAGAGCAATCCCCAAAACAGTAATTCATTCAGTGAATGAGTGAAGAGCAACAAGCCGAACCAGACATTCATTCATTTAGTGAATGAGTGAAGAGCAATCCCCAAACCAGTAATTCATTCGGTGAATGAGTGAAGAGCAACAACCCAAACCAGTAATTAATTCCTTCAGTGAATGAGTGAGGAGCAACAACCCAAACCAGTCATTATTTCCTTCAGTGAATGAGTGAGGAGCACCAACCCAAACCAGTCATTATTTCCTTCAGTGAATGAGTGAAGAGCACCAACCCAAACCAGTCATTCATTCAGTGAATGAGTGAAGAGCACCAACCCAAACCAGTCATTCATTCCTTCAGTGAATGAGTGAAGAGCAACAACCCAACAACCCAAACCAGTCATTCATTCAGTGAATGAGTGAAGAGCACCAACCCAAACCAGTCATTAATTCATTCAGTGAATGAGTGAGGAGCACCAACCCAAACCAGTCATTCATTCACAAGAGCAGCGAGACGGCGTCTTGCTGCATTCCTCGCTCCGAGTTTGCAAGCCACGCGCTCTCTATAGAAGCAAATAAATAAATAAATAGCCACGCAACGCGCCTTGCGGTGAAGGAGAAGCAGAACCGGTGGTGCGGTTGTGGAATGTCTGTTGTGTGTGTTGTGTGTGTGTTGTGTGTGTGTTGTACATACACACACAATGTGTGTATGTACACCACACACAATGTGTGTGTTGTGTGTGGTGTATATACACGCAATGTGTGTGTGTTGTACACATACACAATGTGTGTGTGTTGTGCTGTGTGTGTTGTGTGTCTTGTGCTGTGTGTGGTGTGTGTGTTGTATATACACACAATGTGTGTTGTGTGTGTTGTGTGTGGTGTATATACACACAATGTGTGTGTGTGTGTTGTACACATACACAGTGTGTGTGTGTGTTGTACACATACACAATGTGTGTGTGTTATGCTGTGTGTGTTGTGTGTGTTGTGTGTGGTGTATATACACACAATGTGTGTTGTACACATACACAATGTGTGTGTGTGTGTTGTGCTGTGTGTTGTGTGTCTTGTGTTGTGTGTGTTGTATATACACACAATGTGTGTTGTGTGTGTTGTGTGTGTTGTGTGTGGTGTATATACACACAATGTGTGTGTGTTGTACACACACACAATGTGTGTGTGGTGTATATACACACAATGTGTGTGTGTTGTACACATACACAATGTGTGTGTTGTGCTGTGTGTGTTGTGTGTGGTGTATATACACACAATGTGTGTGTGTGTTGTAGACATACACAATGTGTGTGTGTTGTTCTGTGTGTGTTGTGTGTCTTGTGTTGTGTGTGTTGTGTGTGTTGTATACACACACAATTTGTGTTGTGTGTGTGTTGTACACATACACAATGTGTGTGTTGTGCTGTGTGTGTTGTGTGTGTTGTGTGTGGTGTGTGTGTGTGGTTTGTGTGTTGTACACATACACAATGTGTGTGTTGTGTCTTGTGTTGTGTGTGTGTGTTGTGCTGTGTGTGCGTATGGCGTGTGCGTGTTGTACACACACACAGCACACACACTTTGTTTGCGTGTGTGTGCTGTGTGTCTTGTGTTGTGTCTTGTGTGCGTGGTGTACACATACACAATGTGTTTGCGTGTGTGTGTGTATGTCACGCAAAAATATAAAGATCCCCCGTGTAGCCTTAACAGACTGTTGGGGCAAGTGCTGTTAGCGAGCACCTATGAAGGCCGGAACGGTACACGAGGGGGTGGGTGGCCAGAACCACGCCCGGCCGCCTTTGTCTCCCCAGTGGCGATGTTTACACATCTCACCAGGTACTCATTTGAGGCTGAGTCGACCTACGCGAGGCCCAGGACCGGTTCAGACAATCGTCACTGGTGGTGTTGGACCGTGAGCGGGAATCGAACTCGGGTCGCCAGGTTCGTAGCGCAGCGTGGCGCTAACCGCCACACCACCGCTCCCCATTGCGTGTGTGTGTGTGTGTCCAACACACACGTGCACCTTGCTGGCCTGAATAGTTTAGTTGTATTTGTATAAGTGTTTTAAAAGTAATTTGTTTACCTTTCTTATACGTTGCACTCCTCTATTGCGTGTTTGTATTGTTTGTTGTTGTTGTTACGTTCGGACCCCGTGCTCCAACTGGACATCTGTGAAGAAGAGCTTCACAGCTCATCGGATTCCTCCTAGAGTATTAATTAATATTCCGATTCGCTTGCAAACACCACTTGCCCCAACACCCTGGTGAGGCTATACGGGGGATTTTTGTCTTTGGAACGGTAGTGTAGCGGGTAGCGCCCTGCGCTACGAACCCGGCGGTTCCAGTTCACGGCCAACAACAGTGACGATTATCTGAACCGGTCCTGGGCCTCCCCTAGGTCGACTCAGCCTGAAATCAGTACCTGGTGCTGTGTGTAAACATCGCCACTGGGAAGACAAAGGTCGCTGCGAAACACTACTGGACATCTGTGAAAAAGAGCTTTATAGCTCATCGGATTCCCCCCCCCCCGTATGAACAAAAATTCAGATTCTGACCCACCCCCTCGTGTGCCGTGCCAGCATTCATAGGTGCCACTCGCTAACAGCACCTGCCCCCCCCCCCCCCATACACACACACAGTCCGTTGAGACTACAGATGAGATATTTGCGTGAGATCTCTCACAAGGCCCTCTGTTGTTAGGCACGGGTTGGTGGGGGGTGGTGGTGTAGGTTAAGAAAATAGAAGACGAAAACGCGTCCCTGAGAGTCTTGGCCAATCTGGATTTGAAGCTTTTGAGCCACCAGCGCCTGCCAGAACAACGCGGCCGCGACTTCCACTCCGAGGCTGTAGACAAAGCTACACCACCCCCTCCTACCCCTGCCGCCGTCTTACAATGGGACGCTTTGTCTAGCCATGCCCACGTGTCACGTCTGACACGTGGGCACTTGCTAACCGGGGGTCTCTAGACCAGTGGGGCTCTTCGCTTGTGCCAGATTATATATATATTTTAGACGGTAAAATCATCGAAACACGTTGAGTAACACTTTTGTTTCATCACACCCCTATTATGTGTTTATTAACATTGTACAATTTTTTTTTACGACGGAGAACCAAAGGGCCCCCCCCCCCTGCGCCTTTGACAGGACTGCAGAAAAGGTAAAGACTCTCCCCCCCTCCCCCCCTCGCAGGTCTGCACGTGCTCCCCCCCTATACATTGTTCATCATGCTAAGTCCGCCAATTAAATGCTAATTGTTATGCTAATTCCTTTGTCAAGGCGCTCTGCTTCGTCTCACACAGCTTAAAGGTCGCGGTCTGAGCTTGGCTGTGTTCGCTCCAGCGCTGTCCTCTAGACAGTCTGGTCCCTTCACCTGATGAAGGCCACTTGTGTTGTGGCCGAAACGTCGTGAATTTTTTTTTATTTTTTGTTGTTTTTTACGTGACTTTACCGAATAGAACCAAACAGTATCGGTAAAGAGCCGTTTGACACGTGGCAGGAGGCTTCTCGCGACCAATATCATCCACAATAGAGGTTGCTTTGGGTGAGATCGTTAAAACCCGCCACCACCCGACACAGCCAACTAGTAAGGGTTGTCACGTGAACAGAACGTGGCCAATTCGTCACCACTGCTGTTACATTACGAGACGGATCCGGAAAGTAAGAAGCAGCGTGGAGTTAACAGTTATGCCTGTTCAACATGACCTGTGAGCAAACACCTCTGTATGTACACATATATGTAGTAGCTACTACAAGCTACGACATATGTAGTAGTAGCTACATGTGTAGTAGCTACTACATATATGTACACATATATGTAGTAGCTACTACAAGCTACTACATGTAGTAGCTACATGTGTAGTAGCTACTACATATATGTACACATATATATAGTAGCTACTACAAGCTACTGCATGTAGTAGCTACATGTGTAGTAGCTACTACATATATGTACACATATATGTAGTAGCTACTACAAGCTACTGCATGTAGTAGCTACATGTGTAGTAGCTACTACATATATGTACACATATATGTAGTAGCTACTACATATATGTGTACACATATGTAGTAGCTACTACAAGCTACGACATATGTAGTAGTAGTAGCTACGGGCCCCGCACTTTCAAGGGCCCCGCGCTAAATGCTTTCAAGCTATCAATTCCGGTTCAGTGATTCTGCACTTGCTCTATTACTACAGTACTATACCGCCTTCAACTTTGTATGAACGACTGGGTGTTTAAGGTCAGCGATTTGTGTCGTATTATCTGGCTGTACAGCAAATGAAAAAACACAATTACTTTACTGTGCAAGTTGAACATTTACGTGTTTTTTTAAAATATATTTAGGGCCCCTTTATAACATAATGCTACAGGCCGTGCACTAGCTTCATCCGGCACTGGGGATTGGGTGACCAGCATCACGTGCGAGGGATGCATTGAGCCGGGCAGTGCAATCACGTGTGTATCAATATACGCACGTGGCCTGTAACCTGGCGTTGAGTTTGGAGGGGGGGGGGGGTGGATATCGTGAGAACCTCCCTCCCCGTGAGTGGGCGCGTCCAGGAGGAGCCGTACTCCTAGCTCGCCAGGAAGGCGGTAACAGCGATGATGTGGACCCCCCCCCCCCCCACCGTTCCGTCTGTATGTGATACGGCGTTTCCCCCTCGCGCGTTTTAGGTTTCCTGCCCCACATGTAAACACTCACAAGTTGGCCCGATAACACCTTTCAATGTCTAGACCACTCTAGAGGATCGCAGAGCTCGGACAGATGTGTGGTGCCGGCTCGGCACGTGGCTGCCCCCCCACCTCCCCCCCCGATGCTCATCCGAGGTTCCTCCTGGCGCCGAGAATGATGAGTGAATACCGTGGTCCGTTACGAGCTGAACGCATCGTTTATTGATCCAGCACGGGGGTTGATAAAGAGCTGTACGTCATTTTACATCCTCCCTCCCTCCCTCCCTCCCTCCCTCCCTCCCTCCCTCCCTCCCTCCCTCCCTCCCTCCCTCCCTCCCTCCCTCCCTCCCTCCCTCCCTCCCTCCCTCCCTCCCTCCCTCCTTCCCTCCCTCCCTCCCTCCTCCGACGACGACGCGAGCCGGTTCATGGATAAAGACGCTCGACCCGGAATCGGTGGCAAAAGTCGTCGTGGGATCCGACCTGCTGTGACGTCACCGCCACGCGGTGTGCCGCCGATCCGTCGAGCCCCGCCCCCTCCCCCGCCGCCCCCACGGCACGCGAGCCGATCCCCTCGCTCCATCTCCGCTGGGGACGTCTCCGCGGGGGCCGCCACGAGTCTCGTCCGTCGGCCGTCATCCCTCCCGGCAGGCAAACAAGCTACTGCCCAAAGCTCACCCACTTGAACAGCTCGTCGTTAGTCAGCCGTGGTCAATCCACTGCTGGACGGCTTCCCCCGAGCCGTCGCCGCGTCCCGCCGCCCACGTGCCGTGCCGACTCGTTGATGAGCGCCCGCACCCGAGAGCGTCCCCCCACCTAACCCCCCCCCCCCCGCCCACCACCTCCACTTTTTGCTGCCATTCCGCCGTTCGCCTCGAACCAGCGGCGCACTGCTTAGCTAAGCCGGGGGGGGGGAGCAAAAAACACCGCGGCATTGCCGGAGGATAAGCAAACCATTCTGCTCGCTCACGCCGGGAACAAAAAAAAAAGTGCCCGTCCCTGCTCAGGCCCAGTCGAGGCGTTGGGCGACGATGGGCGAGGCCCCTTCGCCGGGGGGGCCGCGGGGCCGCGGGCGGTGAGGCGCGGTCAGGGCCTGTGGACGGGCGTGGAGGGTCGGGACATGCGCACGATGTGCACCAGCGAGGAGTAGACGTCCTCGTCCATGCAGCCCTGCGGGGAGAAGGACACACGAGGGTGGGGTAACTTGGAGTCATCTCGGTGGTGGAGCGACGTCGCTGACCCTCGACGCTTGCTGGTTTCACGCAAGGTCTCGTGACACCCCCCCCCGCCCCTCCCACTAGTAACTCGACTTGACACCTCATCAGAGATTTATCCATGAGGCAATTCAGATTTACAAACACAGACACAATTTCAACCGAGAAGATGGTTTCAAATTAAGCAACCATTGGAAAGATGTTCTAAATCATACCAAACATTAATCTAATTTTCAATAGTATTTATCCAAATAGTGACATACCAAACTTTCATAGAAGCTTATTTCGCTTCACACCTACATTTGTAAACTCCCCCCCCCTCCCCTGTGCCGGTCCTCTACGTTCCACTTCACACCCCCTCCCCCCCTCCGTGCCGGTCCTCTTGTGCTTTTCGGTCATTTTATGCAAATTCCTTTGTCAAAGCGTTTTGTTTCCTCCCACACAGCTTAAAAGGACGCGACCTGGGATGAACTGTCTTCACTCCAACGCTGTCCTCGTGACAGTACGGCCCCCTTCACCTGATGAAGGCCACTTGTGTTGTGGCCGAAACGTCGTGATTTTTGTTGTTTTATTTTTTTACCTACGTGACTTTACCGAATAGAACCAAAGAGTAAGGAGGAGGTGGCTTTAGCGACTGATATTATCCATAGAGGTTTTGTTGGGTTAGATGGCGTCAGTGTGGTGTCGTTAAACCCGCAGCCACCCCGACACGGCCAAATCGGTCAGGGTGTGTCACGAAAACAAAACGTGGTCAATTCGTTAAGAGTTCAGCACACACCGGCTGCGCGTTGGAGAGTAAACCCACCACGACATTTACCATTCGAGTACGGTGACGTTTCGCCGGTAATTTACAACAACAACAGTAACCAGCATCATCAGGCGACAGCCACAGAGTTGTGGAGAAATCCAGCAATAGATATCCATTGTAGTTTACATTAATATGTTAACCCCACCCCCTCCTCTGGTGCTCACACCTGATTGGCTAACAAGTGATGACATCACATTTACCCCCGTCTATTTAAGATGGAAACAGGACCGATGAGGTTGGTTAGTGCTGAACCAGTAACGAATTGGCCGTGTTCTGTTTACGGGACGAACCTTTATCAATTGGCTGTACCTCTGCATGTCGAATGGTCTCCACGCATCTGTACCTTTATATATCTATACGACACTCTATGGGTTTACTATATGATCCATAGTTTGGATGGCAAGGCCACGATTGCACTACAGTACTGTGGCTTGTCTTTAATGTATCGCAATGGGTCTCTATGTAATTATATGGGTCTCTATGTAATTCTATGGGTCTCTATGTAATTCTACGGGGTCTCTATGTAATTATACGGGTCTCTATGTAATTCTATGGGTCTCTATGTAATTCTATGGGTCGCGATGTAATTCTACAGGTCTATATGTAATTATATGGATCTCTATGTAATTATATGGGTCTCTATGTAATTCTACGGGTCTCTATGTAATTCTATGGGTCTCTATGTAAGTCTACGGGTCTCTATGTAATTCTACGGGTCTCTATGTAATTCTATGGGTCTCTATGTAATTCTATGGGTCTCGATGTAATTCTATGGGTCTCGATGTATTTATATGGGCCTCTATGTAATTATATGGGTCTCCATGTAATTCTATGGGTCTCTATGTAATTCAATGAGTCTCTATGTAATTCTATGGGTCTCTATGTAATTCTATGGGTCTCTATGTAAGTCTACGGGTCTCTATGTAATTCTACGGGTCTCTATGTAATTCTATGGGTCTCTATGTAATTCTATGGGTCTCGATGTAATTCTATGGGTCTCGATGTATTTCTATGGGCCTCTATGTAATTATATGGGTCTCCATGTAATTCTATGGGTCTCCATGTAATTCAATGAGTCTCTATGTAATTCTATGGGTCTCTATGTAATTGTATGGGTCTCTATGTAATTCTATGGGTCTCTATGTAATTCAACGGGTCTCTATGTAATTCGATGGGTCTCTATGTAATTATATGGGTCTCTATGTAATTCTATGGGTCTCTATGTAATTATATGGGTCTCTATGTAATTCGATGGGTCTCTATGTAATTCAATGGGTCTCTATGTAATTCTACGGGTCTCTATGTAATTCAATGGGTCTCTATGCAATTCTATGGGTCTCTATGTAATTCTATGGGTCTCTATGTAATTCTATGGGCCTCTATGTAATTCAATGGGTCTCTATGTAATTCAATGGGTCTCTGTAATTCTACGGGTCTCAATGTAATTCAATGGGTCTCTATGTAATTATATGGGTCTCCATGTAATTCTATGGGTCTATATGTAATTCAATGGGTCTCTATGTAATTATACGGGTCTCTATGTAATTCTATGGGTCTCTATGTAATTCTATGGGTCTCTATGTAATTCTATGGGTCTCTATGTAATTCTATGGGCCTCTATGTAATTCAATGGGTCTCTATGTCATTCTACGGGTTTCTATGTAATTCAATGGGTCTCTATGTAATTCAATGGGTCTCTGTAATTCTACGGGTTTCTATGTAATTCAATGGGTCTCTATGTAATTCTACGGGTCTCTATGAAATTCAATGGGTCTCTATGTAATTATACGGGTCTCTATGTAATTCAATGGGTCTCTATGTAATTCAGTGGGTCTCAATGTAATTTTATGGGCCTCTATGTAATTCTATGGGTCTCTATGTAATTCTATGGGTCTCTAAGTAATTCTATGGGTCTGGATTCACGCCGCAGGAATCCTATGAGCCGCAAAGCTCTTTTTTTTCCACAGACGTGGGCGTCGACGAGGAGGTGCCGTACCCCCCTGGCTCGCCAGGAGGGAGGCGGTCACGGCATAGTGGACTAATCCACATCCGTTTCCATCTGCACGGGGATCGAGCGTTTCCCCCACCCCACCCCACCCCGTGTTTTTTTTTCTCCGGACGCTCCGGTTTCCTCCTCGCACGTGAGCCTTAAACACAACTCGTCATTAAATCGGCTGAAGACATCTCGCAAATAAAAAAAAACGCAATCGCGTGGCAGTGGGGACCCTCCGGAACAAAATAACAACTCTTACAACTCAGTCGTGTGGCTCTCCTGGATACAAAAAGTAAAGGTTGATAATTCGTATAATAATTATCCATAATAGAGGGTGTTTTGGGTTAGATCGCGTAATTATAAATGTGTCGCTATGCCCGCCACCACCCAACAGCCAACCAGTAAAGGTTGTCACGTAAACAGAACGTGGCCAACTCGTTACGAGTACAGCACTAACCGGTGTGTTGGAGAGCAAACCCACAACATTCACAATCAGAGTACGACGTTTCGCGAGTAAATACAACCAGCATCGGCATGGCGACAGACAGATTCGTGGAGACATCCTCCTGTTTCGTTCTTAAGTGGATGTGATGATGTCCCTTGTGAGCTACTCAGACGATGAATGCATATACATTACAATGGGTATCCATTACCGATCGGGTTATTAATACGGTTATCAACGTACATTATGCATGCACATTGTGCTTGCACACGATGTTGATTGCCAGCAAAGGAGTGTGCGTGTGTGTGTGTTGGAGGTGGGGTGGCGAGAGTGGCGTTTCACCTGCACGGCGCACATCAGGTGAGCTCGATAGGTGTCCACCACCTCCTTGTGAACTCTCTCCTCCTCCTGGCGGCAACGGTTGCAAGCACGCACGTAAAGCACCGCTGGTTAGCGAGCGCCTATTATGGGCCGACGCTAACACTACCGCTTTGATGGTAGCCGCCGGTGGCTAGGAGATGTTAACTGCCTCCCCTGGTCTACAGGAGGTCGTGGGTTCGATCCCGACCCTGACGCCTGCTGCTGTATATTTGGAGTTTGCGCGTCTCTCTCTCTCTCTCATCATCATCACAGTGGCTAGGAGATGTTAACTACCTCGCCTGGTACACAGGAGGTCGTGGGCTCGATCCCGACCCTGACGCCTGCTGCTGTATATTTGGAGTTTGCGGTGTCTCTCATCATCATCATCATCACGATGGCTAGGAGATGTTAACTACCTCGCCAGGTCTACAGGAAGTCGTGGGTTCAATCCCGACCCTGACGCCTGCTGCTGTATATTTGGAGTTTGCGTGTCTCTCTCTCATCATCATCATCATCATCACGGTGGCTAGGGAGATGTTAACTACCTCGCCTGGTACACAGGAGGTCGTGGGTTCGATCCCGACACTGCTGCTGCTGTATATTTGGAGTCTGCGTGTCTCTGTCTCTCCCCGTGGTCGCGTGGATTTTTTCCGGGTTCTCCTGTTTTTCCCTCCACATTTATAATCAACATCACGCGTTTGGAGTGTTTGGCTGCGAATCATTCCCACGTGATAAGCCACTTCGTTGTGCTATCATTTGTGACCAGGTCGCTTCTGAAAAAGAGCTATACAGCTTAGTGGACCCTAACTGGTAAAATAAAACTTTTTTTTTAATAGTTTATGATCATAGCCAAAGTCACTGTCTGCATCATCATCATCACTGTCTACATCATCATCATCATCACTGGCTTCATCATCATCACCACTGTCTGCACCATCATCACTGTCTGCATCATCATCACCACTGTTTGCACCATCATCACTGTCTGCATCATCATCATCATCACTGCCTACATCATAATCACTGGCTTCATCATCATTATCACCACTGTCTGCACCATCATCACTGTCTGCATCATCATCATCATCACCACTGTCTGCACCATCATCACTGTCTGCATCATCATCACTGCCTACATCATCATGATCAGCATCATCATCATCATCACCACTGTCTGCACCATCATCACTGTCTGCATCATCATCACTGCCTACATTATCATCTTCATCAGCATCATCATCATCATCACTGTCTGCATCATCATCATCATCACCACTGTCTGCACCATCATCACTGTCTGCATCATCATCATCATCACCACTGTCTGCACCATCATCACTGTCTGCATCATCATCATCATCACTGCCTACATCAGAATCATCATCATCACTGGCTTCATCATCATCATCATCACCACTGTCTGCACCATCATCATCAGCAGCGCTATCACCGCTATTGCCACCGCCGCCAGCAGCGCCGACTCTCCCGCACCTCCTTCTGCCGACGCAGCTGCCCAATCTGAGCCAGCAGTTCGGCGACCTGCCGGCCCGGGCGGCCCTCGCGGCTCGGATCGCCGGACCGCCGCGGCGGCGGCGGCGTGGCGCCGGTGGCGGCGGTGGCCGCAGTCGGAGGAACGACCCCTCGGAGGGTCCGACGCAGCTCGTTCACCTCCTCTTGCAGCTCCTTGATCTGCTCGGTGGGGGGGGGGGGGGTGCAGGGGGTCAGGGGGGTGGGTGGGTTGGAGAGGGATGGAGAGGCACGAGGTGAGGTGTGGGTGGTGACGATGGCTCGTCTAGCAGCGCCCTCTAGAGGTGGTGTTTGGGAACCAGCGCGGCCCTGAAATGCTTTTAAGTTGAGTCACCGTAAATGCGGCCGGCCACGGACCGCGACGACGACTACCGCGTCATGAAGGACGCGAGGGAGAAACGAATCGCGAGCGTGAACGTGGGAGTCGGAGCGCCACCGCAACTCCCACCGCCTCCGGCCAACGTCCCCCTTCCCAGGGAGATGCGGGACATCCTGACGCCGTGCCGCCCGCCCGCCCGCTCGCTCGCCCGCCCGCCCGCTCGCTCACCCGCCCGTCCTTCTCTCTCGCCGCGTCGCCCCTCGTCCCACCGCTCCCTTTCGCCGGCGCCGGCGGCTCGTGGAAGGTGACGGAGCGGGAGTCGGTGCGGCGGGCGGCGGACGAGGAGGAGGAAGAGGAGGGGGAGGGAGAGGGCTCGGCGCGGGCGAGGAGGGCGGCCATGCGGCGCTGGGCCGCGTCGGCGTGCGCTAGCGCGGCGTCGCGCTCCGTCTTCATGTAGAGCGCCTCGCGCTGCACGCGGAACACCTCGGAGCTCGTCTTCTCGTGGTTCGCCGACAGCACGGACAGCTTGCGCCCCAGCGTCTCCACCTAGGCGGCGGGCATCGCGCGGGGGTTACGCGTCGGTTACCGACGACGATGGCGATGGTGGCGATGCCAGCTCGTAACGCTGCACCGCCACGGCCGCACGGTATCCGCTCCTCGCTCTCCAAAGGCGAGAGAAGAGCGGGTGACTGGAGGAGAGAGAGAGGATGACTCTCAGAGAGAGAGAGAGGACGACTCTCAGAGAGAGAGAGGACGACTGAGAGGGGGCGCCGAGAGGAGGAACCACGGATGAGGAGCGGGAAGGCAGCAGCAGCAGTAGAAGCCAAGCGGTGGCGAGGAGCCGGCGCCACTAACAATGCCCAAGCTCTGTGGTCCTCTATATATATCAACATGTTATTAGCCAATGAGTGTTTATACGTGGGAGGAAACTGGAATACCGGCAGAAAACTCGCGTGTGTGAGGGGGCAACGCTCTATCCCAAACAGACGCAACAGGTGGAGTCCACATTTCTGCTGGGGAGCTAGGGGAAGGGAGTTTCACAACAACATCTGCGTGTAATCCACCAACCCTCACTGCTCCCTACACAGTGCTGGATTACCGGCATGCATAGCCACCACCGCCCACATGAAAACCCATCTGAAGGATTTAGAATTCGGTGGTTTTAGTTCATCAGGCGTTGCTTAAACATTAAGGCAGCGACTTTCATCTCACACTTTACAATCCCATGCGGTCATCATCATCGTCATCACTGCCGTCATCGTCATCATTATCATCATCACTGTCATCATCGTCGTTGTCATTGTCATCATTGTCATCATCGTCATCATCACCGTCATCATCGTCATCATCATTGTCATCATTGTCATCGTCGTCGTCATCACCGTCGTGCGAAAGCTGCCTCGTGGGCACCGAGGGTCACGTGACCGCCCCTCACCGCTGCACGCCAACTCCAGCCGTGTCGCAGAACCTCCACCGCCGCTTAGTGCGGTCGGCTACGTCCGGTGCCAAAGAGGTTCAGTGTACAGCACTCACCTCGGCCTCCAGGGCAACCCTGGTCTTCTCCAGCCGCTCCAGCTCGCTGGCGCCCTTCGCCTGCGATTTCCCTTCCGCCGCCGCCTTCGCCGCCGCCGCCGCCTCCTCCCGAGCCGTCCGCCGGAGCGGCTCCGCCTCCAGCTCCTGGACGCGCGCCGACAATCGGCGGGCCACGTCCTCCCCCGCGGCCAGCGCCACGTCGCGCTCCCCCAGCAGCGCCGTCGCGCGCTCCAGCTCGCGCGAGACGGCGCTCGCCGGCCCCTCGAGGGCCTCGGCCGCCGCCGCCGCCGCCGCCGCCGTCGCCGCCGCCGCCGCGCCGCCGTCGCCGCCGTCGTCGCCGTCGCCGCCGTCGCGTTCCGGCGGCGGCCGCCTTCGAAGCTCCGCGGTCCGCCCGCCGTCTCGCCCGCTTTGCCGCCCGTCCGAGAGCTCGGCGCGCAGGCGGTCGGCTTCGGCCCGCGCCTCGCCGAGCCGCTCCCCGAGGGACGCCAGCTCCGAGCGCAGGCTCCGCGCCTCGGCCGCCGACGCCGCACGCTCTTCGCGGGCGCGGCGGTACCCGTCGCTGAGCTCGGAGAAGCGGCGCTCGAGGTCGGAGAAGCGCTGGCGCCCGGTGGCCTGCCGGTGGGAGGGGGGGGGGGTGGTCGGACGGAAAGAGAGCGCGGGTCGAGGCGTTCGCGAGCGGCCGCTGGGGCCTCTTGCGAGGTGGACCGTGGCCTGGCACGCGAGCGGACGCTGGCGAGCCGAGCTCCGTTCCCGACTCCCGCCCGTGGCTGCCGTCAACCGGCCCTGCCCACCCCCCCCCCCCCCAGCCCCCCCAAGCCGCCCCACTCCCGTGAGCAACCCGCACTGGCCGGCGTGGGGAGGCCTTCATCCGGTGCGGATTTACAAAAGGGGTCGTCGATGTGACGGTGCTTTGCGTAGCAGATTCGTGGCAGGAAGGCGCCGCGTGCTAAGGAATTGATAAATAAATTCGGCGCATTTCTGTGCAAATTGAGAAAAAAACTTTTTCGCGCCTATTCATCGTGCGCTGTGAGCATGAGGATGATTTTCTTTCTTCAATCGGCGCGCTATTTTACGGCTCCCACGTGGCCATTACGAAACTCCCGAGAGACAGACAGAGACACCCCAGCAGCTCCGGGGATCGAACCCATAACCTCGTCGCCGCTCACCCCGCTCTCCTCCTCGTCCCCGCCATCTTCATCGTCTCCTCCCGGACGTCCCCTCCTTCCCGCCACCGCCGCCTTCCCCCCCTCTTCCTCCTCCACCTCGTTCTCCCGCTCCTCCTCGTCCTCCTCTTCGCAGCCGTCGACTGGCTCCCCGTGCGCCGGCGCGTGGCGACGCCGGGTCCCCTCGGTGGCGACGACGGGGTCGGTGCCCACGCACTTGTCCACCAGCGCGGCCACCGCCACGAGCGGCGCTTGCCGCCGTCAAAACGGGAGAGAGCCGAGGGAGGGGAGCAATGAACCAAACGCGCGCGCGCGCACACAACGCATTCCTCGCGGTGGACGCAGACGCGTCGCCCCTGCCGGAGTCGCCGTGCGGGACGCTCCGCGCGGCGGCCATCGCGGGCCGGCCAACATTTGGGGGAAATGCGAAAGGACGCCGCCGACGTTGGGACCTCCCCGAGTACGCTCCTCCGCTCGCGGGGCCGCCCGGCAGGGACTACTCACGTGGGCGCGACGCCTCCTGCTCCTCCTCCTCCTCCTGCGCCGGCGCCAGCGCGCACCGCGACGTCGCCTCGCTGGGCCGTGCGGGCGGCCCCGCCGCCGCCACCTCCCCCGCGACCTCCGACCCTTGCCCGGGAGTCGCCCCCCCGACCTCTGACCCGCTGGCGTCCGACCCGCGGATGGCGCCTGCAAGGGGAGCGCGACAAATTCCCCCGCGCGGGGGATTCTCCCCTAACGGGGAGAATCCCCCGCGCGGGGGAATTTGTCGCTCGCGTGAGAAACGACGATTCGCGATTCGAACGGACGCTTAGGTTCGCTGATGCCACGCTCGACAAGGGCGTGACGACGGAGCCAACGCTGATGGACGGAATTGAAGAACGCGGACGGGACACCACCCGACAGCAATCCCGGCAAGAGCAAATGGCAACTCTGAGTGGAAGGAAACGAAGGGTAGAGGGCGACCGAGGAAAGGAGGGGGCGCTGGAGAGGAATGATGAGGAAACATCAGCAGCGGACGGGACACAATGACGACGACGATGATGATGATGATGATGACGATGATCGGCAACAGCGGAGGGTGGCTGCCGCTGCTGCTGCCAGCGCGAATTCCGTCGAGCGGCTGGACGGGAGAAGAGAGCGAAAGAGCCGCAACGAGGCCAACGGAGTGGACACGAAACGGAGCGGAGGCAAACGGAAAATCGGGAGCCTCATCGATCGTCGCATCTCTAGCCAACACTCACGACGACGACGACGGAACATTCGCCAGCGTTGGCGAGAGGTGCGGGGGGGCGTCGAGAGTTAGGAGAGCCACGTGCCTTGCTTGCGCCGCGCCGACGACGCTTTGCTGGTGAACCTCAAGAAATTGCTCTCCAGGTCGGAGTCCGACACGGCGTCGGCGTCCGCTTCGTCGCTCTCGTCGTCGTCCGCCGTCTCGGTTATCTCCGGGATTTCCCACGTCACCCTCTTCGCTGTCGCCGCCTTTGCCGCCGTCAAGGCCCCGGCGGACCGGGCGCACTCCAGCTCCGCCCGCAGGGATCCCAGCTCCGCCTCGACGCGGCTCAGCTCCGTGTCTTTTGCCCGGAGCTCCACCCTGGCGGACTCCAGCTCCGCCCGCAGAGACTCCACCTCGGTCTCCACGGCCCGCAGCTGCCCGCGGGCGGCCCCCAGCTCTGACTCGCGTGACTCCAGCTCGCGCCGGCGGCTCTCCAGCTCCGCGATGCGAGAGTCCAGCTCGGATTTTGGGACGAGCTCCGCGCCCCCGGCCGTCGGCTCGTCCGGCGCCCCCGGCCTGGCCTGGGGACGACGACAACGACAGACGGACGGGCGGCGCTGGCGTTGAGTGCCGGATTCCGGTAGCGGCCCAAATTTCGAACCGCAAGAACCCATTCCCACGGAGCGGTGCTCACCCACGGTGGCCCCGTGGTTCCACCGGTGGGGGGGGGAGGGGGGGGGCGACGCTGCGTCGTGCATCTACCCCGACGAAGTAAGTCGCGCGTGGCTTTTTGGTAAATCTGGAGCGCGACGCCGGCACGCGGGAGGGCTGCCCTCGATTCGAATCGCGTCACGGGACCTCAGGACGCCGCTGTGAGCGGGGCTATTTGCTGATTGGTACGCCCCGCAGTATGAACTGGGACGGACCCGCTGGGCGCGAACCGCGAGACCGCCGTGGCAAGGCTCTCCACGGGCGGGCTATCGGGGGGGGGGGGGTCGAGGGCTCACCACGTGAGCGAACGCGACGAGTGAAGCGACGCGTGGGTGCGCGGTGCGCTGGGTCAAGCGACTCGTGTGACTTGACTACGTGCTTGACGAGTCGACCGACGAGAGAAACGGCGAATAAAAATCCCTTAGCCCACCTCCATTCCCGAACGCCTCGCTCCGCTGACGAGACGCCGCGTTTCCCAATCCGGTCCCAAGAGCGTTGCTTGCACTGAATCAATTTCTGCTGAACTTACGTGCTCCCAGAAGGCCGTGCGGCTAATGGGCCAAAGGAATCTGACGAGCTGTAAAACTCTTTTTCACAGACGTCCAGTCGGGGCACAGGGCAAGAACGGCACAGCAACAATACAAAAGCATGATAGGGGTGAAAGGTATAGGAAAGATAAACAAATCACCCATCGTCACCTAACCTGCTCCGGACCCGATCTCCAAACCGTGATCCCGTCCTGACCCTCAACCCTAACCCTAAGTCCCCATTCCCAACCTGACGAAGGACTCCAACCCTCCTCTTCACCACGAGTCCTGATCGCAACCCAAGTCCCTCCCTTAGTGCTCCACGCTGGCTCCCGTCCCGGCAATTCACTCTCCGGCGTGACGAGCGCTCTCCGCGAGCCTCTCCAACCGATAACGACCGGCGGCGGTGCCGGCGACGGCGGCGAGTCACCGGAGTGGAGCCGGCACGGCCGTCTCGAGCCGGCCGCCCCCCCCCCCGGCCCCCACCTGGGAGTTCCGGAGCTCCTGGTTCTGCTGGCACAGCACCAGGATGTGCTGCTGGAGATCGGTGAGCGCTGAGCGGAGGTCTCCGCGGCCTCCCCCGCCCGGCGCACGATCGCCATCCACTCCTCCTGTTGCTGCCGGGGGGGGGGGTGGGGCGGTGGGAGGGGGAGAGAGGGGGGGCAGGGTGGGACATCTCGACCGCGTGAGGAAGCTTCACGCTCAGACTGAGAATCTTCGTTTGTCCCTGGAGAAGGAATCCGAAGAGCTATGAAGCTCCTTTTCACTGATGTCCAGTAGGGGCACGGAGTCAGCATAAGTGACGAATATCTGAACGGGACCTGGGCCTTGCTAAGGGTCAACTCAGCATAAATTAGTGTTTAAACGTCACCAATGGAGAGGCAAATGTGGCTGGGTGTGGTGCCAGCTACACCAAAGCACTTACCCCAACAGCCTGTGAAGGCCTGTGAAGGCTGTTGGGGTAAGTGCTATACAGTACGGGGATAAGTACGGGGATAATAATTAACGTTTGTAAGGTGCATAAAATCCGCAGATGCCAATGCGCCCCCTGTGTATGGAAAGCAGGGGGCACGAAGATCACAGGGACCTCGTTGGGAGAGTCGGCACGGAATGAGTTCCTGTGAATATTGCGGGGCTAAGCCCACTTAGGGTCTTGTAAGGCGGCGGCAGCGTCGTTTCATAGTCCACCCGAGTGTGAGTGAGTACACGCGCACGAGTGCGTTAACCCACGTGCGTCACCCCACGTGCGTTAACCCACGTGCGTCACCCCTCGTGTGTCACACCCACGTGCGTTAACCCCACGTGCATTAACCCACGTGCGTTAACCCCACGTGCGTCACCCCACGTGCGTCACCCCACGTGCGTCACCCCACGTGCGTTAACCCACGTGCGTTAACCCCACGTGCGTCACCCCACGTGCGTCACCCCACGTGCGTTACCCCACGTGCGTCACCCCACGTGCGTTAACCCCACGTGCGTCACCCCACGTGCGTCACACCCACGTGAGTTACCCCACGTGCGTCACCCCCACGTGCGTTACCCCACGTGAGTTACCCGGCGCCGGTGTCCCCGAGGCGTCAGGACCCCGCGTCTTTGTCCCTCGCTCCGCTGCTGCCGCCGCCTGCCAGAGAGGGAGACGACAGCGGGGGTGGTGGGGAACGTTCAGCTTGGCCGCTCGCGCGCAGTACCTTCACTCGGTGTCACCCGACGAGAACTCAAAGAGGCCGGGATGAGTCTCAAAGTATGAAAGACGAGAGCAGGTTTCTGCCCTGGTTGCATGCTCGCCACGAGTGCTGTGTGCGGCCAGGAGGAGTCTCATTCGCGAGAGCGACTTGGGGGCATTTGTTTGCCAGTAAGCGTGATGGGGGGGTGGAGGTGGTGATGAGTGATGTACGTGACGCCCGAGGCACACACGGTGGCCTGCTCTCGCGAAGCGCCAATGACCGCGGAGGGGGGCGTGTTAGGTGAGTCCGCCGGATTTGCAACCGTGGACCTCAGCGACGGCGGTGCAGGAGGTCGCGCTGCTCGCCTGCTGCGGTGCCTCCTTCGCGTGCGCCGCCAGGGTCTCCTGCAGACGCAGGATGGTTGCCAGGACGTCGCGGCTGCCCTCTTTCCTCCTCGTGATGCCGCTCGGCGTCTTCCGGGGCTCCACTCTCTGGTGTTGGCGCAACGAAGAGTACGGTGAGCGCGATGTGGAGCCGGGTGGCTCGGCACGGTGCGCGGCGCGGCCGGGTGGCTCGGTACGGTGAGTGACACGACCCAGCGGCTCAGTATGGTGAGTGACACGACCCAGCAGCTCAGTACAGTGAGTGACGTGGCCGGGTGGCTCGGTACAGTGAGCGATGAGGAGCCGGCACTGCTAAGGTCCAGAATACCAATCTGAGTTTCAGCCCCAACCACGGTAATTAGATCGGGGTCTAATAGACTCACGTAGAGACCCATAGACTCACGTAGAGACCCATAGACTCACATAGAGACCCATAGACTCACACAGAGACCCATAGACTCACACAGAGACCCATAGACTCACGTAGAGACCCATAGACTCACGTAGAGACCCATAGACTCACATAGAGAACCACAGACTCACACAGAGACCCATAGACTCACGTAGAGGCCCATATCATGCTCGTCACTGTAACCCCGGGTTCTGGGTCACCAATCATCGTGTTGCTCGTAATTATATTTATTTACAAATCGTCTTTCATCAGGGATCTCGAAGCTATGGACAAGAAACAGCAAGCAGACATCCAGCATGCCAATATATTTTTTTAACTAATAAGAAATAATGAAAGCAGTTTTCTGAATCGGTTCAAAGTTGAACAAATGGAAGATTTAAAGCCGTTTAAAAAAAAAATGTCCAGAGGTTCAGAGATCCCGAGATCTCGTGGGAGGGATATTTCCAGAGGCTTAATGCCACACGAGGAACGGCTCGGTCGTACATCGAGCAAGGCCTCAACGATCTGGGAAGATTCGTACTACGGCTCGTAGCGACATCGAGGGGACGTGTGGGTGCAGCGTGCCGCGTGTCGCGGGCTGGGACAAGGTGGTGGTGGTGGTGGTTCAGAGCCCTTGTAAGCATGTCGTACATTTTGGCCGAATCCGGCGCCGAGTATTCTGGCTGTTGCCTGATGAGGCTGGTTGTTGTTGTAATTACCGGCGAAACGTCACGGTACTCGAATTGTAAATGTAGTAGTGGGTTTACTCTCCAACACACAACCGGTGTGTTGAACTAGTAACTAATTGGCACGTTTTGTTTACGCTACAAACCTTAATAATTGGCTGTATCGGGTGGTGGCAGGTTTAACGACACATTTATATTTATGCAATCCAACCCCCCCCCAAAAAAACCTCACGCTTTATTAAGAGTATAAGCAATTGCAGTTTGATCGACGTGAGGTTGTTGATGTGTGCAGCGGCGCTGCGGCGGCGTCGGCGTGCAGGGCCCGCACGCTGGCTCCTGGAAGCCCGGGGCTTGTGTTTCCGCCCTGGCATTACCGACCCTTTCGCCCTCCCCCTCCCCGGGTCTCCGTAGCTCGCGCAGACACCGGCAGAGCTCGGCAGACGGTGGCTCGCGCTGACCCACGATCCTTTCGCTTCGGACCGACCTTGACCTCCTAAAGCTCTCGACCTTCGCCCCCATCCCCCGCCAGCCGCCACCGCCGCATCCGAACTGACCTCGGCGCCCGGCGCGGGCCTCACCGTGGAACCGTCCCGCCTGGAGCCGCCCGTTTCCTCGCTGCACGTGGTGGAGTCCGAGATCTGGTCGAGCGACTCCTCCGAGGCCGACTTGTGGCCGGGGGAGAGGGACGACGCGGGCGGCCGCTCGCCGGACGACGTAGCGGCCTCCCGCGAGGGCTGCTTGTTGGGTTGTCTGACGGACGACGACGACGATGGCGGAGACGAGGGCGACGTCTTCTCGACTGCCGCTGTAGGAGAAGCTGCCAGCTTCTGCTGGTCGGCATGAGAGGCGGTGGGTGGCTCCTGGTGCTCAAATTGGGAAGCTGGTGGCTTTTGGCGATCCGACTTAGAGGCGGCTGCCTTTTTCTGGTCAGATTGAGGATCTCCTGGCTTTCGATTGTCAGATTGAGACGTTGACGCTTTCTGCTCGTCTGGTTTGGAGCTTGGTGGTTTCTGCTGGTCAGACTTAGAGGTGGGCGGCTTTTGCTGGTCAGGTTTAGAGCTGGGCGATGGAGAGACGGCCGTTGCCTCTTCCTCCTCCGCCTCCTCCTCCACAATCTCGGGACCTTTTGAAACCTTGCGTTCCGGTTTCTCCGGAGACTGCAAGTGCTGGGTGGTTGGCTGAGCGGCAGGGGATGCGCTGTTGCCGTCATTGGCGTTGCCGTTTTTAGCGAGCGCCTCGCTGGGGACCCCGGCGGGAGGCGATGGCGTCCGAACGGCCGTGCCCGAGTTGGACGTCGTCATCGTTGCCGTCTCCGTTATTATCGTTGATGATGATGATGAGGTCACTTTGGCTGCCCGGATTGGCTTCTCAACAGGACCGGGGACCTTCGCACCGGGCGGCTTCACGGCCGACGAGCCCTGCTGCCCGTGCGACGGGTCGGAGGCAGGTGCTGGGTTCGAACTTTTGCCCGTCACCTCTCTGGCCTCCTTCCCCTTGGAGGAGGGGGCGGCTGCTGCTGCTGCTGCTGCTGTTGCCACTGCCGTCACCGCCGTCGTTGTTGAGGTGGAGGCGGAGGAGGGCGCTGTTGGTTCTGCGGCCTTGCTGGGCTTTTGACCCTGAGAGAGACGAAACGTAGCGATGGCCTCTGTGCGTGCGTGCACCTGTGTGAGCGGTTGGGCGTGGTGCTGGCCACCCACCCGCTCATGTACCGCTCCGTCCTTCATAGCTGCTTGCTAACAGGACTTTCCCCAAAAGTCTGTTCAAGGCAATACGGAGGACCTTTGTCTCTGTACTGGGACTCTTCTACTCACGAACTTTCAGAGATACGAAGAAACCTGTCCGTATGTCCAGTCGCCTGTTCAGACCGAGAGGCGTAAGTTCAACACCCGCGCAATAGATGGCGGTGGTGGCATTTACATCTGCAGAACATGAAGAACCAGTGGAATCTACAGCTACAGGAGATTATTAAACTTTGAAAGCCACTCCACGTACGACATGTTTGGAATGGACAGGAGTAAAGTTGGACTTACGAACAAATCGACTTATGAGCAGACCTCTAGAACCTAACTCGTTCATAAGTTGAGGAATCCCTGTATGTGTGTGCATGCATATCTGTGTGTATAGGGAGCTGTAGTGTAGCGGTTAACGGCACGCTGCGCTATGAACCCGGTGACACAAGTTCAATTCCCGCTCACAGTCCGTGGGTCGGCTCAGCCTCAAATGAGTACCTGGTGCGGTGCGTAAACATCGCCACTGGAGAGACAAAGGTGGTCCGGCGTGGTGCTGGCCACCCACCCCCCGATGTGGCCTTCACAGGTGCTCCTCTCTAACAGCACTTGCCCCATTCAGTCTGTGAAGGAAGGCTACACGGGGGACCTTTGTGTTTGCGCGTGCGTGCTACCTTGCCGGACGGCCTCCGCTGGGGCGGCGGTGGCGCCTTGCGCTTCTTGACCCCGTCGCCACCCCCATGGCCGACACCTTCCTTCCCATGGTGCTGTGCGGCCTTCTGCTGGGCAAGTGGCCGCACCGTCACACGTGGAAGGGCGCGGGATGTGGGGGCACAGGCGTGTGGCTACGCACGTGTGCCCAGGTTGGATGTGCGTGAGGTTGTGGTTGTTGTCAGGGAGGTGTGGTTATAATTGCGTCTGCAGGTATCTCTCCCAAGTGGTGTCTACAGTCCAGTGACGTGCGGTGAGGTCAATGGCTGGGGAGGCACTGGCTAGTGTCAGACCCAGATTCACACACTGAGGGGGGCGTGGCCTCACTGAGGGGGGCGTGGCCTCACTGAGGGGGGCGTGTTAGACACACCCCCCTCAGTGAGGCAGATGTGATAGCTGCCTCCCCTGGTGCTTTTTCATTGCAGTTTCATGACGAGACCAGCGAGCCTAAATATCTTTATACACATATGTGAAATAAGTTACCTGGAGTATGGAAGGCGAGGACATGAAATGAAGGCGTCTGCAAACATGACATTGGTGACATACTGAGATAGTAACAGGCACGCGCTTATTGCCCGCGCTCTATCCAGTTACTGAGGGGTTGCGCAATCAGAGGGGAGGCTGAGCGCTTCGCTGCCTCACCTCTCGTCTCTTCCTGTATTTGCAGCGGAGCTCCGCAAATTTGGCGATTTTGACGATAAAAATGATTG
This sequence comes from Petromyzon marinus, assembly GCF_048934315.1. Classification (NCBI taxonomy): domain Eukaryota; kingdom Metazoa; phylum Chordata; class Hyperoartia; order Petromyzontiformes; family Petromyzontidae; genus Petromyzon; species Petromyzon marinus. The sequence continues at coordinate 6,059,653 of NC_133723.1, forward strand.
GAATCGTATAGAAATGACATTTATAATACAGATCAGTGGAAAAATCTTATTATTTATTTAATTTGATTATTCTTTTTTTTTCTTTTTGTAACAGCTATTTTCATTGGAGTATGACAGGTGAGGCTCTGCCTCCCCTGACCACACGTCCCTGCTACAGTCGTGTGGTTATAGCTGTGGCTATAGCTTTAGCGGATATAGGTGTGTATAGGTTTGTGGTTATAGATGTGCCTGGAGGAGTGGTTGTGTATGTATGTGTCGAGGCATGTATGTGGAGTTGTGAATGTATGTGTATTACAGGTGTCTGGAGTGGTGGCTTAATGGATAGCAAACTGATTTCGATTCCCGGCCACGGCTAACATCTGGACCAGTCCTAAGCCCCCGCACTCTCTTTGCCAACCCGCACTGACCAGGGCGGTGAAGTATGGTCAAACAACCTCCATAACCGGCATGGTGTGGAGAGTCCTTCATCCACCAGTGGATTGACAAAATACAGAGTTATTGTAGATGTGTCTGTGTGGTGTATTTTTGTGTCTGTAGATACACATGTGGGGAGCGTTGGCGCAGTGGTTAGCACACTGTGCTAGGAAACCGGCGAGACCCGAGTTCAATTCCCGCTCACGGTGATGAATATCTGAATGTGTCCTGGTGTGTGGACATCGTCATTGGGGAGACGAAGGCGGCCAGGCGAGGTTCTGTCCTCCCACCCCCTCGTGTGCCGTGCCCGGCTCATTAGGGACTAGTCGCTAACAGCACTTGTCCCAACCATCCATTAAAGGCTATATGGGGAATCTTTGTCTTTGTAGGTCAGGTGTATGTGTGGTTGTACCTGCTGGTGTGTGCCATGTGCTGGCCCTGTGGACACACGAAGCTTGGGTCAAGACATCTCCATCACATTCAGTGTCTTAACAGCAGCTAATACATAATTTAGGGGTTTTTTTGGGGTTAGATTGCATAAAATGTGTCGTTAAACCCGCCACCACCCGACAACCAACTAGTAAGGGTTGTCACCTAAACAGAACGTGGCCAATTCGTCACTAGTACAGCACACCGGTGTGTTGGAGAGCAAATCCACAACATTGACAGTCTGAGTACGACGTTTGGCCAGTAATTACGACTGTCTTCATCAGGCGATAGCCAGATTTGTGGATAAATCCTCCTGTTCCGTGCCTTAAATAGAGGGGTAGATGTGATGGCGTCACTTGTGAGCCCTTCTTGTGTGAAGGGGGGGGGGGGGGTGAATTAACGAATGCATAGTAAGTACAATGGATATCCATTGCCGGTTGGGTTATTCACATGGCAATAGACGTAAATTATGCATGCACATCATTGTTCTTGTACCTCCTGTTTAAATGCACGTTCTGTTTACGTGACAAACCTTATTGGGTGGTGGCGGGTTTAACGGCACATTCATATTCACGCCATCTAACCCAAAACAAAACCTATATTTCGATTTAAAGCTTTCGTGACTGCAAGGATTCATCTTCTTTGGTTCTTTCGGTAAAGTCACGTAGAATGAGAATAAAATAATAAATTAATGAAATAAAATAACACAATAAAATTCTCACGACGGTCTCGTCCCTTCACCTGATGAAGGCCACTTGTGTTGTGGCCGAAACGTCGTGAGAATTTTATTGTGTTATTTTATTTGATTAATTTATTATTTTATTCTCATTCTACGTGACTTTACCGAAAGAACCAAAGAAGAAAAAACCTATATTGATCACGAAAGCCTACAACGTGTTAAGCAGCTAATACTCTTGCCCAGGAGACGCATCCACGATGAACCCCATGAGATGCAGGCACCCAGCCTCCACGCATTTCATTGCATTCATAATCTCAGGTGCTGCAGTGTCTCCGACAGGGCCATTCCGATCTAACACCAGGAATAATATTCTTGAGGACAATGATCCTGCGATCTCAACAGTGCTGGCTCGGTGTCTCAAACACGGCCATTATGAGCCGCTCCCCCCCCCTCACCGCCACGGTGAGACACTGGGCCTGGCTGTGGTTTGGTTTCCGCTCTCACCCTTGCCGGGAGGTTGAGTGGCTCCACGGGAGGAGGCCATGGCGGCGGTGGTGGCACTGGCTATGGCAGCGACGGCGCTGCCGCTGGCGTCGCTGGCGGCAGCGCCGTCAGTCGCTCCGCTGGTGGCGGTGGTGGCGGCGGTGGCGGTCAGGCCGCCGGCGGCGGTGGCGGTGGTGCCGCTGGTGGCGCCGCTGGCGGTGCCGGCGGCCGACGTGCCGCTGGTTATAATGTTGGCGCCACGGGCGGCGGCTTTGCCGGTGCTGTCGGTCGTGCCGCCGGTGCCACCGGCGACCGCCGTGGGCTGGTTTTTGGCTCTGAGCAGCGCCAGCAGCCCGGGGCGGTTCTCGGCGCACAGCACGGCGTAGTGAGCGGCGCTGTTCCCCAGGAAGTCGGCGACGCTGGTGTCGGCGCCGGCGCCCAGGAGGACCTCGACGGCGCTGCGCCGCCCGTGCTCGCACGCGCGCATCAGGGGGGTCCTGCAGCCCCCCCCCCCCGATCACCGGAGGGCGAGGGGAGGTGGACGGGAGACAAGAGGCGGGGAGGATAAAGGGGGTGTGGAAGGGAGAAGTGGAGCGACAGTGGGGGAGATGGGGGGGCGGAGGAAGGGTAGACATGGGACGGCGGGGTGGAGATGGAGGAGGTGGTGAAGGAAACAGTGGGCGATGGGGTGGGAGACTGGGTAGCGATGGAATGGAGGTGAGGGTGGAGAAAAGGTGGAAGGTGGAGGATAGGGGGGATGTGGGATTAGGATTAGGAGTAGGGATTGCAGGGGGTGCCATTTGGAGATAGAAGAGGGAGATGGGAGGTTGGTGGGAAAGACAACGCAGACGGGGAACGCAACAGGAAGGAAACAGGGGGGGGGGGGGGCATGACCATGGAGCATGGGGGGTGTGGGAGCGGAGGGGAGGACAAGGGAGGGGGAGGTGAGACGCGAGAACCACAGCGTTTATCGTGACACAGGAGGTGCCGTCCGCTCTTGGACCCCTCCGTAAAGCCGCGTGTGGTGAAGCGGAGCGCCCCAGTGCGCTGCGTCGAGACCGATTCAGGTTGTCGCCGCCGTTGACTTGGGCGCCCTGCTGCAGCAGGAAGCGGCAGACCTCCGCCTGCCCAAAGCGAGCCGCCATGGCCAGCGCCGTGTCCCCTTCCTGTCGCCAATGGGGGAGGGGTAGCGAGGTGGAGGGGAGGGCAGGCGAGTGGCAGAGTCATTTATCAGGATCGAACAACCCGACAGAGTGTGGTGGACTTTAATCTTGGGGGGATTGTCTGGGGCGCTTCCTGTTTCGCCAGCCTCAATTTATACCCAGCCACTTCCTGTTTCGCCAGCCTCAATTTATACACAGCCACTTCCTGTTTCACCAGCCTCAATTTATACACAGCCACTTCCTGTTTCGCTAGCCTCAATTTATACACAGCCACTTCCTGTTTCGCCAACCTCAATTCATCCACAGCCACTTCCTGTTTCACCAACCTGAATTTATACACAGCCACTTCCTGTTTCGCCAACCTCAATTCATCCACAGCCACTTCCTGTTTCACCAACCTCAATTAATACACAGCCACTTCCTGTTTTGCCAGCCTCAATTTATACACAGCCACTTCCTGTTTCACCAGCCTCAATTTATACACAGCCACTTCCTGTTTCGCTAGCCTCAATTTATACACAGCCACTTCCTGTTTCGCCAACCTCAATTCATCCACAGCCACTTCCTGTTTTGCCAACCTCAATTTATACACAGCCACTTCCTGTTTCACCGGACTAAATTTATACACAGCCACTTCCTGTTTTGCCAGCCTCAATTTATACACAGCCACTTCCTGTTTCACCAACCTCAATTTATACACAGCCACTTCCTGTTTCGCCAACCTCAATTAATCCACAGCCACTTCCTGTTTCACCAACCTCAATTAATACACAGCCACTTCCTGTTTCACCAACCTCAATTTATACACAGCCACTTCCTGTTTCGCCAACCTCAATTCATCCACAGCCACTTCCTGTTTCACCAACCTCAATTTATACACAGCCACTTCCTGTTTCGCCAACCTCAATTCATCCACAGCCACTTCCTGTTTCACCAACCTCAATTAATACACAGCCACTTCCTGTTTCACCAACCTCAATTTATACACAGCCACTTCCTGTTTCGCCAACCTCAATTCATACACAGCCACTTCCTGTTTCACTAGACTAAATTTATACACAGCCACTTCCTGTTTCGCCAGCCTCAATTTATGCACAGTCACTTCGTGTTTCACCAACCTCAATTTATACACAGCCACTACCTGTTTCACCAACCTCACTTCATACACAGCCACTTTCTGTTTCACCAACCTCACTTCATACACAGCCACTTCCTGTTTCGCCAACCTCAATTCATCCACAGCCACTTCCTGTTTCACCAACCTCAATTCATCCACAGCCACTTCCTGTTTCACCAACCTCAATTTATACACAGCCACTTCCTGTTTCGCCAACCTCAATTCATCCACAGCCACTTCCTGTTTCACCAACCTCAATTAATACACAGCCACTTCCTGTTTCACCAACCTCAATTTATACACAGCCACTTCCTGTTTCGCCAACCTCAATTCATACACAGCCACTTCCTGTTTCACTAGACTAAATTTATACACAGCCACTTCCTGTTTCGCCAGCCTCAATTTATGCACAGTCACTTCGTGTTTCACCAACCTCAATTTATACACAGCCACTACCTGTTTCACCAACCTCACTTCATACACAGCCACTTTCTGTTTCACCAACCTCACTTCATACACAGCCACTTCCTGTTTCACCAACCTCAATTTATACACAGCCACTTCCTGTTTCACCAACCTCAATTTATACACAGCCACTTCCTGTTTCACCAACCTCAATTTATACACAGCCACTTCCTGTTTCACCAACCTCAATTTATACACAGCCACTTCCTGTTTCACCAACCTCAATTTATACACAGCCACTTCCTGTTTCACCAACCTCAATTTATACACAGCCACTTTAACAGGGATTAACTACAAATGGGCTCTGTCCGGCTCAGTGGCCCCAGAAAAAAAATATTTCCGCACGCCCGGCACACCACGTGCAGTCGTGTACCTCTCGCTACGACTGGCCCACGAGTCGTGCGTCGCTTACGCCACTCAGTCGACCGGCAAGCCAGGAATACATTCAGCGAGGACATTAAGCCCTGCACTTCCTTACTTGGGCTCGCCAGCCTCGGTTTCGTACTCAACGCTGGCCAATCGGAAGCTCCCCTGAGGTCGCCGGACCCGGGAGGCTGCTCAGGAAGACAGAGTGAGAGGTCGGGCGGAGGGCAGGCAACAAACCTCGTCTCTTGCGTTGACGTCCGCCTCGTTGTCGCACAGAAGCTGGACGGAGAGAAGGCACCCACAGGCGGCTGGGATTGGCCAAAAAACACACAAGGGGATGAGCGATGGTCGTGATGGTCATATCGCAATGGTGGCGATGATGATCATTGTGATGGCGATGATGATCATTGCGATGGTCATGATGGTGATATTGTAATGGTGATGATGATCATTGTGATGGCCGTGATGGTGATATTGTAATGGTGATGATCATTGTGATGGCCGTGATGGTGATATTGTAATGGTGATGATGATCATTGTGATGGCCGTGATGATGATATTGTAATGGTGATGATGATCATTGTGATGGCTGTGATGGTGATATCGTATTGGTGATGATGATCATTGTTATGGCCGTGATAGGGATATCGTTAATCGTGGTGATGATCATTGTGATGGCTGTGATTGTGATATTGATTTGGTGATGATGATCATTGTGATGGCCGTGATAGGGATATCGTAATCGTGGTCATGATCATTGTGTTGGCTGTGATGGTGATATCGTATTGGTGATGATAATGATGATGGCCCTCACCTGCATAATGCAGCGGAGTCCGGCCGGTGTTGTCCTGAGTCCCCACCGGACACATGTACTGAGGGAGACACGCCACGGTGGACACAACTTCTCCCGAGAGTCCTACAACCCAGTGCGGCTCTCCCGGATAAATAATAAGAGTTGGCTATATATTTTGTTGTATTATCGCCACCTTACCTGTGGGTGCCATCTCACCTGTATGAGCTTCTTGATGCACTGCGGCTGACCGTACTTGGCGGACAGGTGAACGGCCGTCTGCCCTAGAGAGATGAGAGGCCACGGCTGCCTTGAGACATGCGGCCATCTGAATGGACAACTTGTGCCACTCAGCGTCTTCAACATTTTGTTTATACGTTCTATGACGTAGTGTTAGGCATTATGTGTCTAAAAAGTTAAAGTCATACTCTTTGGTTCTATTCGGTAAAGTCACATAGGTAAAAATAAAATAACAAAAAATCACGACGTTTCGGCCACAACACAAGTGGCCCTCACAGTTCAGTCCCTTCACCTGATGAAGGCCACTTGTGTTGTGGCCGAAACGTCGTGATTTTTTGTTATTTTATTTTTACCTACGTGACTTTACTGAATAGAACCAAAGAGTATGGATCCTTGCAGTCACGAAAGCTTCAAATCTAGAAGTCAAAGTCAGAGTGATTTCCAGCTCGAATGATCATTAATGCGTTGGTGGTCATCGCAACCCTGAGGCAGTGGTAGAAATTCCACGTTCCTTTGGCGTGGGGGGTGCGTACTTTATCGACCTCAGAGGGACAATGGCCTGAGTCAACCTCCACGACCAGGATTTCAACTTGCAACCTTCCGATTGGGAGCCGCCCGCTCTACCGGCCATGGTGGTGGCTACGCTGCACGTGGCTGCCGTGACCCGGGCCTGTGGAGGCAGCAGCAGCGAGGGTTGGAGGATCACACGCAGATGTTGATAGAGGTGCCGCGGTGGCGAGATGTTCACTACCTCGCCTGGTACGCAGGAGATCGTGGGTTCGATCCCGACCCTGGTGCCTGTTGAATATTTGGCGTTTGCGTTTCTCTCTCTCTCTCTCTCCGTGATGTCGAGGATTTGTTTCCGGGTCCTCGGGTTTTTTCCTTTCCACATCTAGCATCAACAATGCGTTTGCAGTATTTGGCTGCTATAAATTTCCACGTGATAAGCCCACTTCGTCGAGCTATTACTTGTGATAGCCAGGTCGCTTCTGAAAAAGAGCTATACAACTCAGTGGTTCCTTACACCTGGTGAAATAAACAAATATAGTTCATCATTTAACTCCCATTAACCATGGGCGTCACGGAGGAGCCGTGCCCCCTGGCTCTGCCAGGAGAAGACGGCACAGCAAAAACAAAAACCACGCGGACTCTTCCCGTTCCCATCTGCACGAGGCGTGTGTCTTTGCAGCTCGCTGCACCACCCCCCCCCCCCCCCCAAAAGGCCGGGGTGTCGAACCCTGACCTGCGGCGTCCGTGGCCATGATGTCGACGCCGTGGAAGAGGATGACGTCGAGACACTCCTCGTAGCCCCTCGCCGCGGCCATGTGGAACCTGCATGGGGAGAGTGTAACTCACGCTGAGCGGCCCCCCAAACAGAGTGTAACTCACGCTGAGCGTTCCCCCCCCAAACAGAGGGTAACTCACGCTGAGCGGCCCCCCAAACAGAGGGTAACTCACGCTGAGCGTTCCCCCCCCAAACAGAGGGTAACTCACGCTGAGCGGCCCCCCAAACAGAGGGTAACTCACGCTGAGCGGCCCCCCCAGGGAGAGGGTAACTCACGCTGAGCGGCCCCCCAAACAGAGTGTAACTCACGCTGAGCGGCCCCCCAAACAGAGGGTAACTCACGCTGAGCGGCCCCCCAAAGAGAGGGTAACTCACACTGAGCGGCCCCCCAAACAGAGTGTAACTCACACTGAGCGGCCCCCCAAACAGAGTGTAACTCACGCTGAGCGGCCCCCCAAACAGAGGGTAACTCACGCTGAGCGGCCCCCCAAACAGAGGGTAACTCACACTGAGCGGCCCCCCAAACAGAGGGTAACTCACGCTGAGCGGACCCTCAAACAGAGGGTAACTCACACTGAGCGGCCCCCCAAAGAGAGGGTAACTCACGCTGAGCGGCCCCCCAAACAGAGGGTAACTCACGCTGAGCGCCCCCCCCCCAAGGGAGAGGGTAACTCACGCTGAGCGGCCCCCCAAACAGAGGGTAACGCTGAGCGGCCCCCCAAGGAGAGTGTAACTCACGCTGAGCGGCCCCCCAAACAGAGGGTAACTCACGCTGAGCGGCCCCCCAAAGAGAGTGTAACTCACGCTGAGCGCCCCCCCCCAAGGGAGAGGGTAACTCACGCTGAGCGGCCCCCCCAAGGGAGAGGGTAACTCACGCTGAGCGCCCCCCCCAAGGGAGAGGGTAACTCACGCTGAGCGGCCCCCCCCAAGGGAGAGTGTAACTCACGCTGAGCGCCCCCCCCCAAGGGAGAGGGTAACTCACGCTGAGCGGCCCCCCAAACAGAGGGTAACTCACGCTGAGCGTCCCCCCCAAGGAGAGTGTAACTCACGCTGAGCGGCCCCCCAAAGAGAGGGTAACTCACGCTGAGCGGCCCCCCAAACAGAGTGTAACTCACACTGAGCGGCCCCCCAAACAGATTGTAACTCACGCTGAGCGGCCCCCCAAACAGAGTGTAACTCACGCTGAGCGGCCCCCCAAACAGAGTGTAACTCACGCTGAGCGGCCCCCCAAACAGAGTGTAACTCACGCTGAGCGGCCCCCCAAGGAGAGTGTAACTCACGCTGAGCGGCCCCCCAAACAGAGTGTAACTCACGCTGAGCGGCCCCCCCAAACAGAGTGTAACTCACGCTGAGCGGCCCCCCAAACAGAGCGTAACTCACGCTGAGCGGCCCCCCCAAACAGAGTGTAACTCACGCTGAGCGGCCCCCCAAACAGAGTGTAACTCACGCTGAGCGGCCCCCCAAGGAGAGTGTAACTCACGCTGAGCGGCCCCCCAAACAGAGTGTAACTCACGCTGAGCGTCCCTCGCTGTCCAGCTTAGTGGGCGAGGCAGCCTTGCGTGCCAGCAGAGCCGCGATCCTCTCGTAGTCCCGGGCTTCCACGGCCTCCAGCAGCCGCTGCTCCGCTTTGCCCCACTCGCCCTGGGGGGACGGGGACGGGAGGGGATTGCCAAATGTTTTTGTGGGTTTACTCTCCAACAAAGACCCCCCCCCCCCCCCGATACAGGGACTCCTGTACTTACGAATACTCGATTTATGAACTTTCAGAGATACGAACCAACTTTTCCCTATGTCCAGTTGCCTATTCGGAACGAGATTCATAAGTTCAACCGGCATGCAATATATGGCGGTGGTGGCATCTACATCTGCAGAACATGAACAACCAGTGGCATCTACATCTGCAGAACGTGTAGAACCAGTGGCATCTACATCTGCAGAACATGAAGAACCAGCGGCATCTACATCTGCTGAACGTGAACAACCAGTGGCATCTACATCTGCAGAACTGAAGAACCGGTGGCATCTACAGGAGATTATACAACCTTTAAAGCCATTTTACGTGTTTAGTGTACACGCCGTACAACACGTTTGGAATCGACAGGAGTAAAGTTGGACTTACGAACAAATCAACTTACAAACAGACTTCTGGAACCTAACTCGTTCCAAAGTCAAGGAGTCCCTGTAGCCTGAACAGACTGTTGGGGCAAGTGCCGTTAGCGAGCACCTATGAAGTTCATACACGGGGGTGGGTGGCTAGCACCACGCCCGACCGCCTTTGTCTCCCCAGTGGCAATGTTTACGCACCACACCGGGTACTGAGTTGAGGCTGAGTCGACCTAGGGAATGCCCAGGCCCGGTTCAGATAATCGTCACCGGTGTTGGCCGTGAGCAGGAATCGAACTCGGGTCGCCGGATTCGCAGCGCAAGCGCGCTAACCGCGGCACCACCGCTCCCCATTTTCTCTCCGGCACACAAAAAGGTAAACCCACAACAACATTTACAATGAGTCACCAGCGAAACGTCGTTAACTCGGATCGTAAGCGTCGCTGTGGGTTTCACTCTTGTGTCGTCTTTCGTGTCGTTTTTCCATGTAACTCGCTGACCCCGTGCCAATGCTGGACATCTGTGAGAAAAGAGCTTCATAGCTCATTGGATTCCTCCTCCCCCCTCATCTTCCTCCTCCAGTCTAAATACAGATTTCGAGGAGGGATCGAACCATCACGTGGTGCTCGCCGATTCCTTTATCATCCTCATCATCACAATGATCATCATCGTGATCCTCATCATCATGATCATCATCACCATCATCATGATCCTCATCACCATCATCGTGATCCTCATCACCATCATCATGATCCTCATCGTCAGCATCATCATGATCCTCATCATCATGATCATGATCCTCATCGTCACCATCATCATGATCCTCATCATGATCCTCATCATCATGATCATGATCCTCATCATCACCATCATCATGATCCTCATCATGATCCTCATCATCATGATCCTCATCATCATCATCCTCATCATCATCATCCTCATCATCATCATCCTCATCATCATGGTCATCATGATCATCATCCTCATCATCATCATCATGATGATCCTCATCATCATGATCATCCTGATCATCATGATCCTCATCATCATGATCATCATCCTCATCATCATGATCCTCATCATCATGGTCATCATGATCATCATCCCCATCATCATGATCCTCATCATCATGATCCTCATCATCATGATCATCATGGTCATCATGATCCTCATCATCATGATCCTCATCATCATGATCATCATCATCATCCTCATCAGCATGCGGGCGCTGTGGGCCGCGGTCACCGAGGCGATGAAATTTTAATGGCGCCCCGTCGCCATGGAGACGCAACTGGAGCCCATCCGCGTGACGCCGTCGCGCGAGCAGAAGGGCGGGGCGAGCGAGCCACGCCCACATCAGCCGGGTCGCTGCTCATTCACTCGCACGTCGATATCTTCATCTGCTGTATCATCACGTGCGCTGATGTAATGACCGAAGAATTGCCCCCAAGTCATGTGCAGCCCGGCGGATATTTGAAAAACGGACAAGGGATACCGATTTGGTGGGGAGGCAGACTTTTAAAGGGGTTGCAGAACAAAAGGGGGCTGTTGCACCGGGAAAACGGACAGGGATTGGCTGGAAGGTTAAAACAAGGACGAGAAGGTTCGAGAAAGGGGGCCGAGGGAGATATAAGGGGAGAGCACGAGGGTCTATCGTTGTGGAAGTCTTTGGTAGGGTTCCTTATTGTGGAAAACTTCAAAATAAAGTGTCTCTTCGAATCACCTCGTCGTCGGAGTCGTTACACCATGATGAAGAAGGGCCCGTTGCCCGAAACGTCGCCTGTTTGAGTGCACATTGTGCGTTTCCCCGTGTTGTAGGCAAGGCCCCAGAGGTTAACGACGAACGTGTTGAGTGTCGTTACTAAATGCCGTGTGTGTGTGCGCTTTTGCACAGCTGTGAAGAGCAATACCGCGTATTTATATATTTATATATATTCACTACGATGATTTTTCGTATCCATGAGGATTGTTTACAAAGGAAAGCCCTCGCCGGGTCACGTGACTCCTTTTCAGGAAGGCGCTACCAGCCTGTTGTGCAAGGAGGGTCAAATGATCGCCACGTATACAATGAAAGCCTTATTGATCACCCTTATTGATCACCCTTATTGATCACCCGGTGCCCCTTATCGATCACCCTTATTGATCACCCGGTGCCCCCTTATTGATCACCCTGTATCCCTTATTGATAACCCATATTGATCACCCTTATTGATCACCCAGTGCCCCCTTATTCGGTCACCCTTATTGATCACCCTGTGCCCCTTATTGATCACCCTGTGCCCCCTTATTGATCACCCTGTGCCCCCTTATTGATCACCCCGTGCCCCTTATTGAGCACCCTGTGTCCCTTATTGATCACCCCGTGTCCCTTATTGATCACCCCGTGCCCCTTATTGATCACCCTGTGCCCCTTATTGATCACCCTGTGCCCCTTATTGATCACCCTGTGCTCCTTATTGATCACCCTGTGCCCCTTATAAATCTCCACGTTCATCCTATAAAGTCCCATCACAAGGGGAAACACAAACAAATAAACACTCACCACTAGTACACTCAGCACGAGTACACTGACCACGACATACCTGTCAACCCCTTATCAGTGCCCGACCTTATTACAGACCAATTAAGGCCTTATTGATCACTCCGTGCCCCTTATAAATCTCAACGTTCATCCTACAAAGTCCCATCACGAGGGAGAAACACAAACAAACAGACAAAAATGTGTTTGCCCGTATTGAAACGGCTGTACGCCGTATGGACCTGTAAACTCACTTTCCCTGTACAAGAATGAAACCGTATGGATTGGCAGCTATGCTAGTGGTCCTTCCGTTCACGATTTTTTTTATTGGTGCCGCGAAAACCGTTGTTAGAATGTTGAAATGACCGTTACTCGAACATAGGAAGTACACGTTCAAGTTCTTTGGTTCTTTCGGTAAAGTCACGTAGAATGAGAATAAAATAATAAAATAACACAATTAAATTCTCACGACGTTTCGGCCACAACGCAAGCGGCCGTCTTCAAGTGAAAAGAACAGACCTGTCGGGACGACAGAGCTTGAGAATTTTATTGTGTTATTTTATTATTTTCTTCTCATTCTACGTGACTTTACCGAAAGAACCAAAGAAGATGAATCCTTGCAGTCACTAAAGCTTTAAATCGAAATTTACACGTTCAAGGTTTGATTTTTTTCCAAGACGATCGGAGCTGGACGCTTTTTCACCTTAAAAACACAGTTTCTAATGTTTAAACACGACATTTTAATACACAAACGTTATAAGAACGTATTAAAACATAAACGCATGGATAAATAATGAATAAATAGAGCATTAAAAGGTGTATACATAGAGCATAAAATAGGCATTATTACCTTAGGCTTTCTTCACATTCATTTTAGGGGCCATCGTTATTGATCTTATTTAACTTTTAAGTTAAAATAAAAACCCCACCAAGTATTCAAGAGAGCTGTTTCCATAGGCAACGCACCAACAAACATTGAAGATCTTAGGCTGCCAGTTGCTCTCAAAACGCTCATAAAAGGGGGCGTCGCTGATTGGCTGAGGTGTGCTGCCGAGTCCACGTAGGAGCGCTGCGATTGGCCGACATTGGCGGCGGCCGCGTGATATCGTAAACCCACACACATCGTTAAGCGAATACAAATATCGTAAAGAGAACAATGGGGGGGTTGGAGGGGAGCTCTATCGGAGGCGGATCGATAATCGAAATATCGTTAATCGATGGCACCGTAAACCGACGGACCACTGCATTCCAACTGGGTTATTTGCCAGTACATTTTTTTTATCATTGGCTAAAAAATAACTTCATTTGTGTCTGCTCGTGTAAACACAAAGTTTAGTCGGCTCTGTGAGTGATCAGGACCAAGCCCTAAGCAATTCTGCATCTCACAGCAGTGAGGCACCGTAGTCAAGGCCACACCACCGCGTTCTCAGGGGTAGCGAGGTGATGGTCTCATTCCGGTCACCAGTGACTTATATAGAGACCCGTAGACTCGCATAGAGACCCATAGACTCACATAGAGACCCATAGACTCTAATAGAGACCCGTAGACTCACGCAGATATCCATAGACTCGCATAGAGACCCATAGACTCGCATAGAGACCCATAGACTCTCATAGAGACCCGTAGACTCGCATAGAGACCCATAGACTCACATAGAGACCCGTAGACTCACATAGAGACCCGTAGACTCGCATAGAGACCCATAGACTCGCATAGAGACCCACAGACTCACATAGAAACCCATAGACTCACATAGAGACCCGTAGACTCACATAGAGACCCATAGACTCACATAGAGACCCATAGACTCATATAGAGACCCACAGACTCACATAGAGACCCATAGACTCACATAGAGACCCGTAGACTCACATAGAGACCCATAGACTCACATAGAGACCCATAGACTCATATAGAGACCCACAGACTCACATAGAGACCCATAGACTCACATAGAGACCCATAGACTCTCATAGAGACCCGTAGACTCGCATAGAGGCCCATCGACTCACATAGAGACCCATAGACTCGCATAGAGACTCATAGACTCTCATAGAGACCCGTAGACTCACATAGAGACCCATAGACTCTCATAGAGACCCGTAGACTCGCATAGAGACCCGTAGACTCACATAGAGACCCATAGACTCTCATAGAGACCCATAGGACGCACACACACCATTCGCCTAGCCCTTGGGTTCTCAAGGGCTAGGCGAATTGGTGGTCTCAGCCCGGTCACGAGTGACTTACATAGAGACCCATAGACTCACGCAGAGATCCATAGACTGAGATCGAATCTCAACAGCGATAATTAAGCCTGCAAAGTCGTCGTACGCAAAATACAAAAACAAACTAAAAATAATAAGTTTAGCAATCCGGTGATACCATCACATAATTACCTTTGCCAAGTGACCAACCCGGCTTCACGACGGACATGGAAATCTTAAGTGCAGCTAAAACATTAAAAACCTGTCGCCTCATTTTCTCTCTCATCTTCCCTACACCGTCAGTTACAAAAACAAAACAAAAAAATAGTTAGATTTTTATTTAAAAAAAAAAAATAATAATAATAACCGGAGCCATTCACTGTCCAGACCCCTTTGTCAATCCACTGCTGGATGAACGCCTCCCCCCCCCTCCCCCCCCCAGGCCGTGCCGGTCGTGGCAGGCGGCTGTGGCCACGGCTCTAGGAGTTCGGTCCCACTATCCCCCTGTCACTCATTCCTTCCTTCCTCGTCCTTCCTTCCTCGTCCATCCTTCCTCCAACCTTCTCCACCACACAACCCACGACGCAACCCGCACCCATTCAGAGAGAATCCGGCGTCGTTCACGCCGCGCGGACGTTAACGAGGGAGACGTCCAAGAAGGCGAAGCGAGAGAGGGGAGCGACGTTACCTCATTTCTCTTGAAACGAGCGCGGAGGCTTTTCATGACCCCCCGCGGTTCGCTGGACCCCCCACGCGCGCGCCCCCACCCCCTGTCCCGCCGGCTTCTGTCCACGACTCGAGGGGGCCGCGGGGGTCTCGAGAGAGAGAGAGAGGGGGGGGGGGCACCGTTAGCACTGAGAGGCACCACCCACACACCCCCATCCCTTGTTGGGTGAGAGCCCCACCCACACCCCCCCACCACCCCCACCCCACCACCCACACCCCACCCACACCCCCACACCCCCCTCTTGTGGGGTGAGAGCCCCACCCACCACCTACACCCACCCACCACCCCCCCCATCCACCACCCACACCCGCTGTGGGGTGAGAGCCCCACCCACCACCCACACCCCCTCCCCCTGTGGGGAGAGAGCTCCACCCACAACACGCAGGTGGCGCATCACCTGGCGCGCGCACACAGTGGGTATCTGTGTGTGTGATGTATGAGATAGACACAGGTATCACACACACAGTGGGTACCTGTGTGTGTGATGTATGAGATAGACCCAGGATACACACACACAGTGGGTATCTATGTGTGTGTGATGTGTGAGATAGACCCAGGTATCACACACACACACACACAGTGGGTACCTGTATGTGTGTGATGTGTGAGATAGACCCAGGATACACACACAGTGGGTACCTGTGTGTGTGTGTAATGTATGAGATAGACACAGGTATCACTCACACACAGTGGGTACCTGTGTGTGTGTGAATGATGTATGAGATAGACCCAGGTATCACACACAGTGGGTACCTGTGTGTGTGATGTGTGAGATAGACCCAGGTATCACACACACACAGTGGGTACCTGTGTGTGTAATGTATGAGATAGACACAGGTATCACACACACAGTGGGTACCTGTGTGTGTGTGTAATGTATGAGATAGACACAGGTATCACACACACACAGTGGGCACCTGTGTGAGTGAATTATGTATGAGATAGATACAGGGATCACACACACAGTGGGTACCTGAGTGAGTGATGTATGAGATAGACACAGGAATCACACACACACACACAGTGGGTACCTGTGTGTGTGTGAGTAATGTATGAGATAGACACAGGTATCACACACACAGTGGGTACCTGTGTGTGTGTAATGTATGAGATAGACACAGGTATCACACACACACACAGTGGGTACCTGTGTGAGTGAATTATGTATGAGATAGATAGAGGAATCACACACACACACACACAGTGGGTACCTGTGTGTGTGAGTGATGAGTGAGATATACGCAGGAATCACACACACACACAGTGGGTACCTGTGTGTGTGTGTGTGAGTGAGATATACACAGGAATCACACACACACAGTGGGTACCTGTGTGTGTGTGATGTGTGAAATATACACAGGAAGCACACACACACACACAGCGGGCTCCTGTGTGTGTGAATGATGTATGAGATCGATACAGGAATCACACACACACAGTGGGTGCCTGTGTGAGTGTGTGATGTATGATATATACACAGATATCACACACACACACAGTGGGTACCTGTGTGAGTGAGTGATGTGTGAGATAGACACGGGAATCACACACACACACAGTGGGTACCTGTGTGTGTGAATGATGTATGATATAGATACAGGAATCACACACACACACAGTGGGTACCTGAGTGAGTGAGTGATGAGTGAGATATACGCAGGAATCACACACACACAGTGGGCACCTGTGTGTATGATGTGTGAAATATACACAGGAAGCACACACACACACACAGCGGGTTCCTGTGTGAGTGAGTGATGAGTGAGATATGCACAGGAATCACACACACAGTGGGTACCTGTGTGTGTGTGAGTGATGAGTGAGAATGACACAGGAATCACACACACAGTGGGTACCTGTATGTGTGATGTGTGAAATATACACAGGAATCACACACACACACAGCGGGTTCCTGTGTGTGTGAATGATGTGTATGAGATCGATACAGGAATCACACACACACAGTGGGTACCTGTGTGAGTGTGTGGTGTATGATATATACACAGGTGTCACACACACACAGTGGGTACCTGTGTGAGTGAGTGATGTGTGAGATAGACACAGGAATCACACACACACACAGTGGTTACCTGTGTGTGTGAATGATGCATGAGATAGATAGAGGAATCACACACAGTGGGTACCTGAGTGAGTGAGTGATGTATGAGATAGACCCAGGTATCACACACACACACACAGTGGGTACCTGTGTGTGTGATGTGGGAGATATACACAGGAATCACACACAGTTGGTACCTGTGTGAGTGAGTGATGTGTGAGATAGACCCAGGAATCACCCACACACAGTGGGTACCTGTGTGAGTGTGTGATGTATGATATATACACAGGTATCACACATACACACACAGTGGGTACCTGTGTGTGTGAGTGATGTATGAGATAGACACAGGTATCACACACACAGTGGGTACCTGTGTGTGTGTAATGTATGAGATAGACACAGGTATCACACACACACACAGTGGGTACCTGTGTGAGTGAATTATGTATGAGATAGATACAGGAATCACACACACACACAGTGGGTACCTGTGTGTGTGAGTGATGAGTGAGATATACGCAGGAATCACACACACACACAGTGGGTACCTGTGTGTGTGTGTGAGTGAGATATACACAGGAATCACACACACACAGTGGGTACCTGTGTGTGTGTGATGTGTGGAATATACACAGGAAGCACACACACACACACAGCGGGCTCCTGTGTGTGTGAATGATGTATGAGATCGATACAGGAATCACACACACACAGTGGGTGCCTGTGTGAGTGTGTGATGTATGATATATACACAGATATCACACACACACACAGTGGGTACCTGTGTGAGTGAGTGATGTGTGAGATAGACACGGGAATCACACACACACACAGTGGGTACCTGTGTGTGTGAATGATGTATGATATAGATACAGGAATCACACACACACACACACAGTGGGTACCTGAGTGAGTGAGTGATGAGTGAGATATACACAGGAATCACACACACACACAGTGGGCACCTGTGTGTATGATGTGTGAAATATACACAGGAAGCACACACACACACACAGCGGGTTCCTGTGTGAGTGAGTGATGAGTGAGATATGCACAGGAATCACACACACAGTGGGTACCTGTGTGTGTGTGAGTGATGAGTGAGAATGACACAGGAATCACACATACACACACAGTGGGTACCTGTGTGTGTGAGTGATGCGTGAGATATACACAGGAATCACACACACAGTGGGTACCGGAGTGAGTGAATGAGTGAGTGAATGAGTGGGTGAGTGAATGTAAGAGTGAATGAATGAGTGAATGAGTGTGTGAATGAGTGAGTTAATGAATGAGTAAGTGAGTGAATAAGTGAGTGAATGAGTGAGTGAATGAATGAGTGAGTGAATGAGTGAGTTAATGAGTGAATGAGTGAGTGAATGAGTGAGTGACGTAATCTCCAATGATGTTCTCGAAGGGCTACAACGCTTGCTGTCAATCCAGTCAAATCCACGGTGTGTCTCGAGGTGTTACTATTGCGCGGTCGTGTCAGCGGCCACGGCTCCCCCGATGAGCTTCAAACCACACGAAGCCGATTCGAGCGTCTCGACGCGGCTTCGTGCACAAGAGAGCGCATTTAAATCAGCAATAGAGGCGAGCACGTGTTGCACGACGTAACACGTTTGACATTTAACCCGCATCGAGCTAGAACGGAGCAATGCAATGCTGATGCTGAACCCGTATATACTTTGCTGTGTTACGCGTCGCTGCTAAGGGACCGTCCATAAATGACGTCACGCGGGTTTTTGCACGATTTTTGACCCCCCCTCCCCCCTCGTCACACGGCGTGACAAAAAGCCAGACCCCCCCTCAAATATGACGTCACGAAGCTCTGCCCCCCCCCCATAATTTTTTTTCAATTTATGTTCTACCTATAGAACATAAAATGTTCTATAGGTAGAAATGTTCGGTAAAGTCACGTGGTATACCACGTGACTTTACCGAACGACCCAAAGGGATTCCTGCAGTCACGAAAGCTTAAGATCAAGATTGATGCTTCAAATCGCTTTAAACTATTGTCATTGTAGTGTGTATTTAATGTGGCGCTGCACTCTGATGTTGTAGGAGAAAACCCTTTATTTAAAAAGTCGATTTAATTAATTAGAACGTGTTGTCTATACTTATTGAAAATTGCGCATTTTGATGTGATGTCACATTTCTCACCCCCCCCCTCCTCGTCACACATCGTCACAAATGTCTGACCCCTCCCCCGCCCCCCTATGTGCGTGACGTCATTTATGGACGGCCCCTAAGACAGCTTGAACCGCGTCCCAGGCCAGGGGTTGTCAACCTGATGATCTTTCAGGACTGCTTATTGACGTAATGTGCGTGTGTGTCTGTATATTCACGTGCATTTGTAGTGTTTATAAAGACGAATAAACTTCTTATGAGGCACACTCTGTTTATTGTAATACTTCTCTTACACAGTCCTTAACGCACGGAGGGGTATACGGTCCCCTCACCCAATACCCTAAGGAGGTACAGCCTCCGGACTCAGCGTAACCTACACACAGGTCTCCTTGATACCCTAAGGAGGTACAGCCTCCTATCTTGGCGGAACTTACTCTCAAGTCTACCGCTATCCCAGAGTCCTCCGGCTGGGACATAGGGTGTCTATCTGACCCACCGCTGGCCAGGTGGGTCTTGACCACTGGGTATGCCGAGCCTTAGCCCACAGAAGGGCTGGAAGGTTGGGTCCAGGGTCCTGTCTATCTTCAGCCCAGGCTTGAGTCTTCGTGTAGGGAGAGAACTCCGCGTGCTCTGCGTGGTCACCCTTCTTATACCCCTTTGTAGCCAGGTGTAACCAATCACACACTCACACGTGGAACTGTCTGATTGGTTCTTACCAAACCGTGGCTACGATCCACTTCACCTCGTCTGACCCCAAGCGTTATTCACACAGAGAGGTAACGCTGCACTGCCCCTTTGATACCTGGTGGCAATGCAGGTTACCGAACAGTGCGTAGTTAACACCTCTACACATTTACCATGGGAGTCCAGTTTACCATGGGATCCCATTTTACCATTGGAGTCCAGTTTACCATGGGAGTCCAGTTTACCATGGGAGTCCAGTTTACCATGGGAGTCCAGTTCACCATGGGAGTCCAGTTTCCCATGAAAGTCCAGTTTACCATGGGAGTCCAATTTACTATGAAAGTCCAGTTTACCATGGGAGTCCAGTTCACCATGAACCTGCAGCCTGCAGCTCCAGAGCAGCACGAGGCTCACTGAGGACAGCTTCGTGACTCTTATTTATCAAGGACCACCACCGTCTCGTAATGACTACACAGGTGACTTGCGGCTCTTTAAATATTGAGTTGTTTGTGCCCAGTTCGAAATAAAATTGCCTCTTCTTGTTATCTCGGTTGCCAACCCTTGGTTATCAGGAGGCTCCTGCCTCGGTTGGCGCAGTGACGGGACGACGTTGCTGCTGCTGCTGCTGCTTGATCACAAACTGAGGCACATTGCAGATAATTTGTCAGAATTTGGGATGTTTTGGCCAGTACAGTAGCAGTTACATACACTGTGTGGTGTGTGTTTTTGTTGCTATGGAAGGAAACCGGAGAACCCAGAGAAAACCCGTGCAGAACAGGGAGAGAGAGAACACATAAACTCCACTCACTCACACAATCACATTCTCCAGAACAGGGAGATAGAACACACAAACTCCACTCACTCACACAGTAACACTCTCCAGAACAGGGAGAGAGAACACACAAACTCCACTCACTCACACAATCACACTCTCCAGAACAGGGAGAGTGAACACACAAACTCCACTCACTCACACAGTAACACTCTCCAGAACAGGGAGAGTGAACACACAAACTCCACTCACTCACACTCTCACACACACAATCACACTCTCCAGAACAGGGAGAGAGAACACACAAACTCCACTCACACACACAATCACACTCTCCAGAACAGGGAGAGAGAACACACAAACTCCACTCACTCACACTATCACACTCTCCAGAACAGGGAGAGAGAACACACAAACTCCACTCACTCACATTCTCACTCACACAGTAACACTCTCCAGAACAGGGAGAGAGAACACACAATCTCTACTCACTCACACTCTCACACACACAATCACATTCTGCAGAACAGGGAGAGAGAACACACATTCTTCACTCACTCACATTCTCACTCACACAATCACATTCTCCAGAACAGGGAGAGAGAACACACATTCTTCACTCACTCACATTCTCACACACACAATCACATTCTCCAGAACAGGGGGAGAGAAAACACACAAACACCACTCACTCACCTCTCACTCACACAGTCACACTCTCCAGAACAGGGGAGAGAGAGAACACACAAACTCCACTCACTCTCACTCACGCAATCACAATCTCCAGAACAGGGGGAGAGAAAGACAAACTACACGAGACAAAGATTCCCCGCTTGTGGCCTGTAACAAACGATTGGGGCAAGTGCTGTCAGCGAGTAGGGACACCTTTGACGGCCAGAACGGCACACTAGGGGGTGGGTGGGTGGGTGGCCAGCACCACGCCCGGCCGTCTTTGCCTGTCGACTGGCGATGTTAACACACCGCAACCAGGCACTCATTTAAATCTGAGTCGAACCCAGGGGATACCCATGGACCGTTTCACAAATAATCGCCACCGATGTATTCGTCGCAAGCTGGAAACGAACTCGGGTGGCCGGGCTCGCAGCTGACCGCTCACACAGTGAACGGTACCAGGTGGGAGGCCACGTGTTTTCGCCGTACGTGCGCCGCCATCTGCTCGCGAGCCACGGGGAAGGGAGTTTCACAGCCCGTCCGCGTGCGATCCACCAACCCCCGTTTAGACGCTGCCTCCGAAAGCGCAGGATTACAGGCGGCAGCCACGTGCAGCGGCGGCAGCAGCAGCAGCGGAGCCGCCACAAGCCAGCTTGGCAAGGGTCATCATCCAGCAGTGGATTGACAAAGGGCCTTAGTCACACAAATACAATAGACTCTCGATATCCGCGCACATGACGGGGAGGACGACCGCGGAAAATTCAACATCGCGGATAATCCAAAAATGTAACCATTAATCCACGGATCTCCATGCCAAAAACCACTCGCATAGGTACAGGGACTCCTCTACATACAGACGAGTGGTTCCAGAGGTCTTTGCGTAAGTCGATTTGTTCGTAAGTCAAAACTTCACTGCTGTCGGTTCCAGACGTGTTGTACGACATTTTACACTAAACACGGGGAATTGCTCTAAAGGTTGCATAATCTCCTGTCGATGTAGGTGCCACTGGTGTCTTCATGTTCTGCAGATGTAGATGCCACCACCGCCATCTATTGCATGACAGTTGAACTTACGAATCTCGGTCCGAACAGGCAACTGGACATGCGGACAGGTTTGTTCGTAACCTGTTAAAAGTTCGAAAGTAGAGTAGTCCCAGTATAAACTAAGTACAAATTTTGATTTAAAGCTTTCGTGACTGCAGTGATTCATATTCTTGGTCCTTTCGGTAAAGTCACGTTGAAGGGAAACAATAAAATTATAAAATATATATTTCGTTGTTTCCCTTCAACGTGACTTTACCGAAAGAACCAAGAATATGAACTATGTACAGTAAAACCTTGGATTGCGAGCATAATTCGTTCCGGAAAAGTGTTTGTAATCCAAAGCACTCGTATATCAAAGCACTCGTATATCAGTTGTGATCACGTGACGCTCGGCAGTACAAAGCGTATACACGTACTACTACTCGTATTGCAAGACCCTCGCTCGTTTATCAACTTAATATTCATTTAAAATGTTTGCTCGTCTTGAAAAAACACTCGCAGACCAAGTTACTCGCAATCCAAGGTTTTTACTGTATAAGTTAAGATAAGATTTGTCGTAAAGAATCGACCGATCGATGCACACGCTCAGTGATGACGCGTTCCTGCTTCTTGCGCTGCAGACTCGGCCCACTAAGTGGATGGCAGCAGAGCCACGTCAATCAACGTCAACCAAACTCCACCCACTGTTGTAAAGATATGCAACTACTGTACTGTAGAGGCGATCACACGGGTGGTCGGATTGACCGGAGCACATGTTTGTTCGGTTTGAGCACGTGTGACTTGTAATAACATTTCCAAGACTATAACAACGAGTCATTGATTTACGTCCAAAAATCTCAGGCTCGGAGTTAGTGACCGTAACAGAGGAAGAAGAACCTCAGACGAGGAGCGGGAAGGAAGAGACAGCCGCGCTACAAACAATGGCCAAGCTCTGCGATCCTCTGCACATTGCGATGTTTACCGGCCCATGAATGAGTGGTTATACACGTGGGAGGAAACCGGAGCAGCCAGAGAAAAAAACACACACGCGTGAGAGGGGGAAACACTCGATCCCATCCAGGTGGAGCAGGTGGGAGTCCACATTTTGTGCTGTAACCGCCTTCTCCTGGCGATGCAGGGGTACGGCTCCTACCTCGTCGCCCATGGGTAAGAGGTGTTTCAGAAGATCCGTGCGATGATCCACCAACCCCCGCTGCTGCTGCTGCCTCCACAGTGGTGGATCGCAGCAGCAGCAGCAGCAGGTCACGTGCAGCAGTGAAGTCACCGCCGCCGCCAGGCTGAATGATCGACACGACCCTGTCCGTACTAACATCTCCTCTGTCATTCTCTCTCTCTCTCTCTCAGTGCGACTCATAATGGCATCGTCGGTGCCACTGAGCCTCACATTTGCTCGGAAGCCTATTCGCTCTTCGCAATTGCTCAATTGGCGTGACCCAGCAACTTGCTGGGTCACGATTCTCTGCTGGCGATCCCGTCTCTCCCCGCGTCTCTCCCCGCGTCTCTCCCCGCGTCTCTCCCCGCGTCTCTCCCCGCGTCGCTGCCCGCGTCCCTCCCCGCGTCGCTCCCCGCGTCTCCGCCCTGACCCGAGGTCACCACCACGACGATGTCCGCCACGTCCGGCATCAACTCGGCGCAGTCGGCCACGTCCAGGCGGGTCGGGGCGCCGGGGGAGAGAGCTGCGGCGCGCACGCCGGCCTGGGTCACGTTGCGGCAGCGGCGCAGGCGCAACAGCTCCAGAGGCGCAGAGGGCACGGGGAGCGCCATGTGGGATGCCAGCAGCTGCTGATGCTGCTGCTCCTGCTTGTGCTGCTGCTGTTGGTGTTGCTGCTGCGGCTGCTGCTGCTGCTCCTGCTTGTGCTGCTGCTGCTCCTGCTTGTGCTGCTGCTGCTGCTGCTCGTGCTCCAGTGGCCGCTGCTGGTGCCGCTGCTGCCCTCCCCGTGCGCAAGCGGCCTCGAGCGTGGCGTCGGTGATGCGCGCGCAGCCCAGCAGGGAGAGGGCGCGCAACCGCGGGCACAGCGCGAGCACGCGCGCCACGTGCGCGTCCGACACGTGGCCGCAACGCGACACGCGCGCGCACTCCAGGTTCGGGCACCTATAGGGAGGGAGGGAGGGAGGGAGCGGAGCCGGGGGATGTGCACAGGTTTTGGGTGGAGTGGTGGCGCGGTGGTTGAACCGCATGCGTTGACCCGGTCATCCTCGCAGCACCAGCGGCTTATTGGATGCTGGGCCATCGAACAAAAGGCGGCGGTGGTCACCGCATCGAGCGGCGCTTTCAGATTGCGCTTCTGCGGCCGTCCTGGAACGCTCCTCCGATATTAGGAAGCCACTGGAGCGGTGCAACTTTCCAATACTTTCTTCAGGACTGCGTTTTGTGTGTCCGCTTGTTGTCCTTCCCCGGAACCTCCGATTAGCATGGTTGGCTAAGTACGGTGCGAAAGAAGTTCAACATACATTCATAACGCTGCGCTGTGCTAAGAACCCAGCTACCCGAGTTCGATTCCCGCTCAGGGTCACCAACACCCAGTGACGATGAATCTGAACCGGTCATGGGCCTCGCCTAGGACGACTTAGCCTCAAATTAGTGCATGGTGCAATGAGTCAACATCACTACAGGGGAGACAAAGGAGACAGGGCAGGTGTAGGGGCACGTGGGTAATCGATTGGCACGTGTGGGTAGATGATTGGCAGGTGTGGGTAGGGATGTGGCAGGTGTAGGGGCACGTGGGTAATCGATTGGCACGTGTGGGTAGATGATTGGCAGGTGTGGGTAGGGATGTGGCAGGTGTAGGGGCACGTGGGTAATCGATTGGCACGTGTGGGATAGAGATGGGCAGGTGCTGGTACAGGTGAGTAGGTGATTGGCAGTTGTGGATCGGGCTGGGTAGGGGCAGCACAGGTGTGGAGAGGCGCTCTCACCTACGGGTAGGCGTGGACAGATTAACTTTTGTGTGGATAGGGGATGGAGGCTGGGCACGTGTGGGCAGACGTGGACACAGATTGGACGGGAGAAGAAAGGCGTGAATTACCCCTTTTTTACCCCCATGAGACTCTTTGCCCAGTCTTCCCGTTTTTGAGTTAAGAATTTGGGCACAGTTTGTGTAGCATGGAGACGAGTCCTGGTCTAGCTCCCGCCGAGGGGCTGGGGCAGATTGAGTCGCTAGAGAGAGAGAGGGGGGGGGGAGAGAGAGAGAGAGGGAGAGAAGAAGTGTCGATGTGTGGCGGGCGCCGTCACCTCGTGGCAACCTCGCGGAAGAAGCGGTCGGTGACCTCCTGGTGGACAGCGCACGCCGACTGCTGCCCCTCCGATCGCATCCACTCCTCGCGGTTGCATCCCTTCCAGTAGAGCGGCTCCACGCTCACGCGCAGCTGCGGCGCGTCCATCGCACGCACGCACGCACGCGCGGCAAAAGGGGCACCGGTCATTTACCATCTTCGGTTACCGAAGCTCAATTTCAGCCCGTCGTCCTGGCCGGCGTCGATGAATGAGGTGACCGCAGGTTGTTGTGGCAAGTCCAAACCGCGGGTGTCACCACCCACCAACCACCCCCCCACCCCCCCCTGACCGCCTAGCCTCCCACGTGCGAGACAGCGCGTGGGATTTGGCCATTTCGGAACGTGGAATTTCCGTCGACGAGCGCTGAGCCGCGCTCATTGGCGCCGCACTGCGATCTGCAACTTATCGAATTCTCAAAAGCTACACTATACACTACACTACTATACACTACGATACTCTACTGTGCACTATACTATTATACACTACACTATACACTACATTACTATACACTACTATACTCTACACTACTGATCACTACACCATTATACACTACACTATACACTACTATACACTACACTACTATACACTACTCTACACTACTGTGCACTACACTACTATACACTACACGACTATACACTACTATGCTCTACTGTGCACTACACTACTATACACTACACTATACACTACACTACTATACACTACACTATACTCTACACTACTGTGCACTACACCATTATACACTACACTATACACTACACTACTATACACTACTATACTCTACACTACTGTGCACTACACGATTATACACTACACTATACACTACACTACTATACACTACTATACTCTACACTACTGTGCACTACACTACATTACTATACACTACACTGCTATACACTACCTATACACTACATGATATACTATTATACACTATACTGCTATACACTACACTACTATGCGCTACATTACTATACACTACACTCTACACTACTATGCACTACATTACTATACGTTACACTACTTTACACTACCATACAC
The DNA here is from genome assembly GCF_048934315.1 of Petromyzon marinus. NCBI lineage: Eukaryota > Metazoa > Chordata > Hyperoartia > Petromyzontiformes > Petromyzontidae > Petromyzon > Petromyzon marinus. The sequence continues at coordinate 6,086,313 of NC_133723.1, forward strand.
TATACACTACTATACACTACACTGCTATACACTACCTATGCACTACACGATATACTATTATACACTATATTGCTATACACTACACTACTATACACTACACTGCTATACACTACACTCTACACGACTATACACTATTATACACTACACTATACACTACACTACTATACACTACTATACTCTACACTACTGTGCACTACACTACACTACTATGCACTACATCACTATACACTACTTTACACTACCATACACTATATACTACTATACACTACACTGCTATACACTACCTATACACTACACGATATACTATTGTACACTATACTGTTATACACTACACTACTATACACTACACTGCTATACACTACACTATACACTACTATACACTATTATACACTCCACTATACACTACATTGCTATACACTACTACACTCTACACTACTATACACTATTATACACTACACTATACACTACACATTGGACTCTATGGAGGTCCGTCGTTCAGAGGGGTTCTCCTGTTTTGTGGCCCGTTCCTAATTGGTTTGGTGCTTTACGAAACGCAGCAGCGGGCCCACGCGTACGAAGAAATGCGCGTGTATTTGTCGGATCTGTTGAACTTGAACGGTACGCGGACTGGGAATTGGGAGATCCCTGCACGGGCCCGGGACATCGATGGGGTGCCACGGTGGCTAGGAGATGTTAACTACCTCGCCTGGTATGCAGGAGGTCGTGGGTTCGATCCCGACGCTCACGCCTGCTGTATATTTGGAGTTTGCGTGTCTCTATCTCTCTCTGTCATCATCATCACGGTGGCTAGGAGATGTTAACTACCTCGCCTGGTGTACAGGAGGTCATGGGTCAGATGCTGACCCTGAAGCCTGCTGTATATTTGGAGTTTGCGTGTCTCTCTCTCATCATCATCTCGGTGGCTAGGAGATGTTAACTACCTCGCTTGGTATGCAGGAGGTCGTGGGTTAGATCCCGACCATGAAGCCTGCTGTATATTTGGAGTTTGCGTGTCTCTCTCTCTCTGTCGTCATCATCATAACGGTGGCTATGAGATGTTAACTACCTCGCCTGGTATACAGGAGGTCGTGGGTTCGATCCCGACACTCACGCCTGCTGTATATTTGGAGTTTGCGTGTCTCTCTCTCTGTCATCATCATCATCATCACGGTGGCTAGGAGATGTTAACTACCTCGCCTGGTATGCAGGAGGTCGTGGGTTCGATCCCGACCCTGAAGCCTGCTGTATATTTGAAGTTTTCGTGTCTCTCTCTGTCATCATCATCACGGTGGCTAGGAGATGTTAACTACCTCGCCTGGTATGCAGGAGGTCGTGGGTTCGATCCCGACACTCACGCCTGCTGTATATTTGTAGTTTGCGTGTCTCTCTCTCTCTCTCATCATCATCACGGTGGCTAGGAGATGTTAACTACCTCGCCTGGTGTGCAGGAGGTCGTGGGTTCGATCCCAACCCTGACGCCTGCTGCTGCATATTTGGACTTTGCGTGTCTCTCTCCCTGTGGTCGTGTGGATTGTTCTCCGGGCCCTCCGGTTTTTCCCTCCACATTTAGAATCAACAACACGCGTCTAAGAGTATTTGGCTGATGCTATCAATGTCCACATGATAAGCCCACTTCGTTGGGCTATCGTTTGTGGTCAGTTCACGTCTCAGAAAAGAGCCGCATTGCTGAGCGGGGCCTTACCTGGTAAAAACGCAAATGAGCCTGCAGTTTTAGTTTCTTTAGTTGATGGCCTAGCAGGGGTGTGTCCGACGTGCGAACACTTCCCCGGTGGCGATTGCTGCGATTGCTGTGGCCGGGATCCGCAATCCGCTGTGAATTCCCAGCGTCACCAGAGCGGGTCAGCATGTCGGTGACATCACGGCAGGTACACAAGCAGCCATCGGAGAAAACACCGCCACTACGTCGGTCCAAAACGTTGCGCGGGTGCCCCTTAGCCGCGGTGGCGGGGAGTTGCTGTTATCCTCGCCTGGTACGAAGGAGGGCGTGGGTTCGATTCCGACCCTGATGATGCCTGTTATATACAGGGTGCTTCAAAAAAATGTGAACACTTCGGAGAATTTGCGACAAAACCGCGAGAAATGTGCTGCTGCCTTCCGGGCCCTGGAGACCACCCGGAGGAGAATCCAGGCCACGTGTTGACAACGACGGCGAACAAGTGGGAGACTCTTTGACTTTCTGAAGCTATTAGCATTACATTTGTTCTTCTTTCCATTAAAAACGATAGTCCCATGTAAGTTTTAACATTCTTTTTTAAGCACCCTGTATATTCGCAGTCCACGTGTTCTCACCCATCACGGTGGTCGAGTGGATTGTTACTCCGGGGTTCCTCCGGTTCCGCCCTCCTCCACATTGAGAATCAACGCGTGGCTAGATTATTTGGCTGCTGCTGCTATGAATTCCCACGTGTGATGATGATGATGATATCAGTCACTGCGGCCAGGTCGCCTCCGGAAAAGGTTTTGCCTGGTAAATAAAAGAGTTGAGTTTTAGTATAGCAGTGTCTATTTGATTTTTTTTTACTATTTTTATTTTACCAGGTAAGGTCCACTGAGCTATATAGTGGCTCTTTTTCATAAGCGAACTGGCCACACATGATAGCTCAACTTAGTGGCTTATCACGTGGAAATGTATAGCAGCCAAATAACTCTAAACGCGTGTTTCTCAATGTGGAGAGATAAAACCGGAGGATCCGGAGAAAAATACACTCGACCACGGGGAGAGAGAGACACGCAAACTCCAAATATACAGCGGACGTCAGGGTCGAGATCGAACGCACGACCTCCTACATGCCAGGCGAGGTAGTTAACATCTCCTAGCCACCGTGGCCCCCTATATATTTATTGTTTAGCGATACACAACGGGGTTTAAGAAGCAGCGTTCGCAGGGCACTTGAAACCTCGATGAGGGTCAATGGTCCTGATCGAACTCACGACCTCCTGTATTCCAGGCGAGGTAGTTAACATCTCCACACCGTGGCCCCCTATATATTTATTGTTTAGCGATACAGAACGGGGTTTAAGAAGCAGCGTTTTGCTGGGCACTTGAAACCTCGATGAGGGTCAATGGTCCTGATCGAACCCACGACCTCCTGTATGCCGGGCGAGGTAGTTAACACCTCCTAGCCACCGTGGCCCCCTAACCCACGCCACCCGCGACCCTTACCCCGCGACGCCCCGTTTACCGTGAGCAGCGCGGGACCCAGGCGGTAGCGTCCGCCCGCCATCTGCTCGTAGGAGGCGAAGCTCAGCTGCCTCCAGAGGCCCGGGTGCAGCGCCGCGTCGCGCCACGCCACGCACACCCGGCGTGCCGAGAAGCGCTCCTCCTGGTTCAGGTAGCGCAGCAGCTGCGCCAGGCAGTCGGGGTTGAGCGCCGACGCGTGCGCCATCGCTTCGCCCTGTCCGGCCGCGCCCCTGGGCCCACGCCGTCGACGCGCCGCACTTGCCCGATGATTGTTAAACGCGTCCCAGCCCACGCGGCGTGGCTTGGAGCGTGGTCGGTCTAAGAGCCGGTCAGCCGCCGACCACCACCCCCACCCCGCCCCGCTACGAAATTGAAACCTGGCAACCTCACGGTTGGGGCTTCCTCTTGTTGAGGAGGAGGAGGAGGAGGTGGGGGGGGAGCTGCTGTGTTGGTGAATCTGGAAGTCTTCCCAAGGTCCCCGATTGCGTCAGACGGGCAACAGTGACACCGCTGACTCAAGACAATGACTTTACAGGTAGCTCTCCCATCGTCCGATATCGCTAGAGTCTTCTTCTTACCATAAAATGTCGCAGTGCTTTTGTATCTCAGAGGTGGCAACCCGAGCCTAAGCTCGTCGCAGCGTGTACACGGCTTTACGTCCAATCAAGGATGTCAGTACGAGCTACGTCGACTTTCAGAATCAGAATATGTATTGATACTGGAGGAATCCGATGAGCTACAAAGCTCTTTATCACAGATGCCCAGTAGAAGCGGGTAAGAACGTTACAACAACAGTAAAAAAAAACATGAGAGTAGTGTAAAGTACATGAAAGATCAACAAATCGCCCAAACACATAAAAACATACTCTTTGGTGAAAAAATAAAATAAAAAATAAAAAATATAAATTATCAAATTAAATCACGTTTCGGAAGCAACACAAGCTTCCGTCATCAGGTGGGACAAGCACATAAAAACACAACAACTAAACAATTACCATTCTACCAGGCAAAACCCACCGAGGTATGAACTTATTTTTCAGAAGCGACCTGCCCACAAATGATGTCTCAACGAAGTGGCCCATCATTTGGTCAATTACAGCACCAAAATAGTTAAAATAATCTCAATGCAGAGAAAGGCGCAGTGATGCCGCTGTATGTATGTGTTGTGTGTATTTTTTTTTTACTTGACACGTAGGCTTTCGCGGCCAAAGTTATTCATGATAAAAGTTACTTTGGGTTGAGTCTACGCGATCTAATCCAAAATAACTTTGATCACGTATGTCTGTTGAACTTCTTTCGCACCATACGTAGCTGACCGCGGTAATCCCGAGATGCATGGGGAAGGACAACGAATTTAAACGCAAAACAAAAAAAAACAGTTCCAAAGAAATGAGTGTGTCAATCTGGACGATTTTAAAGTTGCCGAGCTCCAGTAGCTTTCTTACATTAGGAAGGAAGAGCGTTCCAGACGGCCCGCGGAAAGCGCACGTCCGACGTTTCGGAGGCAACACAAGCCTCCGTCTGCAGGTGGAACGGTCACAGCAAGATAGCCGCATCACTTGAAGACGGAAGACGGAAGCTTGTGTTGCCTCCGAAACGTCGTGATTTAATTTAGTTGTTTTCTTGTATTTGAAATTTTATTTTTTTACCTAACGTGACTTTACCGAAAAAAAACCACAAAGAGTATGAATCCTTGCAGTCACGTAAGCTTCAAATCTAGAGGTAACTCTACAATCTGCTCGCTCGTCCTGGAACTTTCACCCACGTTTTGGTGATTATTTAGGACCGAGAAAACAAAACGTGAGCCCGTTACCCCCCCCCCCTCCCCCGGGGTCTCCGTGACTCGCACGCATGGAATAGGGCAAGCCTCTCTCGCGCTTTTCTGCTAAATGCCGTGTTCGTTGAGGCGCGGGTGCAAGCCGATGCCAGCTTAGGAGGAGGGCGGCTCACTTCGCGAGTTTGCGTTTACGGTAACGGTGCCTCATTATTAATTCAATTTGAGGTTCGGATTTCCAGACGGGGCTCGGCACGGGTGCCACCTGTCAGGTGACACACGCAGCACTGCTGCCTTGACGCCTCCATGGGAGTCCAGTTCACCACGAAAGTCCGGTTCACCATGAAAGTCCAGTTTACCATGGGAGTCCAGTTTACCATGGGTGTCCAGTTTACCATGGGAGTCCAGTTTACCATGAAAGTCCAGTTCACCATGGGAGTCCAGTTTACCACGAAAGTCCAGTTCACCATGAGAGTCCCGTTTACCATGGGAGTCCAGTTTACCATGGGAGTCCAGTTTACCATGATAGTCCAGTTTACCATGATAGTCCAGTTTACCATGGGAGTCCAATGTACCATGGGTATCCAGTTTACCATGAGAGTCCAGTTTACCATGGGAGTCCAGTTTACCATGAAAGTCCAGTTTACCATGGGAGTCCAGTTTGCCATGGGAGTCCAGTTTACCATGAAAGTTCAGTTCACCATGGGAGTCCAGTTTACCATGGGAGTCCGGTTTACCATGGGAGTCCAGTTTACCATGAGAGTCCAGTTTACCATGGGAGTCCAGTTTACCATGAAAGTCCAGTTTACAATGAGAGTCCAGTTTACCATGGGAGTCCAGTTTACCATGAAAGTTCAGTTTACCATGGAAGTCCAGTTCACCATGGGAGTCCAGTTTACCATGAAAGTCCAGTTTACCATGAAAGTCCAGTTTACCATGGGAGTCCAGTTTACCATGGGAGTCCAGTTTACCATGAAAGTCCAGTTTACCATGGAAGTCCAGTTCACCATGGGAGTCCAGTTTACCATGGGAGTCCAGTTTACCATGAAAGTCCAGTTTACCATGGGAGTCCAGTTTACCATGGAAGTCCAGTTTACCATGATAGTCCAGTTTACCATGGAAGTCCAGTTTACCATGATAGTCCAGTTTACCATGGGAGTCCAGTTTGCCATGGGAGTCCAGTTTACCATGAAAGTTCAGTTCACCATGGGAGTCCAGTTTACCATGGGAGTCCGGTTTACCATGGGAGTCCAGTTTACCATGAGAGTCCAGTTTACCATGGGAGTCCAGTTTACCATGAAAGTCCAGTTTACAATGAGAGTCCAGTTTACCATGGGAGTCCAGTTTACCATGAAAGTTCAGTTTACCATGGAAGTCCAGTTCACCATGGGAGTCCAGTTTACCATGAAAGTCCAGTTTACCATGAAAGTCCAGTTTACCATGGGAGTCCAGTTTACCATGGGAGTCCAGTTTACCATGAAAGTCCAGTTTACCATGGAAGTCCAGTTCACCATGGGAGTCCAGTTTACCATGGGAGTCCAGTTTACCATGAAAGTCCAGTTTACCATGGGAGTCCAGTTTACCATGGAAGTCCAGTTTACCATGATAGTCCAGTTTACCATGGAAGTCCAGTTTACCATGATAGTCCAGATTACCATGGGAGTCCAGTTTACCATGAAAGTCCAGTTTACCATGGGAGTCCAGGTTACCATGGGAGTCCAGTTTACCATGAGAGTCCAGTTTACCATGGGAGTCCAGTTTACCATGAAAGTCCAGTTTACCATGGAAGTCCAGTTTACCATGGGAGTCCAGTTTACCATGAAAGTTCAGTTCACCATGGGAGTCCAGTTTACCATGGGAGTCCAGTTTACCATGAAAGTCCAGTTTACCATGGGAGTCCAGTTTACCATGGGAGTCCAGTTTACCATGGAAGTCCAGTTCACCATGGGAGTCCAGTTTACCATGGGAGTCCAGTTTACCATGAAAGTCCAGTTTACCATGGGAGTCAAGTTTACCACGCGAGTCCAGTTCACCATGAAAGTCCAGTTTACCATGGGAGTCTAGTTCACCATGGGAGTCCAGTTCACCATTATAATCCAGTTTACCATGGGAGTCCAGTTTACCATGGGAGTCCAGTTTACCATGGGAGTCCAGTTTACCATGAAAGTCCAGTTTACCATGGAAGTCTAGCTCACCATTTGAGTCCAGTTTACCATGGGAGTCCAGTTTACCATGGGAGTCCAGTTTACCATGAAAGTCCAGTTTACCATGGTAGTTCTGTTTACCATGAAAGTTAAGTTTACCATGGGAGTCCAGTAGTTTACCATGGGAGTCCAGTTTACCATGAAAGTCCAGTTTACCATGGGAGTCCAGTTCACCATGGGAGTCCAGTTTACCATGGGAGTCCAGTTTACCATGAAAGTCCAGTTTACCACGGGAGTCAAGTTTACCACGCGAGTCCAGTTCACCATGGGAGTCCAGTTCACCATGGGAGTCCAGTTTACCATGAACGTCCAGTTTACCAGGAAAGTCCAGTTTACCATGGTAGTCCTGTTTACCATGGGAGTCCAGTTTACCATGGGAGTCCAGTTTACCATGAAAGTCCAGTTTACCATGGGAGTCCAGTTTACCATGGGAGTCCAGTTCACCATGGGAGTCCAGTTCACCATTAGAATCCAGTTTACCATGGGAGTCCAGTTTACCATGAAAGTCCAGTTCACCATGGAAGTCTAGCTCACCATGAGAGTCCAGTTTACCATGGGAGTCCAGTTTACCATGAAAGTCCAGTTTACCATGGAAGTCCAGTTCACCATGGGAGTCCAGTTTACCATGGGAGTCAAGTTTACCACGCGAGTCCAGTTCACCATGGGAGTCCAGTTCACCATGGGAGTCCAGTTTACCATGAAAGGCCAGTTTACCATGGGAGTCCAGTTCACAATGGGAGTCCAGTTCACCATTAGAATCCAGTTTACCATGGGAGTCCAGTTTACCATGGGAGTCCAGTTTACCATGGGAGTCCAGTTTACCATGAAAGTCCAGTTTACCATGGAAGTCCAGTTCACCATGGGAGTCCAGTTTACCATGGGAGTCCAGTTTACCATGAAAGTCCAGTTTACCATGGGAGTCCAGTTTACCATGGAAGTCCAGTTTACCATGATAGTCCAGTTTACCATGGAAGTCCAGTTTACCATGATAGTCCAGATTACCATGGGAGTCCAGTTTACCATGAAAGTCCAGTTTACCATGGGAGTCCAGGTTACCATGGGAGTCCAGTTTACCATGAGAGTCCAGTTTACCATGGGAGTCCAGTTTACCATGAAAGTCCAGTTTACCATGGAAGTCCAGTTTACCATGGGAGTCCAGTTTACCATGAAAGTTCAGTTCACCATGGGAGTCCAGTTTACCATGGGAGTCCAGTTTACCATGAAAGTCCAGTTTACCATGGGAGTCCAGTTTACCATGGGAGTCCAGTTTACCATGAAAGTTCAGTTTACCATGGAAGTCCAGTTCACCATGGGAGTCCAGTTTACCATGGGAGTCCAGTTTACCATGAAAGTCCAGTTTACCATGGGAGTCAAGTTTACCACGCGAGTCCAGTTCACCATGAAAGTCCAGTTTACCATGGGAGTCTAGTTCACCATGGGAGTCCAGTTCACCATTATAATCCAGTTTACCATGGGAGTCCAGTTTACCATGGGAGTCCAGTTTACCATGGGAGTCCAGTTTACCATGAAAGTCCAGTTTACCATGGAAGTCTAGCTCACCATGGGAGTCCGGTTTACCATGGGAGTCCAGTTTACCATGAGAGTCCAGTTTACCATGGGAGTCCAGTTTACCATGAAAGTCCAGTTTACAATGAGAGTCCAGTTTACCATGGGAGTCCAGTTTACCATGAAAGTTCAGTTTACCATGGAAGTCCAGTTCACCATGGGAGTCCAGTTTACCATGAAAGTCCAGTTTACCATGAAAGTCCAGTTTACCATGGGAGTCCAGTTTACCATGGGAGTCCAGTTTACCATGAAAGTCCAGTTTACCATGGAAGTCCAGTTCACCATGGGAGTCCAGTTTACCATGGGAGTCCAGTTTACCATGAAAGTCCAGTTTACCATGGGAGTCCAGTTTACCATGGAAGTCCAGTTTACCATGATAGTCCAGTTTACCATGGAAGTCCAGTTTACCATGATAGTCCAGTTTACCATGGGAGTCCAGTTTGCCATGGGAGTCCAGTTTACCATGAAAGTTCAGTTCACCATGGGAGTCCAGTTTACCATGGGAGTCCGGTTTACCATGGGAGTCCAGTTTACCATGAGAGTCCAGTTTACCATGGGAGTCCAGTTTACCATGAAAGTCCAGTTTACAATGAGAGTCCAGTTTACCATGGGAGTCCAGTTTACCATGAAAGTTCAGTTTACCATGGAAGTCCAGTTCACCATGGGAGTCCAGTTTACCATGAAAGTCCAGTTTACCATGAAAGTCCAGTTTACCATGGGAGTCCAGTTTACCATGGGAGTCCAGTTTACCATGAAAGTCCAGTTTACCATGGAAGTCCAGTTCACCATGGGAGTCCAGTTTACCATGGGAGTCCAGTTTACCATGAAAGTCCAGTTTACCATGGGAGTCCAGTTTACCATGGAAGTCCAGTTTACCATGATAGTCCAGTTTACCATGGAAGTCCAGTTTACCATGATAGTCCAGATTACCATGGGAGTCCAGTTTACCATGAAAGTCCAGTTTACCATGGGAGTCCAGGTTACCATGGGAGTCCAGTTTACCATGAGAGTCCAGTTTACCATGGGAGTCCAGTTTACCATGAAAGTCCAGTTTACCATGGAAGTCCAGTTTACCATGGGAGTCCAGTTTACCATGAAAGTTCAGTTCACCATGGGAGTCCAGTTTACCATGGGAGTCCAGTTTACCATGAAAGTCCAGTTTACCATGGGAGTCCAGTTTACCATGGGAGTCCAGTTTACCATGGAAGTCCAGTTCACCATGGGAGTCCAGTTTACCATGGGAGTCCAGTTTACCATGAAAGTCCAGTTTACCATGGGAGTCAAGTTTACCACGCGAGTCCAGTTCACCATGAAAGTCCAGTTTACCATGGGAGTCTAGTTCACCATGGGAGTCCAGTTCACCATTATAATCCAGTTTACCATGGGAGTCCAGTTTACCATGGGAGTCCAGTTTACCATGGGAGTCCAGTTTACCATGAAAGTCCAGTTTACCATGGAAGTCTAGCTCACCATGGGAGTCCAGTTTACCATGGGAGTCCAGTTTACCATGGGAGTCCAGTTTACCATGAAAGTCCAGTTTACCATGGTAGTTCTGTTTACCATGAAAGTTAAGTTTACCATGGGAGTCCAGTAGTTTACCATGGGAGTCCAGTTTACCATGAAAGTCCAGTTTACCATGGGAGTCCAGTTCACCATGGGAGTCCAGTTTACCATGGGAGTCCAGTTTACCATGAAAGTCCAGTTTACCACGGGAGTCAAGTTTACCACGCGAGTCCAGTTCACCATGGGAGTCCAGTTCACCATGGGAGTCCAGTTTACCATGAAAGTCCAGTTTACCATGGAAGTCTAGCTCACCATGGGAGTCCAGTTTACCATGGGAGTCCAGTTTACCATGAACGTCCAGTTTACCAGGAAAGTCCAGTTTACCATGGTAGTCCTGTTTACCATGGGAGTCCAGTTTACCATGGGAGTCCAGTTTACCATGAAAGTCCAGTTTACCATGGGAGTCCAGTTTACCATGGGAGTCCAGTTCACCATGGGAGTCCAGTTCACCATTAGAATCCAGTTTACCATGGGAGTCCAGTTTACCATGAAAGTCCAGTTCACCATGGAAGTCTAGCTCACCATGGAAGTCCAGTTCACCATGGGAGTCCAGTTTACCATGGGAGTCAAGTTTACCACGCGAGTCCAGTTCACCATGGGAGTCCAGTTCACCATGGGAGTCCAGTTTACCATGAAAGGCCAGTTTACCATGGGAGTCCAGTTCACAATGGGAGTCCAGTTCACCATTAGAATCCAGTTTACCATGGGAGTCCAGTTTACCATGGGAGTCCAGTTTACCATGGGAGTCCAGTTTACCATGAAAGTCCAGTTTACCATGGAAGTCCAGTTCACCATGGGAGTCCAGTTTACCATGGGAGTCCAGTTTACCATGAAAGTCCAGTTTACCATGGGAGTCCAGTTTACCATGGAAGTCCAGTTTACCATGATAGTCCAGTTTACCATGGAAGTCCAGTTTACCATGATAGTCCAGATTACCATGGGAGTCCAGTTTACCATGAAAGTCCAGTTTACCATGGGAGTCCAGGTTACCATGGGAGTCCAGTTTACCATGAGAGTCCAGTTTACCATGGGAGTCCAGTTTACCATGAAAGTCCAGTTTACCATGGAAGTCCAGTTTACCATGGGAGTCCAGTTTACCATGAAAGTTCAGTTCACCATGGGAGTCCAGTTTACTATGGGAGTCCAGTTTACCATGAAAGTCCAGTTTACCATGGGAGTCCAGTTTACCATGAGAGTCCAGTTTACCATGAAAGTTCAGTTTACCATGGAAGTCCAGTTCACCATGGGAGTCCAGTTTACCATGGGAGTCCAGTTTACCATGAAAGTCCAGTTTACCATGTGAGTCAAGTTTACCACGCGAGTCCAGTTCACCATGAAAGTCCAGTTTACCATGGGAGTCTAGTTCACCATGGGAGTCCAGTTCACCATTATAATCCAGTTTACCATGGGAGTCCAGTTTACCATGAGAGTCCAGTTTACCATGGGAGTCCAGTTTACCATGAAAGTCCAGTTTACCATGGAAGTCTAGCTCACCATGGGAGTCCAGTTTACCATGGGAGTCCAGTTTACCATGGGAGTCCAGTTTACCATGGTAGTTCTGTTTACCATGAAAGTTAAGTTTACCATGGGAGTCCAGTAGTTTACCATGGGAGTCCAGTTTACCATGAAAGTCCAGTTTACCATGGGAGTCCAGTTCACCATGGGAGTCCAGTTTACCATGGGAGTCCAGTTTACCATGAAAGTCCAGTTTACCACGGGAGTCAAGTTTACCACGCGAGTCCAGTTCACCATGGGAGTCCAGTTCACCATGGGAGTCCAGTTTACAATGAAAGTCCAGTTTACCATGGAAGTCTAGCTCACCATGGGAGTCCAGTTTACCATGGGAGTCCAGTTTACCATGAACGTCCAGTTTACCAGGAAAGTCCAGTTTACCATGGTAGTCCTGTTTACCATGGGAGTCCAGTTTACCATGGGAGTCCAGTTTACCATGAAAGTCCAGTTTACCATGGGAGTCCAGTTTACCATGGGAGTCCAGTTCACCATTAGAATCCAGTTTACCATGGGAGTCCAGTTTACCATGAGAGTCCAGTTTACCATGGGAGTCCAGTTTACCATGAAAGTCCAGTTTACCATGGAAGTCCAGTTCACCATGGGAGTCCAGTTTACCATGGGAGTCAAGTTTACCACGCGAGTCCAGTTCACCATGGGAGTCCAGTTCACCATGAGAGGCCAGTTTACCATGGGAGTCCAGTTCACCATGGGAGTCCAGTTCACCATTAGAATCCAGTTTACCATGGGAGTCCAGTTTACCATGGGAGTCCAGTTTACCATGGGAGTCCAGTTTACCATGAAAGTCCAGTTTACCATGAAAGTCCAGTTTACCATGGTAGTCCTGTTTACCATGAAAGTTCAGTTTACCTTGGGAGTCCAGTTTACCATGGGAGTCCAGTTTACCATGAAAGTCCAGTTTACCATGGAGTCCAGTTTACCATGGGAGTCCAGTTTACCATGAAAGTCCAGTTTACCATGGGAGTCCAGTTTACCATGAAGGTCCAGTTTACCATGGGAGTCCAGTTTACCACGCGAGTCCAGTTCACCACGGGAGTCCAGTTCACCATGGGAGTCCAGTTTACCATGAAAGTCCAGTTTACCATGGAAGTCCAGTTCACCATTGGAGTCCAGTTTACTAGGAAAGTCCAGTTTACCATGGGATCCCATATTACCATGGGAGTCCAGTTTGCCACGCGAGTCCAGTTTACCATGGGAGTCCAGTTTACCACGGAAGTCCAGTTTACCATGGGAGTCTAGTTTACCATGGGAGTCCAGTTTACGATTAAAGTCCAGTTTACCATGAAAGTCCAGTTTACCATGGGAGTCCAGTTTACCATGGGAGTCTAGTTTACCATGGGAGTCCAGTTTACGATTAAAGTCTAGTTTACCATGGGAGTCCAGTTTACTATGAAAGTCCAGTTTACCATGGAAGTCCAATTTACCATGGGAAGTCCAGTTTACCATGAAAGTCCAGTTTACCATGGGAGTCCAGTTTACCATGAAAGTTTAGTTTACCATGGGAGTCTAGTTTAACATGGGAGTCCAGTTTACCATGAAAGTCCAGTTTACCATGGGAGTCCAGTTCACCATGGGAGCCCAGTTCACCATTAGAATCCAGTTTACCATGGGAGTCCAGTTTACCATGGGAGTCCAGTTTACCATGGAAGTCCAGTTCACCATGGGAGTCCAGTTTACCATGGGAGTCAAGTTTACCACGCGAGTCCAGTTCACCATGGGAGTCCAGTTCACCATGGGAGTCCAGTTTACCATGAAAGGCCAGTTTACCATGGGAGTCCAGTTCACCATGGGAGTCCAGTTCACCATTAGAATCCAGTTTACCATGGGAGTCCAGTTTACCATGGGAGTCCAGTTTACCATGGGAGTCCAGTTTACCATGAAAGTCCAGTTTACCATGAAAGTCCAGTTTACCATGGTAGTCCTGTTTACCATGAAAGTTCAGTTTACCTTGGGAGTCCAGTTTACCATGGCAGTCCAGTTTACCATGAAAGTCCAGTTTACCATGGAGTCCAGTTTACCATGGGAGTCCAGTTTACCATGAAAGTCCAGTTTACCATGGGAGTCCAGTTTACCATGAAAGTCCAGTTTACCATGGGAGTCCAGTTTACCACGCGAGTCCAGTTCACCACGGGAGTCCAGTTCACAATGGGAGTCCAGTTTACCATGAAAGGCCAGTTTACCATGGGAGTCCAGTTTACCATGAAAGTCCAGTTTACCATGGGAGTCCAGTTTACCACGCGAGTCCAGTTCACCACGGGAGTCCAGTTCACCATGGGAGTCCAGTTTACCATGAAAGTCCAGTTTACCATGGAAGTCCAGTTCACCATGGGTGTCCAGTTTACCATGAAAGTCCAGTTTACCATGGGAGTACAGTTTACTAGGAAAGTCCAGTTTACCATGGGATCCCATTTTACCATGGGAGTCCAGTTTGCCACGCGAGTCCAGTTTACCATGGGAGTCCAGTTTACCACGGAAGTCCAGTTTACCATGGGAGTCTAGTTTACCATGGGAGTCCAGTTTACGATTAAAGTCCAGTTTACCATGAAAGTCCAGTTTACCATGGGAGTCCAGTTTACCATGGGAGTCTAGTTTACCATGGGAGTCCAGTTTACGATTAAAGTCTAGTTTACCATGGGAGTCCAGTTTACTATGAAAGTCCAGTTTACCATGGAAGTCCAGTTTACCATGGGAAGTCCAGTTTACCATGAAAGTCCAGTTTACCATGGGAGTCCAGTTTACCATGAAAGTTTAGTTTACCATGGGAGTCTAGTTTAACATGGGAGTCCAGTTTACCATGAAAGTCCAGTTTACCATGGTAGTCCTGTTTACCATGGGAGTCCAGTTTACCATGGGAGTCCAGTTTACCATGAAAGTCCAGTTTACCATGGGAGTCCAGTTTACCATGGGAGTCCAGTTCACCATGGGAGTCCAGTTCACCATTAGAATCCAGTTTACCATGGGAGTCCAGTTTACCATGAAAGTCCAGTTCACCATGGAAGTCTAGCTCACCATGGAAGTCCAGTTCACCATGGGAGTCCAGTTTACCATGGGAGTCAAGTTTACCACGCGAGTCCAGTTCACCATGGGAGTCCAGTTCACCATGGGAGTCCAGTTTACCATGAAAGGCCAGTTTACCATGGGAGTCCAGTTCACAATGGGAGTCCAGTTCACCATTAGAATCCAGTTTACCATGGGAGTCCAGTTTACCATGGGAGTCCAGTTTACCATGGGAGTCCAGTTTACCATGAAAGTCCAGTTTACCATGGAAGTCCAGTTCACCATGGGAGTCCAGTTTACCATGGGAGTCCAGTTTACCATGAAAGTCCAGTTTACCATGGGAGTCCAGTTTACCATGGAAGTCCAGTTTACCATGATAGTCCAGTTTACCATGGAAGTCCAGTTTACCATGATAGTCCAGATTACCATGGGAGTCCAGTTTACCATGAAAGTCCAGTTTACCATGGGAGTCCAGGTTACCATGGGAGTCCAGTTTACCATGAGAGTCCAGTTTACCATGGGAGTCCAGTTTACCATGAAAGTCCAGTTTACCATGGAAGTCCAGTTTACCATGGGAGTCCAGTTTACCATGAAAGTTCAGTTCACCATGGGAGTCCAGTTTACTATGGGAGTCCAGTTTACCATGAAAGTCCAGTTTACCATGGGAGTCCAGTTTACCATGGGAGTCCAGTTTACCATGAAAGTTCAGTTTACCATGGAAGTCCAGTTCACCATGGGAGTCCAGTTTACCATGGGAGTCCAGTTTACCATGAAAGTCCAGTTTACCATGGGAGTCAAGTTTACCACGCGAGTCCAGTTCACCATGAAAGTCCAGTTTACCATGGGAGTCTAGTTCACCATGGGAGTCCAGTTCACCATTATAATCCAGTTTACCATGGGAGTCCAGTTTACCATGGGAGTCCAGTTTACCATGGGAGTCCAGTTTACCATGAAAGTCCAGTTTACCATGGAAGTCTAGCTCACCATGGGAGTCCAGTTTACCATGGGAGTCCAGTTTACCATGGGAGTCCAGTTTACCATGAAAGTCCAGTTTACCATGGTAGTTCTGTTTACCATGAAAGTTAAGTTTACCATGGGAGTCCAGTAGTTTACCATGGGAGTCCAGTTTACCATGAAAGTCCAGTTTACCATGGGAGTCCAGTTCACCATGGGAGTCCAGTTTACCATGGGAGTCCAGTTTACCATGAAAGTCCAGTTTACCACGGGAGTCAAGTTTACCACGCGAGTCCAGTTCACCATGGGAGTCCAGTTCACCATGGGAGTCCAGTTTACAATGAAAGTCCAGTTTACCATGGAAGTCTAGCTCACCATGGGAGTCCAGTTTACCATGGGAGTCCAGTTTACCATGAACGTCCAGTTTACCAGGAAAGTCCAGTTTACCATGGTAGTCCTGTTTACCATGGGAGTCCAGTTTACCATGGGAGTCCAGTTTACCATGAAAGTCCAGTTTACCATGGGAGTCCAGTTTACCATGGGAGTCCAGTTCACCATGGGAGTCCAGTTCACCATTAGAATCCAGTTTACCATGGGAGTCCAGTTTACCATGAGAGTCCAGTTTACCATGGGAGTCCAGTTTACCATGAAAGTCCAGTTTACCATGGAAGTCCAGTTCACCATGGGAGTCCAGTTTACCATGGGAGTCAAGTTTACCACGCGAGTCCAGTTCACCATGGGAGTCCAGTTCACCATGAGAGGCCAGTTTACCATGGGAGTCCAGTTCACCATGGGAGTCCAGTTCACCATTAGAATCCAGTTTACCATGGGAGTCCAGTTTACCATGGGAGTCCAGTTTACCATGGGAGTCCAGTTTACCATGAAAGTCCAGTTTACCATGAAAGTCCAGTTTACCATGGTAGTCCTGTTTACCATGAAAGTTCAGTTTACCTTGGGAGTCCAGTTTACCATGGGAGTCCAGTTTACCATGAAAGTCCAGTTTACCATGGAGTCCAGTTTACCATGGGAGTCCAGTTTACCATGAAAGTCCAGTTTACCATGGGAGTCCAGTTTACCATGAAGGTCCAGTTTACCATGGGAGTCCAGTTTACCACGCGAGTCCAGTTCACCACGGGAGTCCAGTTCACCATGGGAGTCCAGTTTACCATGAAAGTCCAGTTTACCATGGAAGTCCAGTTCACCATGGGAGTCCAGTTTACTAGGAAAGTCCAGTTTACCATGGGATCCCATATTACCATGGGAGTCCAGTTTGCCACGCGAGTCCAGTTTACCATGGGAGTCCAGTTTACCACGGAAGTCCAGTTTACCATGGGAGTCTAGTTTACCATGGGAGTCCAGTTTACGATTAAAGTCCAGTTTACCATGAAAGTCCAGTTTACCATGGGAGTCCAGTTTACCATGGGAGTCTAGTTTACCATGGGAGTCCAGTTTACGATTAAAGTCTAGTTTACCATGGGAGTCCAGTTTACTATGAAAGTCCAGTTTACCATGGAAGTCCAATTTACCATGGGAAGTCCAGTTTACCATGAAAGTCCAGTTTACCATGGGAGTCCAGTTTACCATGAAAGTTTAGTTTACCATGGGAGTCTAGTTTAACATGGGAGTCCAGTTTACCATGAAAGTCCAGTTTACCATGGGAGTCCAGTTCACCATGGGAGCCCAGTTCACCATTAGAATCCAGTTTGCCATGGGAGTCCAGTTTACCATGGGAGTCCAGTTTACCATGGAAGTCCAGTTCACCATGGGAGTCCAGTTTACCATGGGAGTCAAGTTTACCACGCGAGTCCAGTTCACCATGGGAGTCCAGTTCACCATGGGAGTCCAGTTTACCATGAAAGGCCAGTTTACCATGGGAGTCCAGTTCACCATGGGAGTCCAGTTCACCATTAGAATCCAGTTTACCATGGGAGTCCAGTTTACCATGGGAGTCCAGTTTACCATGAAAGTCCAGTTTACCATGAAAGTCCAGTTTACCATGGTAGTCCTGTTTACCATGAAAGTTCAGTTTACCTTGGGAGTCCAGTTTACCATGGCAGTCCAGTTTACCATGAAAGTCCAGTTTACCATGGAGTCCAGTTTACCATGGGAGTCCAGTTTACCATGAAAGTCCAGTTTACCATGGGAGTCCAGTTTACCATGAAAGTCCAGTTTACCATGGGAGTCCAGTTTACCACGCGAGTCCAGTTCACCACGGGAGTCCAGTTCACAATGGGAGTCCAGTTTACCATGAAAGGCCAGTTTACCATGGGAGTCCAGTTTACCATGAAAGTCCAGTTTACCATGGGAGTCCAGTTTACCACGCGAGTCCAGTTCACCACGGGAGTCCAGTTCACCATGGGAGTCCAGTTTACCATGAAAGTCCAGTTTACCATGGAAGTCCAGTTCACCATGGGTGTCCAGTTTACCATGAAAGTCCAGTTTACCATGGGAGTACAGTTTACTAGGAAAGTCCAGTTTACCATGGGATCCCATTTTACCATGGGAGTCCAGTTTGCCACGCGAGTCCAGTTTACCATGGGAGTCCAGTTTACCACGGAAGTCCAGTTTACCATGGGAGTCTAGTTTACCATGGGAGTCCAGTTTACGATTAAAGTCCAGTTTACCATGAAAGTCCAGTTTACCATGGGAGTCCAGTTTACCATGGGAGTCTAGTTTACCATGGGAGTCCAGTTTACGATTAAAGTCTAGTTTACCATGGGAGTCCAGTTTACTATGAAAGTCCAGTTTACCATGGAAGTCCAGTTTACCATGGGAAGTCCAGTTTACCATGAAAGTCCAGTTTACCATGGGAGTCCAGTTTACCATGAAAGTTTAGTTTACCATGGGAGTCTAGTTTAACATGGGAGTCCAGTTTACCATGAAAGTCCAGTTTACCATGGGAGTCCAGTTCACCATGGGAGCCCAGTTCACCATTAGAATCCAGTTTACCATGGGAGTCCAGTTTACCATGGGAGTCCAGTTTACCATGAAAGTCCAGTTCACCATGGAAGTCTAGCTCACCATGGGAGTCCAGTTTACCATGGGAGTCCAGTTTACCATGAAAGTCCAGTTTACCATGGAAGTCCAGTTCACCATGGGAGTCCAGTTTACCATGGGAGTCAAGTTTACCACGCGAGTCCAGTTCACCATGGGAGTCCAGTTCACCATGGGAGTCCAGTTTACCATGAAAGGCCAGTTTACCATGGGAGTCCAGTTCACCATGGGAGTCCAGTTCACCATTAGAATCCAGTTTACCATGGGAGTCCAGTTTACCATGGGAGTCCAGTTTACCATGAAAGTCCAGTTTACCATGGAAGTCTAGCTCACCATGGGAGTCCAGTTTACCATGGGAGTCCAGTTTACCATGAAAGTCCAGTTTACCATGAAAGTCCAGTTTACCATGGTAGTCCTGTTTACCATGAAAGTTCAGTTTACCATGGGAGTCCAGTTTACCATGGGAGTCCAGTTTACCATGGGAGTCCAGTTTACCATGAAAGTCCAGTTTACCATGGAGTCCAGTTTACCATGGGAGTCCAGTTTACCATGAAAGTCCAGTTTACCATGGGAGTCCAGTTTACCATGAAAGTCCAGTTTACCATGGGAGTCCAGTTTACCACGCGAGTCCAGTTCACCACGGGAGTCCAGTTCACCATGGGAGTCCAGTTTACCATGAAAGTCCAGTTTACCATGGAAGTCCAGTTCACCATGGGTGTCCAGTTTACCATGAAAGTCCAGTTTACCATGGGAGTCCAGTTTACCACGCGAGTCCAGTTCACCACGGGAGTCCAGTTCACCATGGGAGTCCAGTTTACCATGAAAGTCCAGTTTACCATGGAAGTCCAATTCACCATGGGTGTCCAGTTTACCATGAAAGTCCATTTTACCATGGGAGTCCAGTTTGCCACGCGAGTCCAGTTCACCACGGGAGTCCAGTTCACCATGGGAGTCCAGTTTACCATGAAAGTCCAGTTTAACATGGAAGTCCAATTCACCATGGGTGTCCAGTTTACCATGAAAGTCCATTTTACCATGGGAGTCCAGTTTGCCACGCGAGTCCAGTTTACCATGGGAGTTCAGTTTACCACGGAAGTCCAGTTTACCATGGGAGTCTAGTTTACCATGGGAGTCCATTTTACGATTAAAGTCCAGTTTACCATGAAAGTCCAGTTTACCATGGGAGTCCAGTTTACCATGGGAGTCTAGTTTACCATGGGAGTCCAGTTTACGATTAAAGTCCAGTTTACCATGGGAGTCCAGTTTACTATGAAAGTCCAGTTTACCATGGAAGTCCAGTTTACCATGGGAAGTCCAGTTTACCATGGGAGTCCAGTTTACCATGGGAGTCCAGTTTACGATTAAAGTCCAGTTTACCGTGGGAGTCCAGTTTACCATGGGAGTCTAGTTTACCATGGGAGTCCAGTTTACTATGAAATCCAGTTTACTATGAAAGTCCAGTTGACCACGCGAGTCCAGTTTACCATGGGTGTCCAGTTTACCATGGGAGTCCAGTTTACCATGAAAGTCCAGTTCACCATGGGAGTCCAGTTCACCATGAACCTGCAGCCTGCAGCTCCAGAGCAGCATGAGGCTCACTGAGGACAGCTTCGTGACTCTTATTTATCAAGGACCACCACCGTCTCGTAATGACTACACAGGTGACTTGCGGCTCTTTAAATATTGAGTTGTTTGTGCCCAATTCGAAATAAAATTGCCTCTTCTTGTTATCTCGGTTGTTGTTAGCAAGCACCTATTATGGCCAGCATGGCAGGCGAGGGCCTTACGTGGCCAACACCAACCCCGGCCGCCTTTGTCTCCCCAGTGCGTATGCTTCACGCACCGCACCGGGCTACTCAATTGAGGCAGAGTCGACCTCTCAGAGGGCCCAGATAATCGCCACTCGTCTTGGCCGTGAGCGGGAATCGAACTCGGGTCGCTACAACCGCTGCACCACCGCTCCCCACTCACTTGGGGCCCACACAACAACAAAAACAACAGCAGCCGCCACTAAGTGGCGGTGACGTCACCACGGCGCGGCCTGTGCCAGACCAGGTGCACTCTGAAGCAAAGACAAAGATCCCCCGTGTAGCCTTAACAGACTGCTGGGGCAAGTGCTGTTAGCGAGCACCAATGAAGGCCGGCACGGCACACGGGGAGATGGGTAGCCAGCACCACGCCAGGCCGCTTTTGTCTCCCAAGTGGGAATGTTTACACATCGCAGCACCAGGTACTCATTTGAGTCTGAGTCGATCTAGGGGAGGCCCAGGACCGGTTTAGATAATAATCGCCGCCGGTGTTGACCGCGAGCGGGGATCGAACTCGGTCGGTTCTTTGCGCAGCGCCGCGTTGTGTATGTGTGTTGAACTCCTTTCGCATCGTACGTAGCCAACCGTGCTAATGGGATGTGTGGGGGAGGTACCACAAAACTAAAATAACACAACGCACTTCTAAAGAAATTATTTAAAAGTTGCATCGCTACCAGTGGCTTCCCGATATCGGGTTCGTAGCGCGGTGCGCTAGCCGCTACACTACGGCAAAGACAAAGATCCCCCGTGTAGCCTCAACAGACTGTTGGGGCAAGTGCTGTTAGCGAGTAGCACCATGAAGAATGCCGGCACGGCACACGAGGGGGTGGGTGGCCAGCACCACGCCCGACCGCCTTTGTCTGCCCAGTGGCGATCTTTACACACCGCACCAGGTACTCGTTTGAGGCTGAGTCGACCTAGGAGAGGCCCGGGACCGGTTCAGATAATCGTCTCTGGTGTTGGCCGTGAGCGGGAATCGAACCCGGGTCGCCGGGTTGATAGCGCAGCTATAAACACACACACATGCACACACACACACACGGACACACACACACGCACGCACACACACACACACATGCACACACACACACACGGACACACACACACGCGCACACACACACACGCGCACACACACACGCACACACACACACGGACACACACACACGCGCACACACACACGGACACACACACGCGCACACACACACGCGCGTGCGCGAGTTGTGTTGTAAGGGGCGTTCGGTAATGGGTGTTTGACCACGCCGGCGGGGGCCCACTGAGTTGTGGCGCTGATGTTCATTTCGGACGCCCTCTTTTGGCCGTGGTCAGCTCGTTCCGCGTTGGGGGTGATGCTGGCAGTCGTGACACGGGCTATGTGTAAGACCATCAACCCGCAAAATGTTTTAACAGCTGACTCCATGCAGCGACAGCTGTGGACGTCATCGAGTTGCGGGGGAAGAGGGCCACGCGGTCTTCAAACTGTCTCCGTTTCTATTCTCTCTGGAAATAAAGATTTAAGGAGTTCAATAAGAAAATAAAAAATACAAAAAAAACTATCTTCATAATGATCATAAAAAAAGGTTTTTGGGTTAGATCGCGTTATTCTATAAATGTGTCGTAACCCTCCACTACCCGACACGGCCAATCGGCAAAAAAGTGTCACGTTGACAAAAGACAATTATATACTTAGCTCTTTCGATAAAGTCACGTTGAAGGGAAACAATAAAATAATAAAATATATATAAAACAAAAAATTCTCACGACGATTTATGCAAACCGACACACCTGATGACGACCGTTTGTGTTATGGTCGAAACGTCGTGAGAATTTTATTGTTTTATATATATTTTATTATTTTATTGTTTCCCTTCAACGTGACTTTACCGAAAGAGCTAAGAATATGAATTACTGCAGTCACGAAAGCTTTAAATCAAAAAGACAATTAGTTCACTACTTTAGCCCCACTCGGTGTGTTGAAGAGTGAATCCACAACATTTATAGTTTGAATACGACGTTTCGCTGGTAATTACATCCAGCAATAATCGGGCAATTCGCCAGAATTGAATCTTGGCCAGCGATCGTCTCTGATGTCCGTGCTGAGCCTGCGGTGGATATTCCACGGTCGTACGGCGAGCATCAGTCCATCCGTCTTGTGGTGACTTTGCCATTTGAGTGGCAACAGTCTCATTTAGCCTACACGTCCACCGAGACTTCACAATAAGTCCCGATCAACCCCATCGTGCTGCTACTGCTGCCGCTGCTGCTGTCACCATCCTAGAATCTCACGCAGATCCGGAAGAACGCTGCTAGCGAAAAAAAATGCAGCCGTCCAGAATAAAAAAGAATCATGAACACCTCATTTGAGACCCTAACATCGCAGCTCCTCTTGACTTTGACATTCCTCCTCCTAAATGTTGACCTAAAACTTACTTTCGTGACTTCAGGAATTCATATTCTTTGATTCTTTCGGTAAAGCCACGTAGATGGAAAAATAATAATACTAAATAAAGTGAATAAAAATAATACAAATAATAAAAAACAACTCCTATGGTAAACTGGAATTCCATGGTAAACTCGACTCCCATGGTAAACTGGAATTCCATGGTAAATTCGACTCCCATGGTAAAATGGACTCCCATGGAAAACTCACCTCCTATGGTAAACTGGATTCCGATGGTAAACTGGAATTCCATGGTAAACTCGACTTCTCTGGTAAACATTGGTCCAACGGTTCCCAACCACATGCCAACGTTGACCCAACGTTGACCCAACGTTGGCACGTTTGCTCGGTGGTATGTGCTATTAAGAAGGGTGTGGGGGCATAGCCCGAAACGTCGCCTATGATATATTTCTTCGTTTTAAGACGATACAGTGTTAGTCAGACGGAACGTGTGGAACGTGTGTGTAGTTATCATGTGCTTGTACAGCACTGACGTGCAACAGTAGCATCATAACAACCAGAGATGATTATTATTCCTAAGGGGGCGTCCATAAATGACGTCACGCGATTTTGGACGATTTTTGATTACCCCCCCCCTCGTCACACGACGTCACAAAAAGTCAGACCCCCCCCCCCCAAATATGCCCCCCCCCCAAATAAAACATGCTTCAAATCGCTTTAAACTATTGTCATTGTAGTGCGTATTTAATGTGGCGCTGCACTCTGATGTTGTAGGAGAAATAATTTATATAAAAAAGTCTATTTAATTAAGTAGAACGTGTTGTCTATATTTATTTAATATATTTATTAAACAGAGATGATTATTACTCCTAACTAGAGATGATTATTACTCCTAACTAGAGATGATTATTACTCCTAACTAGAGATGTTTATTACTCCTAACTAGAGATGATTATTACTCCTAACTAGAGATAATTGTTACTCCTAACTAAAGATGATTATTACTCCTAACTAGAGATGATTATTACTCCTAACTAGAGATGATTATTACTCCTAACCGAGATGATTATTACTCCTAACTAGAGATGATTATTACTCCTAACTAGAGATGATTATTACTCCTAAATAGAGATTATTATTACTCCTAACCAGAGATGATTATTACTCCTAACTAGAGATGATTATTACTCCTAACTAGAGATGATTATTACTCCTAACCAGAGATGATTATTACTCTCAACTAGAGATGATTATTACTCCTAACTAGAGATGATTATTACTCCTAACTAGAGATGATTATTACTCCTAACTAGAGATTATTATTACTCCTAACCAGAGATGATTATTACTCCTAACCAGAGATGATCATTACTCCTAAACAGAGATGATTATTACTCCTAACTAGAGATGATTATTACTCCTAATTAGAGATGATTATTACTCTGAACTAGAGATGATTGTTACTCCTAACTAGAGATGATTATTACTCCTAACTAGAGATGTTCATTACTCCTAACTAGGGATGTTTATTACTCCTAACTAGAGATGATTATTATTCCTAACTAGAGATAATTGTTACTCCTAACTAGAGATGATTATTACTCCTAACTAGAGATGATTATTACTCCTAACTAGATATGATTATTACTCCTAACTAGAGATGATTATTACTCCTAACTAGAGATGATTATTGCTCCTAACCAGAGATGATTATTACTAACTAGAGATGATTATTACTCCTAACTAGAGATGATTATTACTCCTAACTAGAGATGATTATTACACCTAACTAGAGATGATTAACACTCTTAACCAGAGATGATTATTACTCCTAACCAGAGATGATTATTACTCCTAACTAGAGATGATTATTACTCCTAACTAGAGATGATTATTACTCCTAACCAGAGATGATTATTACTCCTAACCAGAGATAATTATTACTCCTAACTAGAGATGATTATTACTCCTAACCAGAGATGATTATTACTCCTAACTAGAGATGATTATTACTCCTAACTAGAGATGATTATTACTCCTAACTAGAGATGATTGTTACTCCTAACTAGAGATGATTGTTAACCCTAGCAACTAGAGATGATTATTACTCCTAACTAGAGATGATTATTACTCCTAACTAGAGAGGATTATTACTCCTAACCAGGGATGATTATTACTCCTAACTAGAGATGATTGTTACTCCCAACTAGAGATGATTATTACTCCTAACTAGAGATGATTGTTACTCCTAACCAGAGATGATTGTTACTACTCTTTGGTTCGATTGGGTAAAGTCACGTGACTTTACCCAATAGAACCAAAGAGTATGGATCCTAGCAGTCACGAAAGCTTTAAATCTAGAAATGATTATTACTCCTAACTAGAGATGATTATTACTCCTAACCAGAGATGTTTATTACTCCTAACTAGAGATGATTATTACTCCTAACTAGAGATGATTATTACTCCTAACTAGAGATGATTATTACTCCTAACCAGAGATGATTATTACTCCTAACCAGAGATGATTATTACTCCGAACTAGAGAGGTTTATTACTCCTAACTAGAGATGATCATTACTCCTAACTAGAGATGATTATTAATCCTAACCAGAGATGATTATTACTCCTAACTAGAGATGATCATTACTCCTAACTAGAGATGATTATTACTCCTAACTAGAGATGATTGTTACTCCTAACTAGAGATGATTGTCAACCCTAGCAACTAGAGATGAGTATTACTCCTAACTAGAGATGATTATTACTCCTAACTAGAGATGATTATTACTCCTAACCAGGGATGATTATTACTCCTAACTAGAGATGATTGTTACTCCCAACTAGAGATGATTATTACTCCTAACTAGAGATGATTGTTACTCCTAAGCAGAGATGATTATTACTCCTAACTAGAGATGATTATTACTCTCAACTAGAGATGATTATTACTCCTAACTAGAGATGATTATTACTCTCAACTAGAGATGATTATTACTCCCAACTAGAGATGATTATTACTCCTAACTAGAGATGATCATTACTCCTAACTAGAGATGATTATTACTCCTAACTAGAGATGATTATTACTCCCAACTAGAGATGATTATTACTCCTAACTAGAGATGATTATTACTCCTAACTAGAGATGATTGTTACTCCTAACTAGAGATGATTGTTAACCCTAGCAACTAGAGATGATTATTACTCCTAACTAGAGATGATTATTACTCCTAACTAGAGATGATGATTATTACTCCTAACTAGAGATGATTATTACTCCTAACCAGGGATGATTATTACTCCTAACTAGAGATGATTGTTACTCCCAACTAGAGATGATTATTACTCCTAACTAGAGATGATTGTTACTCCTAACCAGAGATGATTATTACTACTCTTTGGTTCTATTGGGTAAAGTCACGTGACTTTACCCAATAGAACCAAAGAGTATGGATCCTAGCAGTCACGAAAGCATTAAATCTAGAAATGATTATTACTCCTAACTAGAGATGATTATTACTCCTAACTAGAGATGATCATTACTCCTAACTAGAGATGATTATTACTCCTACCTAGAGATGATTATTACTCCTAACTAGAGATGATCATTACTCCTAACCAGAGATGATTATTACTCCTAACTAGAGATCATTATTACTCCCAACTAGAGATGATTATTACTCCTAACCAGAGATGATTATTACTCCTAACCAGAGATGATTATTACTCCTAACCAGAGATGATTATTACTCCTAACTAGAGATGATCATTACTCCTAACTAGAGATGATTATTACTCCTAACTAGAGATGATTATTACTCCTAACTAGAGATGATTATTACTCCTAACCAGAGATGATTATTACTCCTAACTACAGATGATTATTACTCCTAACTAGAGATGATCATTACTCCTAACTAGAGATGATTATTACTCCTAACCAGAGATGATTATTACTCCTAACTAGAGATGATCATTACTCCTAACTAGAGATGATTATTACTCCTAACTAGAGATGATTATTACTCCTAACTAGAGATGATCATTACTCCTAACCAGAGATAATTATTACTCCTAACCAGAGATGATTATTACTCCTAACTAGAGATGATTATTAGTCCTAACCAGAGATGATTATTACTCCTAACCAGAGATGATTATTACTCCTAACTAGAGATGATTGTTACTCCTAACTAGAGATGATCATTACTCCTAACTAGAGATGATCATTATGTTTCTTCTTTTAAATCCTTGTTCAGGATGTTGCCAGGATCCCATCGCACTCCGCGGTGATGGGATCAGGAATGCGTGACGTCATCAGGTGGGTCTGCGTGCCTGAACGGTGACGTAAGAGTGACGTCGCTGCGAGTGCCACGTTAAGAAATCCGCGGCATAACATGCGCCAATCGTTTCATTCAATAAAAACAACAATCGCGATTTGAAATAAGTTAATTATAATTTGTTGACTACGAATACTTATTTCGGTTGAGTTGGGGGCGTTGGTTAAAAAAACGTGTTTATAAATATTCTTGGTTCTTTCGGTAAAGTAAGTGACGTAGAAGGGAAACAATAAAACAATAAAAATATATTGTTTTATATGTTTTATTTTATTGTTTCCCTTCTACGTGACTTTTACCGAAAGAACCAAGAATATGAATCCCTGCAGTCACGAAAGCTTTAAAACAAACAAAAAAAACCCCGTGTATATAAAGTTAACGCTTTCAGGAAGTAGGTGGTGCTGGTGGTGGTGGTCCTGGTTGTGCTGCTTCCGCGGATTTCGTCTGAGGCGCCCGCAGAGCCGGCGAGGAGACGTCGCCTCTCGCCGGGCTAATGGCGAGCTAAGCCGCCGAGTTCTCCTCCACGTCGCCTGCACCCTCCCTCCTCTCGCTACGGACTATCCAACTTGAACACCACACCACAACACACACACCACACACACTTCAACCCACACTCTCGTCGCAGCGTCTCAAGAGGCACAAGGTTAGCGTGGTAAGTCTTTGCGCGCCTCTGCGATGATTTCACCGCTGGATTGACAGCTGCTTTCGTTCCTTCCCATCCCCTCCTGCCTCCCTCCCAAGCCGCTGCCGCTCGACTGTTCCTTGTCAAGCCACGTCAGTTCATGATGTTTCAATCGCTCCATCTCTCTATCTCTCTCACTCACTCTTGCGGAGTTGTGTCCACAGCAGCTTCGCCTCTGCGTTCTGTTGAAAGTCTCTTCAATCCTCTACCATCATCCCCCTTTCTTGTTGTGTTGGGGCCCAGACTCGCCGCCTCTCCCCTCGCCTTTCTCCACCGCTGGATGGATTACCTCTCTCTCTATATACAATGTCGCGTGCGTTCTCTTTAACCCCGAGTCTTTGAGGTGCTGTGCTTGTGCGTGTGGGGGTTCATTGTAAAACACGAGAATGTGTGAGTGTGTCTGCGTGTGTGTACATTGTTAAGGCTAGACAATCGATGTTTGCGCTAGACAGTCGATGTTTGCGCTAGACAATCGATGTTTGCGCTAGACAATCGATGTTTGCGCTAGACAGTCGATGTTTGCGAGTTTGCCGCGGAGTAAGTTAAGTTAAGCGCATTATGGTTGGTTGTTGTTTTTTTTTGCGTTAGATCGCGTAAATGTGAAAGTGTTTGTGTCGTTGAAAGACTACACCAACCGACGCGGCCAATTTAGTGTGAGGAGTGGGGTGGTGGTGTTGGTGTTTGTGTCACGTAAAGAGAACGTGGCCAATTCGTTACCAAGTACAGCGCTACCTGGTATGTGTGTTGGGAGAGCAAAAATCCACAACGTCTGCAATCGCGTGTCCGACGTTTCGCCGGTCATCACAAGGAGCACCGTCAGGCGGGACAGGCCACAAATCTGGCTGTCCCGCCCGATGCTGCCGCCTGATTGTAAATGTTGTAGTGGGTTTAACTCTCCGACACACAACCGATGTTGCTGTGCCAGCAACGAATTGGCACGTTTACTTAACACAGACTTGTACATTGGCTGTGTCGGGGTGGTGGTGGAGGGTTTAACGACACAAATATATTTACGCGATCTAACCCCAGTCTTTGCTGTTGTTGTTGTTTTGATTGGATATCATCGACGACGAAGTTTGTGGTGGAGAGATTCGCGTTTACCGGCTTTTTGCTCGGCGCGGGAGAGCGAAGCCTGCGGTCTTTCCTGATTTTCCGGCCGGCTTTGGGGTGCCGAGACGCCGCCGGGAAGCGAGGTGAGGGGGGGTGGTGGTGGTGGTCTATGGGCTAAAGGAAAATAGCATAAAGCGTCAACCCATCACGGTTTAGCCCCTTATTCTTGTACAGGGAAATTGAGTTGTCAAATCCATACGGCGTACGGGCAACAGACTGTTGTTGTTCATTTTGCTTGCGTTGCCTTGTGATGGGAACTTTGTGTAGGATGCACGTTGAGATCGATCAGCAGCACGGGGTGACCAATAAGATCTGAATTGATCCGGAATAAGATAGGGCACTGATAAGGGCTTGACGGGTATGAAACATCAACATATAGAAGCAAATGCATCTTGTTGTGCGCGCGCGCGCGCCGGGCTGACTAATACGCGTTTACAATTTCGTTCACGAAAGGCAACGTTTACGTTATCGCCGTGCGTCGCTATATTTCGTGTAATGTGGGGAGCCCGTAGTGTGTTAGCGCCACGCTGCGCTACGGACCTAGAGACCCGGGTTCGATTCCCGCTCACGGCCACCAACACCAACGCTGACGATTTTTCTGAACCGGTCATGGGCCTCCCCTAGGTCGACTCGGCCTCAAATGAGTACCTGGTGAGATGTGTAAAACATCGCCGCTGGAGGAGACGAAGGTGGCGTGGTTTTGGCCACCCACCCCCCATCGTGTGCCGTGCCCGCCTTGATAGGTGCTCGCTGACAGCACTTGCCCCAACAGTCTTTACGAGGGATATTTGTCTATGTAATGGTTGGTGTGTGTTTGCAAACTTCGTGCGAAGCGACAATACGGCGAAATTGTATGGGTACTGGCCATGATGTGTCGCGATCAATCCCACTGACTTTCCTTTAACGGTCAAGATGATATCCTCTGCTCTAAATGCCCCCCCAATATATTGCTATAAAATAGATTTCTGTTTATATGATTGTGGTTATGGTTGTAATTTATTAATCCCTAATCTCTGCCATTACATGCAATGAAATAAGAAAAGGTAAAAAAGAAAAAACAGAGCAATGTAATACAATACTCTATTAGACATTATTGTAAAAAAATATCAAAAAAATCCATCCTATGTGTTAGTGAATTTATAAATATTTTAGGCAGGAAATGGCAGGAAATTCGTTATCAAATTTAGATTTTTTTTTACTGGGGGGGACCCCCGGGACCGCCTGGAAGATTTGGTCCCCCTCAATGTTGACTCCATGGCTACGGCGTTGCAGTGACGCAATAATGACCCCGGCTCTTCGCCATCAGGATCGTCGTCAACAACCGTGGTCAATCCACTGCTGGATGAAGGTGTCATCAATCCGTCACCTCCCGCCACGGTCCTGTGATACAGCAATCCACCCAGCATCTGCAGGTGAGCTGGTCGCGCATGGCTCCATCTCTTCGGTGGACTCCACATTCCCAGCTCTTATCTGCTAATAAATAAAGATGATGGTGATGTTGATGATTAGCAAAGACCCACATATACATAAGGTCCAAACTGAATCACAGTATTCTATGTGCAACGAAACAAAGTTATTCTTCGAATGTGTTTGCAGGAAAATGCCTTTAGTGATCTTTTTCATTAACCTAAGATACTTTAAATTGCATACTCGTGCAGTGCTTCCCTCTATTCTCAGAGACATGCAGCTGTCATTGAGTGCAATTGATTGTTCACCTTCGCAATACCCCATGTCAAGAGTGCTTACGTCAGAATCCACAACATGCAATTCGTAAGAGGCCGTGTGTGCCGGTCGTATGCTCACGGTACGCTCATTTCAGTTACGTCAACCGAACTGCAGGAGCGAGGACCGACATTGTTTGTTGTTGTTGAAAATCCAACAAAGCTGTCAAAATTACGGAAGGCAAATTTTATTCCTTGAACATTTATATCGAATTGCTCGTGGAGGGTTGTGAATTATTGCATGCCTCGTGTTTAATTCAAGCCAACCACGGGTGCCCCACTCGTTAAAATTCCAAGCGTGTTAAAATAACCCACAGCTGAGGAACATAAAGTTAATATTAACTCCACATATGCATGCAACAACTGTTATTCAGTGGCTGCTTGCATGATCTCGTACATTGCGCCGTTTTAAATTGATGAGTGGAATTAGTCGAAAGGTATTGGAACAAATTATCTGGCGAGTCGTTGGCAGTTGTGCACAAGCACAACGTTACAAAATAAACCTTCAACACATAAATGGAAATATTAGAGGTGATGTTTTTGGAAATGCCCCTTCATCATGACGTGCGTTTACAAAGAAGGGCCATTGCCTGAAACGTCTCTTCATTGGCCCTTCATAGGACACAGTCACCGCCCTGAACATCGGCTCTTTTCATATGGTTCCTTTCACGTTAAGGTATTGTAACATCTTATTCATGCAGTTGATGACTTCCTTTGCAAATATAAGGGAATTTATAGTCAGTCGAAATCCTGGTTATAAATGAGCGGGGTATTGTCCACTGCTGGTTGAAGGCGTCCTCTGCTCAATGAAGGCCTCCGCATGCTGTTGCCGTCCATCGTGCTTTCGTTGCCACAATCCATCATGAATTGATCTCTCAACGTTCCGTTCCGTTGGTGGTCACCCATTCCCTTGGGCTGCCAATGTCACGTGCTGTGTTCCGCCAGTAGATTGATACCTTCGGCTGGTTGGTGAACCAAATTCATACCGCAGTTAAGTATAAATGTCGTAGATCGTCCATTTGAACGTTCATCATCCGTTGTCCCACACACGCACGCTCTGTTGCAGTGTAAATCTCTGGGCGTGTTCAAGCGACGCCCGCGGTGTTTGATCGGAAAGGGATGGCACCGAGGAGGGCGGACTGACCCGCGACCCCTTACCCTGTCGCCACTTCTGATACCCTCGCCGCCACCGCCGCCGCCGCCATGACCTTCAAGCAGACCAACATCGAGGAGCTCTACGACTTCTCCGAGGAGCTTGGCAGGTGAGTGCTGCACAACAACCAACAAGGACGTGGGGGCGGGGGGGCAGATCTCCCGTACTGGAAAGAGCTTCGCAGATCATCGGATTCCTCCTGCCATCTAAAGTCTAGGTTTTGCCACGGCTATTGCTTGGCACAAAGTGCTTCCCGTGCCCCAGTAAGTTTATGGAGGAGTCGCACTGAACGAGATGGATGGGTAGCTCGGAGGTCTGCCACCGCTGCTATATAGTGCCACTTTTTTGCGCCACGGTGGTTAGGAGATGTTAACTACCTCACCTGGTATGAAGGAGGTCGTGGGTTCGATCCCGACCTTGACGCCTGTATATTTGGAGTTTGGTTCAGTATTTAATTTTTATACATTTCCAATCCGATAATGAAACGATATGGTGGACTGCAATGTGTTAAACAATACTTTCGGTGACAGGGTGGGTTGGGTGGGTCATTTATGGTGCTTGCAGTCTGGACCAAAAGTCATGTGAAGAGATTTCGGTGATGGTACCGATATCCAATTCCGTGGCCCGTGATCGGGCACTGCTGTGAGACGGGTTTTGAGTTAATACTTTGTGACGTGACACTGATAGCACAAAATGGATTAGAATCGATGGGAGAGATAAAAAATATATACAAACTAGGCTTCCCCATAACTGTTGCAGGTGAGATCAGGGTGTCAGTCCCATAGCTGAATGGACATGGCTAAGTGAAACATGTGGAGCACAGAGGCTATTCCCCAATTATAATTTTAAGATGAAACAATATTTGGCGATACTGGTTTTGGCAATTGTGCAAAAGAACACAAATGGAAAAAAAGAGCGACACAACAAGTTTGTCAACAACACTGCCGACATTTCGGGCAATGGCCCTTCTTCATAGCATGTGCCTCGTAGCGTATGTGCTATCAGGAAGGACTATTGCCCAAATTGTCACCTCTTACACATTTTCCCTTTCTGACAAACATCTTCAGTTTTTTTGAAATTTAAATAGGATAATAAGCCAAAAACTGTTTTTATTCTTTCGCTAATACAAAAAAAACCCTTTCAGCTTAACATAAGCTACCGCATGAACACACATGGAAAACAAGTAAAGATTTTGTTTGCAATTATTGTTAAACGCTGAGATGGACTTTGGCGGCGAGGGTGGCCCTGCCTCACTTGTGACTCCTGTCCACGGAGCATTAACGGTTAGCGTGGTCGCTGCACCGCTCCGCCTGTGCCTTACGCCGAGTGTTGCCATGGCAGGCGCGGTCACGTGGCAGCTGTGCCCCTGGCAACAACACCGGGCCGTTGAGGGTGTTTGACGTGCGTCACCACGCTGGTCAGTGTGGCATACGTGAAGCAGGTGATACAGTCCGCCACTGATGTTAGCCATGGCTGGGATTCCAACTCGGGTCGCCGGCAGGTTCATAGCACAGTGCACCTGTGGCTGCTACTACGTTCACAGTATCAGCATGAATTCCTAACATTCGCCAAGGAAATTAAATATTACACTTGTAGTTGGCAGTGGCCCATAAGCACAGGGAAAATCAAATGCGCTGGCATGCATCCTCAACGCTGCCTTATACCACAACGTTATCTCAGTGGGCTGTTGCTTCAAGATGTACTGCCTCTCATCCACGTTACACCCTCACTCACCATCACATTCCAACTTATTCTGCCTTTCCTATCCAAGCAACATCAGCTCCATTCCCAGTCCCTGTACCTCCATCCGTCGCCTCCCTCACTGACCGCCGTCAGCTTGCATTTTGAAACGCTTTATAAATCCAAAATAGAATAGAATAAATTTTGATTTAAAGCTTTTGTGACTGCAGGGATTCATATTCTTGGTTCTTTCGGTAAAGTCACGTAGAAGGGAAACAATAACATAATAAAAATATATTGTTTTATATATATTTTTTTCACATTCCAACTTATTCTGCCTTTCCTACCCAAGCAACATCAGCTCCATAAAAATATATTGTTTAATATATTTTTTATTTTATTGTTTCCCTTCTACGTGACTTTACCGAAAGAACCTAGAATAGAATAGTTTAAGCAATAAATGTTCGCGATCGTTTTGTTATCTTGCTCAAGACGAGCATATAGTGAATTAGATTTTCGTGCAGTAAACACGAGCTGTATATATATATACACACACACGTGTGTCTACCACACAAGAACTGAGTTGACCCTTTCTTTCCACCGCACCTTGCAGATCTGGCATGGAGCGTTTGCAGAGCTACAAATATAGAGCGATTGAGTTGCAGAACCTGTGGCGCTCATAAGCGCACATTTATTATTAGGTCGGGCATGCACGCACGGGCACAACTTTATAAATGGGGACACCTTCTTGGGAAATCGTCCCATTGAAAGTGATCCAGAGATGCAGGGAGCCCTACGCCAGCTCGGGTTGCCACTCGTTCCGTAATCCAACCCGAGTCTTTCCTCCTGGACGTCACCCGCCAATCCGAAATGCCACCGGGGGACGGGAGGTGGGGGACGCGGCGTTGTTGGCGGGGGGGGGGCGGGGGCGGCGGGCGGTGGAAGCCGATGATGTTTTGTCTGATTGTTTTGTTTGGCCTGTGCCCCGAATTACTCGGGAATGTTGTCATCAGAGCTCGGAAGCCAAGCCAGGGTTGAGCTTGATGAAGCGCATGTACGTGTGACCACCGTGGGTAAATGGGTGTGTTGTGTGCCGCGTTGCTGCCCTGCACGTGCCTTGTCCCGCATCTGCGCCGCCCCCCCCCCTCCCCCCCCCCACCGTCTTCGGCAAACCAGCAGTGGCGAAGAATGCCGAGGTAACACCCATGGGCTCGCACGGGCATGCCGCGAGGCATTGATTTACTCGCAGACGTCCCAGCCGGCCACGCGTTTGACGCCCCGTAAAGGCCTGTACACGCGTACAGTAAAACCTTGGATTGCGAGTAACTTGGTCTGCGAGTGTTTTGCAAGACGAGCCAAAAATTTAACTAAATATTAATTTGATAAACGAGCGAGGGTCTTGCAATACGAGTAGTAGTACGTGTACACGCTTTGTACTGCCGAGCGTCACGGGATCACAACTGATATACGGAGTGCTTTGGATTACAAACACGTTTCCGGAACGAATTATGCTCGCAATCCAAGGTTTTACTGTGCGTGCCTTAGCGATTCCTGCCATGCACACTTCTCCCACCCGCCACCCCTTTACCACCAACCACCCCCAACACCGACACCGCAGCGGGCAGTTCGCCATCGTGCGCAAGTGCCGCGAGAAGAGCTCTGGCGTGGCGTACGCCGCCAAGTTCATCAAGAAGCGGCGGTCACGCGCCAGCCGCCGCGGCGTGAGCGAGGAGGAGATCCTGCGCGAGGTGGACATCCTGCGCGAGATCGCGCACCCCAACATCGTCACGCTGCACGACGTCTTCGAGAACCGCACCGATGTCATCCTGCTGCTTGAGCTGTGAGTGCCGCCGTGGCCGCTATCGCCGGAGCCCGGCCTCTCTGTCCGTCGTCGAGAAGCAGGACAATGCTGCGGGGGGTGGGGTGACGTGTGCGTAGGCATCTGGAAAATCATCAGAGGTGGCTACCCAATTGTATCGGAGGTCGGAACGCTGAGCTGGCACCGTTGAGTTCCTGCTGCATTCGAATCTGGGTTTCATCCGCCTGCGATTAAAGTCAGCCCGGTTAGCGATGAATGCCTAAATAAATGAGCAAGCAAGTGAATGAAATAATGATTTCACAGCCTGCGAATTGTAAATATCCATTTCACTCTCGTGCGACGGACGTGACTTGTAGGTGTCCACCGCGGGGAGATGTGCCAATTTCTCCTTTGATGCCATGATCTCTGCGACTTCCGTGATCCCCTCCTCACCCCCAGCGTGTCTGGCGGCGAGCTGTTCGACTTCCTGGCGGAGAAGGAGTCGCTGACGGAGGAGGAGGCCCTGGACTTCCTGCGGCAGATCCTGAGCGGCGTCGACTACCTGCACGGGCGCCACATAGCACACTTTGACCTCAAGGTGACGGTTCAGGGGTCACCTCCGTCGTCCTTATTTTAACAAAGGGGCTGGACTTAGTGACGGTGGATTGATTCTTTGCGTTATTCTTTCAACTTTTTTTTCTACCAGGTAAGGCCCACTGAGCTATTTAGCTCTTTTTTTTTTCAGAAGCGACCTGACCACAAACGATAGCTCAACGAAGTGGCTTGTCATGTGGAAATGAATAGCAGCCAAATACTCTAAACGGGTGATGTTGTATCTAAATGTGGAAAGAAAAACCGGAGGACCCAGAGAAAAATCCATGTGACTACGGGGAGAGAGACACGCAAACTCCAAATATACAGCAGCGTCAGGGTTGGGATCGAACCCATGACCTCCTGCATACCAGGCGAGGTAGTTAACATCTCCTAGCCACCGTGATGATGATGAGAGAGAGACACGCAAACTACAAATATACAGCAGCAGGCGTCAGGGTTGGGATCGAACCAACGACCTCCTGCATACCAGGCGAGGTAGTTAACATCTCCTAGCCACCGTGATGATGATGAGAGAGAGACGCAAACTACAAATATACAGCAGCAGGTGTCAGGGTTGGGATCGAACCCACGACCTCCTGCATACCAGGCAAGGTAGTTAACATCTCCTAGCCACCGTGATGATGATGAGAGAGACACGCAAACTACAAATATACAGCAGGCGTCAGGGTTGGGATCGAACCCACGACCTCCTGCATACCAGGCGAGGTAGTTAACATCTCCTAGCCAACGTGATGATGATGAGAGAGAGACACGCAAACTACAAATATACAGCAGGCGTCACGGTTGGGATCGAAGCCACGACCTCCTGCATACCAGACGAGGTAGTTACCATCTCACCACCGCGGACGTTAACGAACGAACACCGTATCGGTGGCCGATAACGGCATGACAATAACGAGGGTTCACCTTTACCACGCTCGGATGCTGCGACGCCTGAACGTGCTCTCCTCTTGCCCACGCGCCGCCGACGTCAGTTCGCAGGTCCGCATCGGGAAAGGCAACATCGACGCTTGCATTTGGCGGAGGAAATTTCGTTTGCGGGCCCGTATGGAAGTGGCAGTGCCTCGCTTGACCGTGGGCCGTTTCAAACGAATTTTGCGTTGCAGTATCTTACCGCCCACCCCCCGCCCCTGACGTAATGGCAAATGAGTTACGCCCCGGATACCCGGGCGATCCCCGTCGCTAAACCGTCGCGCCGTTTTTCTGCCCTGCCGCGATTTGCCGCGCAGCCCGAGAACATCATGCTGCTGGACAAGAGCGAGCGACGTCCGCGCATTAAGATCATCGACTTCGGACTGGCGCACAAGATCGTCGACGGGATGGAGTTCAAGAACATCTTCGGCACGCCCGAGTTTGTCGGTACGTCCGGTCCCCGTTTGGCCGCCGTTCTCAATCTTTGTCGTCTACCGCTCTCCTCTCTTCTCTCTCTTTCTGCTCCTCCTCCTCCTCCTTGCACTCAATCCACGCGCTTTCGCTCTTTCTCTCTTCTCAACCCCACCCCCCCTTCACCGGAACGAACTTTCCCCCTCCACGTTAAGCGGTCACCTTCACTCACTAAGCTTCCGCTCCTCACTCAAAACTCGCACTTCTTGATTCCTAGCCCACCCCATGACCCCCACCTTAATCTCCCCCGCATTACCACCACCACCACCATCACTGTTCCCTCTTCATATTCTCATTACATGGCTATCACTCATTGACCCCATTTATTCATTCAATCCGTCCGTCATTTACCGTCATCAATTTCGCTTTTGCCAAATTGATTTTCCCCCAATTGCTTCCTCTCATCTATTTCGTTCGCCTTATCTCCGCCATTGCAATCATACGTTGTACCGTTGATCATTCTTTTGTCAAGTGCCTTGCTTTAGGCGTGATATAAATTCCGTTAAGATAACATTTCCCCCCGATCATCGGTGCCAATTTCGCGACCGTCGCGATCGACTCACAGTGTAATGTCAGAATCAGAATACGAATTTTATTCCCCAACGTTTTGCCACTTCCCTGTGCCACCTGCTGTTGCGGCTCTCTCTGCCCACCACTTTTTTGTTATCACAGTTTGACGAGGCGACTGCACCTCTCAATGTCCACTCCCCCGAATGTCCCCGTTTAACGTAAAAATGTTCCCGCGTTTGCCAATGTATCACGGGTAAAAGGATGCAACTCTCTCTCGTACGGCCGTCTGCAATTCCCTAATCTCCAAACTCCGCAGGATCCGGAATGCCACTGGGCAGACTTGAGAGATTTGGTGGAAGTCACCGTACAAATAAATGTAAATTATACTGCTAGGAACGAAGTTGTAAACTGAGTGTACCAGCCTGCAATAGATTAATGTGTCCATCCGTCCGTCCCCTTTCAATACTTCAACGAAGTGAAATCTCGTGCTGTTGGGTGTAAAAATTCCAATGTTCCTACCAGCCCACCCTGCAGGGACCTGTTTATTTTTGCTTGATCTCCCGCAAATGAGATGACTTCACCTTGAAACTCCCGTCCCTACGCTGGTTCCCAACCCAATCCCAGTTCAAGAATGAAGGCCCGATTCGTGCGTTGGGAAGCAAACAAAAGAGAGTGGCTTCTGCGGGGATTTTTTTCGGGGCATTAAAATGGCCAAAGAGGTGGGGAAAATATCCATAACTTGTCTCCTTGCCGTCGGCGTACGACTTCACCCTCCGAGCGAGTGTTGGGGCAAATGTTGGCGGAACGCCATTTAAACCTCGGGGAACACTCCGTCCTAGCGGAGTTACTGGAAAAAGGGGGTATAAACAGGGCGATCCATCAAGCTTAAGAGTGGCCCCTTCACCGACGCTCGCGTTAGCATCTCGTTCTTTCGGAGCTGATGAACGTGGTGAGAGCGCAGCCATGGCAGATGAACGCCTGCCGCGAGATGCCCTGAGGTGTCACGGCTCGCGTGGCGCTTAATCTGCAAAAACACTCGTTCGCTTTGGCACGTTTGGGAGGGTCTTTGAGCGTAAGCTCTTGGCTTCCGTTTATGAAAAAAAGGTACACGTACAGCCCTTTTTGTCACTGTTCGCCACGCTATTGTCATTCTTTTCGTCACGCCGGTTCATTGCGGGGTCGGTGAAGGCGTCGAGCATAGGCTACGCGGGAGCACGAAAGTACAGCACGGCTTTTGATTTTGCTGGACTGCCCTCTGCTCTCTGCACAGTAGCCGCGGAGCCCAGAACACACCTCCCCATCCACGGTGGCCGCTCATTCAACCGCGTATCCGCGATCCGACGGGGTGATTCGTTCGTGCGCGCGACAAATGTTAATTCTTCTGTCGTGTTCCCGTCCGTTTGTTTTCATTCGATGAAAACAGCTCCTGAAATCGTGAACTTTGAACCGCTGGGGCTGGAGGCCGACATGTGGTAAGATTTAACCGTGGACCTAGAGTTTGTATTTTTCTGCAGTCGCTCTAAAATACACACAGCCCTCTGCCTTGTGTTGTTTTTACACTTTGATTTATCTGCTCTGCATTCATGATGCGTTGTATATCTTTTAAAGTTTTTGTTGGTGTGGCTTTTTGAAGTAACCAGTTTGATTTCTTTGAAATCTTTAAATTGCTAATTTTTGTTATTTAATTTGCACACGTTTACTTTGTGTTGTTGTTTTTGTTTATAGGAGTATTGGCGTAATCACATATATTCTGTGAGTATTAGCACACGCGCTTTTGTTTTGCCTATATTTGCCTCCTCATGCATTTTACCACTGAACTCGCAACCACAGTCGATTGCCGATTACCTGCGTGCAGATTATTCGGACCGCGAATTAACAGTGCTTGAATAATATAGGTCAGAATAGGTATTTATACCGGAGGAATCCGATGAGCTATGAGGCTCTCTTTCACAGATGTCCAGGTGCGTGCTGGTTTAATTCCTGAGCTGCTCCTCACTCATCGAGGGTCAAAGTGGCTCATTGCCCACGTGGCCACGGGGGCGGCGGAAAGTGAATTGATTACTTGAAGAAGCGGCGAACGCAGAAGATGTTTTGTACGGCTTCATCCCCGTTCTGTATCGCTAAACAATAAATATATAGGGGGCCACGGTGGCTAGGAGATGTTAACTACCTCGCCTGGCATGCAGGAGGTCGTGGTTTCGATCAGGACCATTGACCCTAATCGAGGTTTCAAGTGCCCAGCAAACGCTGCTTCTTAAGCTCCGTTCTGTATCGCTAAACAATGAATATATAGGGGGCCACGGTGGCTTGGAGATGTTAACTACCTCGCCTGACATGCAGGAGGTCGTGCGTTCGATCCCGACC
Organism: Petromyzon marinus; assembly: GCF_048934315.1. Lineage (NCBI taxonomy): Eukaryota > Metazoa > Chordata > Hyperoartia > Petromyzontiformes > Petromyzontidae > Petromyzon > Petromyzon marinus. The sequence continues at coordinate 6,126,659 of NC_133723.1, forward strand.
CTGACGCCCGCTGTATATTTGGAGTTTGCGTGTCTCTCTCTCCCCGTGGTCGAGTGTATTTTTCTCCGGATCCTCCGGTTTTATCTCTCCACATTGAGAAACACGCGTTTAGAGTTATTTGGCTGCTATAAATTTCCACGTGATAAGCCACTAAGTTGAGCTATCATGTGTGGCCAGGTCGCTTATGAAAAACAGCCACTATATAGCTCAGTAGGCTTTACCTGGTAAAATAAAAAAATAGTTCATGGTTCAAATATGGTTTAACAACTAAATTTCAACATGACTGAATCTTGTGCAGGTGTTTGCGGATGTGCTGTGTAGCCCTCCGATGTGCTTTCAGGTCGTGCTGCGTGTTGTTGTTCGGTATGATGTCCGACGTTCCGCCCCCACGTACTAAGAGCTCCTTCAGCACGTGTAGTGAAAAACGTCCCTGATTTGTACGGCGGCTATCGAAATTACTCGCAACCTGAAAATACATTTCTTTAGCACCCTGTCAAAGATTAATGGCAAATTACTCAGACCCAAAACCTTAATGATGAAAAATAATAATAATAATAGGTGTTTACCCTTTTTGGGAATTAAACAGGAGGTGTTAAGCTATTCAAACACCAAATTTATACCTTTTGCAAGGCATCAAAATTCCATTAACCACACATACTTATGGAAAAATATGCAAACAAACATGCTCTGGTAATCTATGGGCATTGTCTTTGAAACTGATTGGTCTACACCAGAGACAGCAGCCTCCTTCATGGCCTAGTCTCATTTCCTGTGCCAGATCAGGCAACGCCAAATGTTACAAAGACATTGCAAGTATCAGAACACTTACGGCTCGGGTCGAGCAGTTACATCTACGGAACCTTGGCGGTGCGGTGCGCTTGCCGCAAACGGCGTCGCCCTGTCCAGCACCGCCGCCTTCTCCTTGCCATCTTCAGGAAAGGTCGATTTCCAAATCACTCCACCGCTCCACGGTTGCCACGTCCACCGCGCCCGGTCAACCTTTTCGGTTCCACTGCCGCAAGGAGGTGGGGGCGGCTGTTCGCTGGGCGGCCCCGCAGCCGCGTGTGATGAGAGGGTGGTGGCGCGCGTGCCAGAACGTGCCAAAATCGGCATGCCAAATTGATCGTGGCCAACGCACACCCGCGCCGGTTAATTCTGATCCCAGCTGATCAGTCCGACCCCGGGGGGGCCCTATGTATGTGAATTCCTGATTAGTTGTCATTCTGCAAGGGTTGTCTGGTGTTGAGTGTGGGAGGGTTCCTGCTGCCGTTGATTAGTGAGGAGTCACGTGCCAGTCCATTGAGCCTGATCCAAGCCAATCTGGCTAGCTTGGGGCCTTTGTACACAGGTCACCGATTCATCTTGCCAATGTGAAGCAGTCTGATCTCAGCGTCGGGCTTCCTGCTACCATGCAGTAGTTATTTGTCCGTGAGCCCAGGCCAGATGTTTCACTTATTTGGTACTGCACAAGGAGGCGTAACTTTATCAGTTCCAATTTCCTTACGTGGCCAATAACAGTGAATCATGTAATCACCATAATAAAAAAAAATTGGTTAGATCGCGTTTTTGGGTTACTTTGGGTTACGCGATCTAACTCCAGAAGCCTCTATTATTATTATTGTTGGTCGCGAAAGCCTACATTTCATGTGATAACTGTTTAAGATGGGTAAATCTAATTATTAGCTCGTAATATGCACGTATAAATTGGATCTACGAAAGTTTTACTACGTTAGGTGGCACCGGTTTCTGCTCTGGCCCACGGACTACGTGAGCTGATTGGGCTTGCTCTTACGCTGGGTGGCGGCAGTAGCCAGGATAATCGGGCACGATACCATGAGACGGTGCCACGGAGCGATGCCAAGACTTGAGAATTGTTGTCATCTTCCAACGCTGATGGTGTCGCTGCGATTGCGGTGGCGATTGCAGTGGTGATGGCAATGGTGATGGCGGTTGCGGCGGTGTCCCGGTTGTTGTTTCAGGCTGAGCGGCGCCTCTCCGTTCCTGGGCGACAGCAACGAGGAGACGCTCGCCAACATCACAGCCATGAACTACGACTTTGACGAGGAGTATTTTGGCCAGACGAGCGAGCTGGCCATCGACTTCATCCGCAAGCTGCTCGTCAAGGACCCCAAGTGAGGAGCCGCGTGCGGCGCGAGGGACGAAGGGGCTTGCAGTCGTGGTAGTCTCGTTCGTCTACGAGGAATGAGTTGGGCAACTCGATGTTTTTTTTTGTTGGTCTAACACCGGTGAGAAGAGGCGATAAAGGGAGGCTGTCTCTGGTGTACTCCGATCGGTTTCAAGGACACTGCATAAGTTATTACCAAAGCGTCCAGAATAGAGTGTTTTTTTTAGTTAGATCGCGTAAATATAACTGTGTAGTTAAACCCATCACCACCCGACACGGCCAATTAGTAAGGTTTATCAGGTAGCACAAAACGTGCCAATTCATCACTGGTACAGCACACCGGAATGTTTGAGAGTAAACTCACAACGTTTACAATTCGAGTACGACGTTTTTCCAGGATTGACAGCTAGCATCATCCGGCGATAGAGTTTGCATGTTTTACTCCAAGTCTGTCTGGTTAATGCAGACTTGATGCCTTGTAATCGGTGTCTATTTGGAGTTTCAACATCTTCACACCACCAGTATTATTGATTGGAAGGGGTAAAGCATATTCTTTTGTTTTGTATTCATCCAAACATTAGCCGGGCTCTAAAAAGCCTGCTGAGCTTCCAGAATGTGCCAGATCTCGTCACATCCGAGATGTGACGAGATCTGGCACATTCTGGATGATTTAGTCACGGGCTTGGAAGAAGATGACGATCCTTTAACCAAGAAAAACTTGAACAGATTCTTTACCGAGAAGGGGGGGGGGGGGGGTCCCTGTTACGTCGTGGCGTCTGGCCAATTCTTTCGACGGACGTTCGACTTCGTGCGGGAGGTAATCGGAGAAAACCCGGCACGCGTACGAGAGGGTAACGCTCGAAAAAATCCGTACGGGGAAGGTCGGCCAACCTCCTCGCTCTCACGCCACCAGCGTCCGGCGTGTGAGACCGGACGACGCCACAGATCTGACCAACGACTCGCGCAGCTGATGTGAGCTTTCTTCTTCTTCCAGGAAACGTCTTCTCATCAAAGACACGTTCATCCACCAGTGGGTCAAGGTACGCGTCCTTCAGGGTTAAGCTGCTCCTTTAGCCTAAGATGACGTTGGGAGTGAATGGAGGTGAACGGAACCGGGCCGCGTTCCCCTGCTGCTGCGCGCACGCAATCCGATTCCGTCGCTCTTGCCGCACCTTGACGCCAGACGCGGAGAATCTTTTATTTTTTACGAAACCAAATCTTCACCGTCATCGTCACGATCATCGCGACGCACTGCTGCCGGCTACCCGTAACGTAGCCCCCCCCTCCCTCGCAGCGCCCCGTGTCAACCTTTGTTTGCGTCCAAACGCCATCCAGACCGAACCCCCCACTTAGTCTCTGGCACGTGATGGTTGGGTAACATTCTGGGGAGGTTTGGTGGTGGGCAGTCGCATCGTGCCACTGTTTGATCTATTTGAAGGACGTTTGTCTGCCGTTCTGCTTGTACCTCGAGTATCAAAGTGTAGTGCAAGGATGGGCAGCAATCCACCACGGGCCAGCAGGAAATAGTATTTTGATGGGAATGAAAATGACAAGGATGATGATGATGATGACGATAAAACTAGAGGATGAACCAATACTCCGTCGTCATCGTCGTCATCGTAGTCGTCATCATTGTCGTCGTCATTATCGTCATCGTAGTCGTCATCGTCGTCATCTTCGTCATCGTCGTCATCGTAGTCGCCATCGTCGTCGTCATCATCGTCGTCGTCATCGTAGTCGTCATCATCGTCGTCGTCATTATCGTCATCGTAGTCGTCATCGTCGTCATCTTCGTCATCGTCGTCATCGTAGTCGCCATCGTAGTCGCCATCGTCGTCGTCATCATCGTCGTCGTCATCATAGTCGCCATCATCGTCATCGTAGTCGCCATCATCGTCATCGTAGTCGTCATCATCTCCACCCTTCCCCCGCCACCACGAGCCACGCACAGGTGCACGGCCGTGTGGCACCAGGGCAAGCAGCCGGCCCTGGCGCAAGCGGACGATGTGGTCGCAGGCTGGCACTCGTATCATGGTGATCATGAAAATGACGATGCCGGTGACGACGGCGTCGACGAAGAAGCAACCTTTAAGGCGAGCCGACGCGCCGATCCACTGCTAACCCCTCCGCCCCTTCCCGCCACCACCGCCCGTCACGCACGCACGCACGCACGCGCACGCACGCATGGCCACGTCGCACCAGGGCAAGCAGCCGGCCCCGGCGCAGGCGGACCGCGACACCAGCAAGAAGGAGCGGCGCCGCCTCAAGCCGAGCCGCCTCAAGGAGTACACGATCAAGTCGCACTCGAGCATGCACCCCAACAGCACCTACGTGGACTTTGAGAGGTTCACGCGGGTCGTGGAGGAGCTGGCCAGTATGGAGGAGGGCCTGGGCGCGCTGCAGAAGGGCCGCCGGCGCCTGCGCGAGGAGCTGGGCGTGCTGCTGGCCGCGTGCAGCGAGACCGAGGTTCACCAGCGGCAGGCGGGCGAGGCGGCGCGCCAAGAGATGTCGCGCGCCCGGTTCGTGGATGCGGTCGCTTGGATCGCTTCTTTGCGCTCCCACCCGCACTCGCCCACTGTCGCCCACACTAACCCGATGTCACCTGCCCTCACCCACTGTTACCCGCACTCACCCGGTGTCACCCACTGTCACCTGCACTCACTCGCACTCACCCGAACTCAACCTACTCTCACCCGCACTCACCCGAACTCAACCCGCTCTCATCCGCACTCACCCACACTCGCTCACACTCGCTGTCACCCAACCTCGCCCGCTTTCACCAGCTCTCAAATGTCACTTTGTCACTTATTCTCTCCCGTTCTCACTCGCCCTGATCTACTTTGTTTAATCATTGATTTATCAGCGCACTTCTACTTTTGATTATCAACTTATCTGCTTTGAGAACCAAAGTGAATAGCACAGCGAGCAGTCCACAAAACAGCAGCCAATAAAAAAACATCCTTTCCGAACCTGCAAGCTTGCGTTTTTTGAGACGGCGTGACCTAACGTCCGTCACCGCAAAGAAATAGATGTTGAGCAAATACGAGACACTGTGCCTTCGGTGCTTGTTTGGGCAAGGTGAAGCCTCCAGAAGTGAGGCTTGCAGGCAAATTCGTCATCCATTGACAGTAACATACCTGGGGAGGAGTTGGGAGGTCTCAACCTTTATGTACGTATATGTATTTATATTGAATTTCTTTCGCACCGTACGTAGCCACCCGTGCTAATCGGAGGTGCGGGGCAAAGACAACAAATGAAACGCAAAAAGCTGTTATAAAGAAATGAGTTTTCAATCTAGATGTAAAAGTTGCATAGCTCCCAGTGGCTTACTCATATCGGAAGGAAGAGCGTTCCAGACGGCCGCAGAAGCGCATCCGCAAAGCGCCGCGCCGTACTGCGACCAGCCAAAAGCCACCGCCGCCGCGATGATCGGAGTTCACGCAACGGTTTACGCTTCCCGACGAGATCAGCGTGGTATCGCCACCGCCCGTTTGTGTACGTGCTCTCACCCGTTGCGACTCGTTGACCTCCACCCGTACGGCGTCTCCCCGCAGCTACGAGGCGCGCAAGGCGGACGAGGGCTGGCGCCACGCGCGCGACGAGACGCGGGCCCTCGACGCGGCGATCACGCACGTCGAGGGCCGCATGGGCCGGCGCCAGGCGCAGCTGGAGGCGCTGGCGCAGGAGGTGGCGGCCGAGATCACGTGGATGCAGGAGGTGCTCGGCGAGGCGACCGCGGCGGCGGCGGTGGCGCCGCTCTCCATCGCCGCCGGGATCAACGGAGACTCGCACTGCTGAGACGCCGGGGACCGGGCCGCCGTGACGTCGCCGAGTTTGGTGTCGATTTTAACTTGGGGGGGGGGGGGGGGGGGGGTTCCGTCCACCGTTTGCGGTGGGGCGCCGCATGGTGGCTGACCGGCTCGGGCAAAGAGTCTCGCGTTTGGTGCGGTCGTCGGCGGGGAAGTGGCTTCTCGGGTGACGGCTGTGGGACTCGCTCGACGTAGGGCAAAGGGGGATGCATTTGCAGCGGAGACATCCACGGGGGACCCTTTGACTCTTGAGACATCATAGACACCTGCGTGTATGTTGAACTTCTTTCGCACCGTACGTAGCCAACCGCGCTAAACGGAGGTGCCGGGGAAGGACTGAAAACTTAAAGCAACAAACTTGATGGCACCTTTCGTCCGCATTTACTTTCGCATATATCGACCGATGTGCTATAGTGAAATCTAAAGCCCCTGTTGCGATAGCAACATAGGTTGTCTTGTTTTGCTATAGCAACGTCGGTAGAGCCAGTTACTGCAGTGAAGTCCATAAAGGCCCATTTACCATGGTGAGGTTTGGGCACCCATTTACCGCAGTGACGCACAAAACCAATTAGTTACATCAGTAGACCTATCTGCCATCAGGACATCAATATACCCATTCGCTATGATATCAATAGTTAACTATTAATCTGTTCGTCACTATCGATGTCGAGTATCCGACAGAACCATGATAGCAACATTTGTAGTCCAGTTTGGCAACATTTTTACATCATATTCTTGGTTCTTTCGGTAAAGTCACGTAGAAGGGAAACAATAAAATAATAGAAATATTGAGCAATATTTTATATTTTTATTATAAAACAATATTTTATGTATTTATTATTTTATTGTTTCCCTTCTACGTGACTTTACCGAAAGAACCACGAATATGAATCCCTGCAGTCACGAAAGCTTTAAATCAAAATCTTTACATCAGTTTACTAATCGTGTCATCTGTAGACCCGTTTAATGTGGTGATGTTCACAGAGCCCGACGGCTCAATGATTTCTGAGCACTTTGGAAACGGTTAATGGTCTTTTTTCTTTTAAGCCGCACTTTTATCTTTTTACATCTGCAGAGCCGTTTTCTCTCCCAGCGAGAGTGCCGGAGAGAAGGGGGGGGGGGAGTGCTGTTGGGCTGATCTGGTGGCCAGCTTTGTACTTTCAGAATCGGGAATCTTTATTTATACTGCAGGAGGAATGCGGCGAGCCATGAAGCTCTTCATCCACAGGTGTCCTGTATGGGCGGGTCGGCAGGTTACAACGGCAAACAATACAACATCTAGAAAATGCTAAGCAAGTCGTGAAATATTCTTGGTACTTTCGGTAAAGTCACGTTGAAGGGAAACAATAAAATAATAATATATATATAAAACAATAAAAATTCTCACGACGTTTCGACCATAACACAAACGGTCGTCATCAGGTGTTATGGTCGAAACGTCGTGAGAATTTTTATTGTTTTATATATATTTTATTATTTTATTGTTTCCCTTCAACGTGACTTTACCGAAAGAGCAAAGAATATGAATAACAATACAATTCTCACGACGTTTCGACTGCAACACAAGCAATCATCATCAGGTGTGAAAACCACAGCAAGAAAATTTTAAAAAAGTGGCGTTTTTTTTAACGTTAGCACCACGGAGAGCGATTGCTTGTGTTGCAGTTGAAACGTCGTGAGAATTTTATTGTTTTATATTTTTATTATGTTATTGTTTCCCTTCTACCTGGTGACTTTACCGAAAGAACCAAGAATATGAATCCCTGCAGTCACGAAAGCTTTAAATCAAAATTTAAGTCGTTAAATGTTAATGAATAATAAATTGGGTAATTAAATTTTTAACCACAGCCTCTAAAAAAATGTGGGTGTGTTCCTAGCCTCCCCGCCCTCCCAGCTGGTCCCATGTACCACGAAGTAAACCGGAGTGGTCTCTGCGCTCTTTCAACTCTTTCAACAACGGCCTCTACCCCTGAAACCCTCTTGGTCCTGGCCAGCAGACCTTGACATTGATTCGTTGGCATCCAGCTCCTCTGCACATTGCTGCCTGCACCACGCTCCAGAATAGAATGGCAGCGCCCACCGCCATCAAATGCTGGTGTATGTTTGAGCAGGGGTCTCCTACCCCATTCCCCACTGGTGATTTGCTTACGGGACCCCCAATGGGGGGCGGGGGGGGGGTCTCGGACTCCAGTTGAGAACCCCTGCTCATTTGCATTTTTTAATTGATGAAATTAAGCTTTTTTTTGGTAATTTATTGCTCATGTATTTATTCAGCATTTCCTTTGTTTTACTTTTATTCTTTTTTGTTAAGGTATTTTATTGTTTAGTGGAAGGGGATTGTTGGGGTATGTTTTTAATTATGAAATCTTTATCTCTCTTTAGTTTTTTTGTTACGACAAAAAAAATGTTCCTACAATTCATTTCTTGTGTGTGTGTGTGGAAATATTACGTAACAATGAGTACAGCATTAATGAGTGGCACTACAGTTAAATCGATCGGCAGGTCGCGTGCGGGGATGTAAAGTGGGGGAAGACTCGCACACCTTCAAGAAGTCTGGCAAGTGTGGAAGAGTAGGCCAAATGCCCGCTCTTGAGCTTTCTATAGTGTAGGCACTTCCGCCAGCAATGTACGTACGTATGTTGAACTTCTTTCGCACCGTACGTAGCCAACCGTGCTAATCGGAGCAATGATTTGTCGAGGTGCAGGGCTGTACCTTGCCCTTTTACGTTATAGAATTACAGTACACACATTAATTATGCTGAATGCATATACACATGCAGTACGTCTGTATTATGTACGTGTGTCTGGACATAGGTGCATTACCTAGACACACCGATACAGTATATATGTAGTCTATATACATAAAGATGTATTCATGTATTTTGTCTGCGGGGAGTGGTGGCGCATTGGTTAACTTCACTGCATTGTGAACCCGGCGACGTGACTTCCATGGCTAACGTTGGTGGGGAGTGATGTCAGTCGCTAATGGGGCCCCTCCGTAAGTAACCACCCCCGCTCTCACCAATGTGGTGAAGTATGGTCAAACAACCCCCTTGACTGACATGGCATCGGGAGGTCTTCATCCAGTATTGGATTGTATATTAATATTATAATGCTTTCTATATTTAGAAAAAAATACATTGTATATTTTTTTGATACTTATGGGAAACCTAACTACTCATTACGTGGAAGCAGTTGCCAAAAGTTTACTAACAGAAGTAAACGCCAATACTCATGCATTACAACTTCGTACGTGCTTGTGCTGGACTTACACCAGTCGGCATAAAAGTTTACGAGTTTAACATGACGTTTACGGCACTGCGTATGCTTGCTTGTGCCACGCTAGCCCACACAGGCTCGGACGATGGCTCCTACAGCGTGATGCTTGCGCAGACTCGCAGACCAAGGAGATTGTTCGTCTCTGTGAGCAGATTGGCCCAGATTTAAACACTTATTTTCTTCTTACAACAGAGACTGGTGTGGCAATGCTTGTCAGATGAATTCACATAAATCGCCTGAGCCTATCATGGCCTTCAATTTCTACTCCCTGCGGAGGAGCAATTAATATTGCTGGCTCGCCGCAGGAAATCAAAAACTCCGTCTTGTGATTGGCTGCACACGGACCCGTGAGTGATATTGATCCTAAACAACTGAATCCAAACTAAAGTATTTTTTGTTTATTAATCAAAAGAAACTTGCATCAAAATGTAGGCACGGCGTTGCCCACGCTCACGCGCTGCTCGAGTGATTAAAACGACCAGTGCCTTGAAGGGGGCCCCACACTGACACGGCTCAAATGTGCTCGTGGATAAAGAGGGGTTTGCAAAGGCATTGTGTGTGAAGGGTTCACGTTGCCATGTTGGATGTGGAATCTCAATGTAGGATGAGAATATTTTTTATTGGAGCAATCTGATGACCTGTAAAGCTCTTATTTTACAAATGTCCTTTCGGGTCATGGGGGTAAGAATGTTACAGAAACAAATAATACAAAAACACGATTGGGGTGCAAAGTACAGGAAAGGCAAGCTGCTGGCCCTCTTGGCGTTGTGTTTTGAGTGCAAACCCTGACTTAAAGCGCAGAGAGGAACCCGTCGGAAGGTTTGTGTGCGGATGTAGCCGTTCTTTGTCTTGGGGACGCCCGTGCCCTTGTAAAATTCCCCCCAGTGTTCCCGTTTCTTCAGATATACGCCACGGTGGTTTTGGCCCCTTGAAGCAACTTGGTGAGCTCGTGTGGCAACCATTGATTGATTTTAGGGCAACCCTTACACCCCGCCCCCCCCCCCCCCTTGGCTTAAATGGTTCAAATACTCTCAGCAGGGGGTGTCTGCTTTCGCACTGCACTAAAAATACACAAAAACCCCCAACGTGTGGCATATGGACGAGGCTGCTTGTTTACACAGCCTTTCTGTAGTTGTGGCCAACAGCAGGAGCCGTCGGGATGCCCCTTTTGGCGAATTCGATTTTGTTCCGTTCAGCTTGGGTATTCTTTGCGAATTCCGTGCCCTCGCGCCCACCCAGAGAAACGTTTTATCGATGTCATTGCCGGGTCATGACCGTTCCTTTCCGCTCGGCTCTCTCTCTCTCTCTCTGGGAGACTGGGGCATCCTATTTCTGTCATTTGGCAAAAGGCCACTTGTCAAATTCGACTTGGGGTTGCGCGCACGATGGTTGGTGTCTCATGCCATGATCAATCATTTTTGGGAGGCTCAAGAAGCCTGACATTATCTTTTCAGCACCCGGCAAAACTGGGTTTGTTGTGGTTACTTTGTTTCATAACGGAATGCGGTAGCGGTGATGATTTATACTGCGGTGGGACACGTTTACCGTATTCTCCGGATCGTAAGATGCTCGGGAAAGTAAGACGCACCGAGATTGTGTCCCCGATGTCAATTCAATTCCACAGATATCGTCACACGCACACACCTACCCGATTGTAAGGTATTAATGCATCTTGTAACTTGGAGAATACGGTATTATTTTTATGTTTTATTGGGTACTGCTGTCCGGACAGTTTGTGGGGGGATTTTTTGGGGGGAGATTTCGGCTGTCATTCTGTTGCTCCTGCGATTGTGACCAATGGTCACGTGAATTGTGTTCTGTTAAGGCCACACACAGACACGCTCGGCTACCCTGAGTGAGATGTCTGCCGTTTTAAATAAAATACCGGAGCATAAAAACATCGCCAAATTAAAAATTGTTCGACAATCCGAAGTTAATATAAGTAACAAAGGTTAGCGTTCTTGGAATATCAAAATATGTTTTCATCATAAAATGGGATTTTACATTACATTTTGTACACGAGGAGAGCTCATTAAGACGTTTACCTCGTGGTGACATTTTTTCTCGCCATAATTTGTGGCGGGTGGGGGGGGGTTGGGGACGTCTTGAATTCAGAGTATTTCTTCAAATTTGTATTATTTTTGTAACAATCCTCACTTGTAGATAGGGAGAAAAGGGTCCGTTTAAAAATAGGCCCGCTTCAACAAAGATGTGGTGCAATGCATTTGTAAGCTTCCCCCGTCCGTGAGCTGGCGCTTCACCGGCGTGCGATGATGCATGGTGGGTGAAAAGCTCGGCGCCTGGAAACGTTGAAGGTGGCTAATTGGGGATCAACTCCGTTGGCTACGTGCCCGCAATCTATTCTGCGTTGAATCTTCCCACAGGAGCCGGATGCGTCTTGCCTGCTTAAACGCGAAGCACGCGTCCGTGTTGTGCCGCTCACAGTTCACAAGAACGGGGCAAAACCATTGGCTTTATGCACCGGCTGCCTTCCTCAATACTTTACTATTTTTGCAGAAGCAATTTATATATATTGCAATATCGTTCGGGAAGATTGCGTGTATTTCGATTACTGTCGTTTTTGCAATAATTCGTGATGGATTTTGTCTCGCAAAGCATCTGTGGGTTTATACCTCGAACCGCGAAATTTTGCTTCTGTCGCTTGTCACTCCGATTCGTAGTCATTGGCAGTGTAACGATGCCTTGATTCGTCGATTTAAATCGGTTCCTGGCAATGACTTGCGCGTGAGAATCGTTTTCCCTTCACATTCGTCTGTGGTATGCTAAACGTGACCCCTGCTACCGCTGGTGGCCGCTACATCCACCACGAGCAGAAAAAAACCACAACGAATCCATATGTTTGAATCGATAGTGAATCTCGCTGTCATTTGAAGACTTTCTCACTTTGTAACTCTAAAGGCAAGACAATGCCAATGACTTCAGTTGCAGGTAATATTATGGAACTTGGTGACCGTAGTTCAATTCCTACCCACCGCTAAAAGAGGTGGAAATTAGTATCTAAACTGTTCCTGGGCCCTCTGTGTTGCTAATCCGCACTGACCATAGTGGTGAAGTATGGTAAATCAAACCCCAAGACTGGCACGGTGTGGGGAGGCCTTCATCCAGCAAATGATTGGCATAGGGCTGGCTGTATATGATGAATGATTGAACCGGCTGGATGGAGTGGCTCTCGTGCCGTCCTCTCTACACGAGCTGCTTCTCTGCTCTCTCTGTCACGTGGGGGCTCACGAGACTTGAGGAAAATGTCTGAAACAACGCCAAATTATGTCGAAGCAGTCACACGCTGTAGATTCGTGTAATAATTGTTCTGCTTATACGAAAAATGAAGCCTTGGATTTTACTTTTTTTTTCCCTCCTAACGCTATCGCAGTGCAGGACTGATTATAATTGAGGTTTATTTTCTTTTTAAACGTTCATCCAGCGTTCATGAAATGTCTTTGGTCGCTTTAATAAACGGACACGTTCTGTGACCAAAAATTGGGTCTAATCCTCATCTTTGCCAGGTTTGCTGTCGGCTATATGTTTGCACCCACAACAACAACCGCCATTCGCCACGAAGTGGCAGTGACGTCACCACGGCACTTGTGCCAGGCTAGGTGCACGTTAAGGCCACGTGAAAGTGTCGGAACGCCATGCTGGCAGGAGATCACGGGACAGACCCAGTAGGTACCTTTGGTCGACTCACTGAGATGACTGGCCGATGCCCCACCTGTGCCACCTCACAATGCCAACTTGCTGTGTTTTATCCCCCCTGCGCTCCGCTTGTTGTGAGCGTCGCTCCTCCGCCCTCCGTTGTTGCTGGAGGGCGCCTGCCCATAAACAACACCAATATTCGCCAAGTGACGGAGACGTCACCACGGCTCCTGTGCCAGGCCAGGTGCACTTTGGGGCCACGTGAAGTGTCGAAGGCTCGCTGCTGACAGGAAGGAGGTCTCGGGATAGACCCAGCAGGTGCCATGGGTTGGCCGACTGAGATGACTGGTAGATGCACCCCACCGCTCGTTGTTGTGAGCGTCGCTCCTCCGCCCTCCGTTGTTGTTGGAGGGTGACTACCTCCAACTGCCCAGTAGCGTCCTTCACGAGCCTCCTCCACAGAGGCCGATCTTGACACCGCTGGTTCCGGTCATCGGCAAGTCCACTCAGCTCCATATCCTCGTGCGCGCACACACCGGTCATGGATATGAACTTCCAACAGTTTTACGTGAAGTAGTCACGTTCTGACGAGACGTTACACGGTGTTTTTTAACGGGTTGATTAGGGCAAAAGAGGTTGTCACACACGACCAACTCGTGCTTAAGGGGCCGTCCATAAATGACGTCACACACCTGGGGGGGGGGGGGTCAGACATTTGTGACGATTTGGGGGGGGGGTTTGAGAAATGTGACGTCACATCAAAATGCGCAACATTAAATAAATAAAGACAACACGTTCTACTTAATTAAATAGACTTTTTATTAAATGTCTTCTCCTACAACATCAGAGTGTAGCGCCACGTTAAATACGCACTACAATGACAATAGTTTAAAGCGATTTGAAGCATGTTTTATTTTCAAAATGGAAATATGGTTTGGGGGGGGCAGAGCTTTGTGACGTCATATTTGAAGGGGGGTCTGACTTTTTGTGACGCCGTGTGACGAAGGGGGGGGGTCAAAAATGGTCCAAAATCGCGTGACGTCATTTATGGACGGCCCCGAATGCGTTTGATGTCGTGGGGGTGGGGGGTTGTTCGTTTCATTATTACGTTCGCAAGGATTTGCGACGGGCATCTAGAATAAATAACAACTCATTGGGTCTTTCGGTAAAGTCACGTGGATAGAAAAATAATAATAAAATAATATTTTGATTTAAAGCTTTCGTGACTGCAGGGATTCGTATTGTTATTATTTCGGTAAAGTCACGTAGAAGGGAAACAATAAAATAATAAAAAATTATTATAATAAAAATATCTTACTTTATTGTTTCCCTTCTACGTGACTTTACCGAAAGAACCAATAATAATATATTATAATAAAAAATATATAATTTTATTGTTTCCCTTCTACGTGACTTTACCGAAAGAACCAAGAAGAATAATAATAATAAAATAATAATTTCAAAAAATCACGACGTTTCGATCGCAACACAAGCGATCATCTTTCAGGTGAAAAAAATACAGCAGACGGAGTGCTGAGGCAAGGCGCACAGCCATTAGATCTGTTCACAGACTCCGAGACGAGAAGACTCATCTGATCGAGTCGCTCACTTTTCTGAAGAGATGCCGCGACAACCAAGGTAATAACCGGTCGCCTTAAGGGGCCGTCCATAAATGACGTCACGCGATTTTGGACGATTTTTGACCCCCTCCCCCCCCCCCCCCTTCGTCACACGGCGTCACAAAAAGTCAGACCCCCCTCAAATATGACGTCACAAAGCTCTGCCCCCCCCCAAACCCCCCCCCCCCCCATATTTCCAATATATTCTTGGTTCTTTCGGTAAAGTCACGTTGAAGGGAAAACAATAAAATAATAAAAAATATATAAAACAATTACATTCTCACGACGTTTCGACTGCAACACAAACAGTCATCATCAGGTGTGAAAACCAACGGCAAGAACATTTGAAAGAAGCGGCGGTTAGTATTTATTTATTTTTAAACGTTAGCACCACGGATAGCGATGTGACAGTTTGTTTAGATGGACGAGTCCATCTATGTTCGGAAACAAGGAGGGGGGAGACGAAAAATTAATGTATGCGGTCTGAAAGCCACCGTTAGCGTGAACAATCAATTCAGACCCGAAATGGTTTATCAAATCCTTCCAATAATTGCTAAGCCAGAATCCATCTTCTCGGTTGAAATTGTCTCTGTGTTTGTATATGTGGATAGCCTCATGAACGAGAGAGAATTTTAGTTTTATATATATTGTATTATTTTATTGTTTTCCCTTCAACGTGACTTTACCGAAAGAACCAAGAATATGAATTACTGCAGTCACGAAAGCTTTAAATCATATTTCCATTTAAAAAAAAAAAACATGCTTCAAATCGCTTTAAACTATTGTCATTGTAGTGCGTATTTAATGTGGCGCTGCACTCAAATGTTGTAGGAGAAAACATTTATTAAAAAGTCTAATTAAATAGAACGTGTTGTCTATATTTTGATTTAAAGCTTTCGTGACTGCAGGGATTCAAATTCTTGGTTCTTTCGGTAAAGTCACCACGTAGAAGGGAAACAATAAAATAATAAAAATATAAAACAATAAAATTCTCACGACGTTTCGACTGCAACACAAGTAATCATCATCAGGTGTGAAAACCACATCACACCTGATGATGATTTTCTTGCTGTGGTTTTCACACCTGATGACGACTGTTTGTGTTACAGTCGAAACGTCGTGAGAATTTTATTGTTTTATATTTTTTATTATTTTATTGTTTTCCCTTCTACGTGACTTTACCGAAAGAACCAAGAATATGTGACGTCATTTATGGACGGCCCCAAAGACCCAA
The DNA here is from genome assembly GCF_048934315.1 of Petromyzon marinus. NCBI lineage: Eukaryota > Metazoa > Chordata > Hyperoartia > Petromyzontiformes > Petromyzontidae > Petromyzon > Petromyzon marinus. Next base: position 6,142,379 of record NC_133723.1, read on the forward strand.
AGAGTATGAATTCCTGCAGTCACGAAAGCTTTAAGTCAAGATTCAACAACAACAACAATCGAGTGTTGCGGTGTGTGGATGGGGCTGGTGGAGGGCGGGGGGGCCAGGGGGGCGAGGCCTTCGCGTTGCCATGGCAACGCCACCCAAGGCTCTCCTCGCAGCAACCGACCGTCACCACGGCAACGCGCGCGACCACGGGCGGTGGCGTCACGATGACGTCACCGGGCTCCCCCCCCACCCTAAGCCCCCCACGCCCCCACCCCCCTGAAATAGCGAACGTGAATTCGATTCCAAAGGAGTCGATTCACGCTTTGGCGGAATCGATCATTCATTTGAGCGTGCACGCTTGAGTGCGATGTCAAAATCGATGTTAATTTACCCTCGAAGTTTAATTGTTTTACTCTTCCCAGTGCGTTGTTTGCGCCCACCCACCCCCCACCTCTTAAGTCGAGTAGACGTAACTGTTTGTCAACGAACCGACTCATGAGCATGCCCGGCGCCATTGTGCGTGCGCCGTCGCTTTGGACGTGGTGTTTATTTAAGTTAAGGGCTCGTCGCAGTTTTAAGACAAAGACATCGAAATCCGTCGTAGCTTTCGTCAAAGCGATGTCCAGGCGCGTCCAATGTGATTGGAACGGAATCGAATCGATTGTTTTTTTAAAATCATAATCTTAAAAAGGGAATCGATTCCGCGTGTGTGGTTTTTCTCTCTCTTGAAAAGACGCAAATCAGTCTGCGTTGCCTGGGAGCCGGGCACTATTGAACTCTCCTCATTCAGGTACCCACCTCCTCCTCATCATCATCATAACATCGTCATCCTCTCAACATCATCATCATACTCATCAACAACATACGCTCAGCATTATTCACTCGTGATTACAATCATCATCATACTCATCATCGGATTATCATCATCATCATCACAATCGTGTTCTCATCGTCATGGACACATCTTCATCATTCCTAGATTATACTGTGACCATACTCTCAACATCAGCGTCATACTCACCATAGACATCATTGCACTTTTATCATCAATACTCATCAGATTATGCTAATCTCGACTCATAATTATATTCTCATCATATCCTTATGTCTTCATCATTCCTCAACTGTACTCGAATCCTTCAGCATTAGCATCATACTCTTCATGCCGTCATCATCATCATCATCTCTTCAACGTAATCATATTTTCGTTGTTATACAAAAGTCTTTATCATTCCTCAATGATAGTCCATGATTCTGTCAAACTTAACATTATCAGCAGCATCATACTCTCAATACCAATAATTATGCTCCATCATGATCAATATTATTTTCATTCCGATCATGTCCCTGTGGTACGCATCATGCTTCCTCATACTGTGGTTATAGTCATAATCACATTCATAATCTCAATATTACACACACATCATAATCCTTCCTCATACTGTGGTTATATTCATCATCACATTCATAATCTCAATATTTCACACACATCATCATGCTTCTTCATACTGTGGTTATAATCATAATCACATTCATAATCTCAATATTACACACACATCATCCTTCCTCATATTGTGGTTATAGTCATAATCACATTCACAATCTCAATATTACACACATCATGCCTCCTCATACTGTGGTTATACTCATCATCACATTCATAATCTCAATATTACACACACACATCATCCTTCCTCCTCATACTGTGGTTATATTCATCATCACATTCATAATCTCAATATTACACACACATCATAATCCTTCCTCCTCATACTGTAGTTATAGTCATAATCACATTCATAATCTCAATATTACACATACACATCATCCTTCCTCATCCTTTGGTTATAGTCATCATCACATTCATAATCTCAATATTACACACATCATGCCTCCTCATACTGTGGTTATACTCATCATCACATTCATAATCTCAATATTACACACACACACACACATCATCCTTCCTCCTCATACTGTGGTTATACTCATCATCACATTCATAATCTCAATATTACATACACATCATCATCGCCATCATCATCCTCTCACCACCGTGATGCGCACATGCGTGCGTGCTCGCACCTAATGTGCGTGTGTGCCTGCGTACACACACACACGCACACAGAAATTCGTGTTGATCCACAGCTGGTGAGGGCCTCCCAACGCCGTGCAAGCTGTGGGGTTTAGTTGACCATACTTCACCGCGCGAGTCAGTGCGGGTAGGCTGAAGGCGAGGAGCGTGGTTTGCGGGAACAATGAAGGAGAATACAACGCTTTATATTCTATGGCAACCTATTTGTGCTTTTGATTTAAAGCTTTCGTAACTGCAGGGATTCATATTCTTAGTTCTTTCGGTAAAGTCACGTAGAAAGGAAACAATGAAATAATAAAACAAATGTTTTATTGTTTTATATCTTCATTATTTTATTGTTTCCCTTCTACGCGACTTTACCGAAAGAACCAAGAATATAACCTGTTTGTGCCTGTTAGTTTCTGATATATATCAGCTTCACCTTGATTTGTTGAACCAGGTGGTGAGAACTCAAGAGACCAGGTTGAGTCTCATTTGCAGGAGTGATGTGAGTCTGCCAGTAGGAGCGGATGGGGGCGATTATTGCTATGTGTGGATAATTCGAATTTGAGACATTTTCAAATTTGGTGAAATTTAAATCGTGGATGATTTGGTCATGAGTTGAAATCCCGGCTAGGGTTAACTAACAACCATCATCACCGTCAACACAATCATCGTTGCTAACGTCAGCAGCACCCATTATCTTCGTCCACATCATCCCACATCGGCATCATTACCACCATCAGAATCATTACAACCATCGGTGTCGTCACGAGTGTTTTTATCAGCATCAGCACCACCACCTATCGTTATCTCCTTTATGATACGTTCATTACGGCCAGCGGCATCATTGTTATAATAGCCACCACCATCGGCATAATAATTACCACCACCACGTTCACCGCCAACATTATTTTCAGCACCATATATCATTAGCATCATCGTTATCACGACCTGCGTCTTTTACACTGTTATTTTCATAATCGTCATCAACATCGTCATCATCAACACCCCCACCATCATCATCACCACGAACATCGTCATCATCACCACCAACATCGTCATCAACACCACCTCCACCACCAACATCATCAACACCATCAACACCATCGTCATCACCACCAACATCATCGTCATCACCACCAACATCATCAACACAATCGACAACGTCATCATCACCACCACCAACATCATCAACACCATTAACATCATCAACATCGTTTCATTGGTAACATCGATCAAATGTTCACCACCTTGTAAGGCGAAGTTAACGGGGTAAATGTTGCCGTGTTTAATAAAGAATGCATATCCCTAGCTAGGTAGACAGACAGGTGGGTTTATGGGTAAGTTGGTCTATACGCAGATTGATGGGTGGGTAAGGTGCGTATGTATGTATGTATTTGATCGCTATGTAAGCATACAGGTATGTGGGTAGCTACATTTGTTCTTAAACCCCCTGCTTTTGTATTGTACAAATTCTGAAGCTGCCATGCCCGTGGCACCTCACACAACAACACTTACGCATCACGACATTTGAAATCTGTCGCCCACGCACTGTGTGACTCATTCACTCGTTCTGCTACGGGCAGTCGGGGGTGGGGGGAGGCGGGGTCTGGGATGGGAAGGATGGGAGTAAGGGGATTACACCGATTACGAGGCAGAAGTAAATTAATTAGGTGCAATCCGGTTTAGCTGGCTTAGCTAATTGGAAGTCACGTTTCCAAACAACGTGCGGTTGTCGCCTTGTCAAGAGTGAAAACCGTCATTAATGTATATTGCTTGGCGCACGCTGCAGAGAGGGTGAACGCGTTTCCTGGAATCCCATACAATTGTCCCGTTAGACTTTATACATTACAAACTTTACTACCCGGCTTCGCCCAGGACTTGGATTCTTGTCTTGGATGAATACACGGCCAACGCGGAGGGTTGGGGGGGGGATTGCGTGACGTCAGCAGGCACACTGCGTGACGCTGCCGCATGCGGGTGACATCACAGATGTGACGTCACCGCTCACTTGCCGTGCAAAATATATCCATTATTGCGCCCCCCGCCGCCCCCAAAATACAAAAGTCTATTTTTATACTTTTTGTATTGTGTACAGTCTGGAAGCTACCCACATGCCAAATTTCAAGTTTGTTGCATGTTGGGAAGTATGCTAAACATTTCGAACAGACACACATTCACACATTTCCCTTTTATATATATAGATAACGTGTGCACCTATTATAACGTCGGCATCTACAGTATAAACCTACCTATCCGGCTGTCCACCTAGCCGGGCGGTGACGGCTATGCACACACTGCCTGTCATCCACCACTCTGGAGGCAGCTGCGAAGGTTGGTGAATCACCGCACAAATGTTGCGAAACTCCATTCCCGTGGGCGTCCTGGAGGAGCCGTACCGATGGATTTGCCATGAGAAGGCGGTATAGAAAACACGGGACTCCCACCTGTTCCATCTGTATGGGATAGAGTGTTTCCCCCTCGCACACGTGTGGGGTTTCTCCGAGTGCTCGGGTTTCCTCCTCCCAAATATATGAACATTCGTTAATTGGCTCATAACACCTTAATATATTGAGGACTGCAGACCTTGGACAATTGTTGGCGCCTGCTCATCGCTCGACTTGCATTCCCCTTTACCTGCGATTAGCACGGTTGGCTCCGTACGGTGCGAAATAAGTTCAACATACATGCGTACATTTCCGCTTGAATGTGTTTCCTCTCACCCTTTTGAATCGTTCTCTACAAGAGCGAGCAAATAATGTACGCGTAAAAAGTTGAAATTATGTTAATTACTTATTTTTATTTAATCTCGTCGATATCGCATTGAGACTAGAAGTCTATATTCCAAAGGAGCCGACCTTTATCCCATAATTCCTCTTTGAGTCGTTAAAATGTGTGCTGTATGCGAAACATTAACAGTGTTCATAATATGGACATACCGACCATCGCCATGGGAATGTAGAATGGCAGTGACTTCCTCGTGGCTTGCTAATGGAGATGATCGTCACCACCTGCTCGTTTCATGAGGGCGTTACATGGGGGATCTGTCCATGCTTGTGATCTTTAAAGATACGTACAGGATACATTAATATATGAGGAGCTGTCCATGGTCCTGATCTCTAAACATATACTTACTAGGTAGATGAATATATGAGGAGCTGTCCGTGTTTCTGATCTTGAAAAATATACCTACTAGTTTAATATACGAGGAACTGTCCATGCTTGTGATCTTTAAAGATACGTACTGGATACATTAATATATGAGGAGCTGTCCATGGTACTGATCTTAAAAAATATACTTACTAGGTAGATGAATATATGAGGAGCTGTCCGTGTTTCTGATCTTTAAAAATATACCTACTAGTTTAATATACGAGGAGCTGTCCATGCTTGTGATCTTTAAAGATACGTACTGGATACATTAATATATGAGGAGCTGTCTATGGTCCTGATCTTAAAAAATATACTTACTAGATAGATTAATATATGAGGAGCTGTCCATGGTTCTGATCTTTAAAATGATACGTGCTAGATAGTTTAATATATGAGGAGCTGTCCATGCTTGTGACCTTTAAATATACGTACTGGATACAGTAATATATGAGGAGCTGTCCATGGTCCTGATCTTAAAAAAATATATACTTACTAGATAGATTAATATTTGAGGAGCTGTCCGTGGTTCTGACATTTAAAGATACGTACTAGATAGTTTAATATATGAGGAGCTATCTATGGTTCTGATCTTTAAAGATACGTACTGGATATGTTAATATATGAGGAGCTGTCCGTGTTTCTGATCTTTAAATATACGTACTAGATATATTATTATATGAGGAGCTGTTCATGGTTCCGATCTTCAAAGATACGTACTGGATATATTAATATATGAGGAGCTGTCCGTGGTTCTAACATTTAAAGACACATACTAGATAGATTAATATATGAGGCGCTGTCCATGGTTCTGAACTTCAAATATACGTTCTCGATAGATTAATATATGAGGAGCTGTCCATGGTCCTGATCTTAAAAAATATATACTTACTAATCGATTAATATATGAGGAGCTGTCCGTGGTTCTGACATTTAAAGATACGTACTGGATAGTTTAATATATGAGGAGCCGTCGCGTTTCTGGTCTTTAAAAAGATACCTACTGGATAGTTTAATATACGAGGGGCTGTCCATGGTTCTGATCTTTAAAAATACGTATAGACTTGTACACGGCGGACTGTCCACGGGATGTTCAAAGATACAGCATGAACCCAATAAAGAGGTGAGGATGCAGCCATGCAGTTGCTTGCTCACACCACCGCTGAGCAGAGGGATCACCACTAGAAGAAGCTCTAGAGAGCCCAAATCAAGGGTATTTGGCCTACTCTCCCACGCTGAGCAGACGTCTTGGAGAAGGTGGGAGTTGCCACACTTTACCCCGTCACATTGTCATCCTCAATATCATATTACAGAGACGGCAACTCTGTTCTTATTGCCAATTCTGTGTCATAGTATAAAGTGGATTAGCAGGATGGCATGTATTATGTGTTACCTAGTTAGACTACCTGGTAGTCACCACGTGCGTATTAGGTAATCGTGGCTGAGTCAGTAACTGATATCAATTCTAATAATGTCCTAGACGGACCAGAAAGCTAAAATTTGTCGCAGATAATTTACCACGTGCTTATTACTAGACGCATACAAACACCAAAAGTTCCAAATTTGGCCCTCAAAATGATAGCGTGGATATTGGTTTTATCTAGAGGGCATGATCGGCATGAGGTTCTAATATCGCTCTGGGTCTCATGATAAACACTCACAAATACTGTATAAGGTCCCCATCATAGTGAACCAAGTAATTCACCCGCTGTGGAGTAGGATGCTAAAACCAAGAGTGATATGCTCCAAGCTATGACAAATAAATAAACATGATAACAAAATTTACCACCATAACATGAGCACCTTACAGCAGAAACACGTGTGTTTATTTGTTATATGCAGTGGCTAACTTCAGAGCAAAAACAAAAATCAACACTTCGCCATAATCAAACTCATCTCTTGAAGCCGCCCTGTCCCAGTGGTGGAAGTTTTACATCCCCAATGACAAGGGCCAACTCTCCATTGGATGACACTGTTGAGTTAACACGAAACGACACTCATTAAATTCAGAGGTAAGATGAGGGCTTAATTTCCCCTAAGAGCAGTTGGGGGAGGGGCTTTATCTTTTGGAGCTCAGCTCTCGACAGTTCTGGCTGAAATTCATCTCTGATGATAATGATGATGGCCTGAGTCACCTTCTGACCGGAATTTAAACTATAGATTTTTCCCCACGTGTGAGTCAAGTCTCTGCCATAAAATCAGAGGGAAAAAAATATATAAATAAGCCTCGCTTGGAACCCCACTCGATGCAATCATCGTAATGGGCAGCCCAACAGCTGCCAAATTGTGACGCTCTGTGACAAAATGAGCACGGTGGCCGTCTCTCCAGTTGATTAACTCCACGGACTGTCAACAAGGACGGCATCTTTATTGCTCAGTGCAATGAGGTCGGAAGAGCAAGTGACGCACAGTGCTGAGCTAACAGCGCAATGGACCTCTCGAGGTTTTGTTTTTAAAAATATAGCAGTTTTGTTTATGACACTGTGCATTGAATTACTCTGCCGTGTACCTTTACCTCGTTGCTCTCGCCCTGCCTTGTGAGCTCGGTCTCCCTTGTGGCAAGAGACCTGAGGGTCTCAGTGTCCCGTCACCTGGTTGAATCAAAGGAAATGAATGGCTGAACGCACTTGGTAGGCTGACAACATCGATTCCTGGCCATGGCTAACACCTGCGGTAAGCGACATCTGAGCTGGCTCTGGCCACCCTTCTGTGCCAACAACCCACACTGCGTTGCTCCCATTTGTAAGATGCGTGCCATGATTTTAGTCGGGGGGCGAGACCCTCATGCTTGAACGCGTTTTGTAAACCCTGCGTTGCGCGCGAAATCACTCGGGAACGCAGGGAACAATACTGCACCTGGACTACTCTGCACAGTCCATGTGCAGTGTCAGTGATGATTCGGAGACAAGGTTTGTAGGAGGCACCTTCTTTATTATCAACATTCACGGTCTCTTCCACACACTCTCCATAGTCGCTTACCTAGCCTGTACACAGCACTAGCCGTCTAACACTGACGGCGCCGACTGAGATAGCCAACAGCTTCCAGCAGCGCAATGTTTAGCGAAGACGGCAGCGATGACGAGTCGAGTCCACTACCAGAACCGGCAGCCTCGAGCCCCCCGCTCTCAGCTCCTTTTATGCTCTCAGTGCGGCCTGACCCCGCCCTGACCGCGCCTCCCTTCTCGAACCCGCTAGCAGGTTCCAGGGGCCTCCAGATGGGGTCTTCCATGACCCTTGTCCTAGTTCCTCTGCTCTGCCAAAACACACCGTGCACACGCTCACCATAGTTGCCGCTGCTGTCCACCAGCCGGCACTATTACACTGCACATGTAATAACATTAGTCAGTAAACGTCTACGCTCCCCATCTTCAATAACGTGCAACAACAACAATCGCCATTCTCCACTAAGTGACTGACGTCACCACGGCGCTTGTGCCAGGCTAAGTGCACTTTAAGGCCACGTGAAGTGTCGAACGCCCGCTAGCAGGGAGGCCAGCGGGCGTGTGTGTGTATACACAAAGACAAAGATCCCCTGTATAGCCTTAAGAGACTGTTGGGGCAAGTGCTGTTAGCGAGCACCTATGAAGGCCGAAACGGCACACGAGGGGTGGATGGCCAGCACTGCGCCCCGGCCGCCTTTGTCTCCCTAGTGGCGATGTTTACACACTGTACCAGGTACTCATTTGAGGCTGAGTCGTCCTAGGGGAGGCCCAGGACTGATTCAGATATTCGTCACTGGTGTTGGCCGTGAGCGGGAATCGAACTTGGGTCTCCGGATTCGTAGCGCAGCGCGCTGTCCGCTGCACTACCACACACACACTCGCATACTGTCTACTAACTTCCAGGTGACACACATACGATATGTGTGTCACCTGGGGCTCTGCTGTGCAGAGCCCCAAAGGCCCAACAGTTGCCAAGCGACCAGCAAACAGATATAACGATTGCCTTTGTAATAGACGAGAGGCAGCGCGTTTCTTCAAATGTTCAAGGTTATGAGAACGTGGGGAAGGAAGGAGACGACGGGAGGGAATTTCAAGGTGGAGCAAAAAGAGATGTGGTGTGATGTGCAGTGTGGTGAGTGGGTGAGTGTGTTGTGACCTACAGTGTGGTGAGTGAGTGGGTGTGTTGTTATTACCTGCAGTGTGGTGAGTGAGTGGATGGGTGTGTGTGTTGTTATGACCTGCAGTGTGGTGAGTGGGTGAGTGTGTTGTTGTGACCTGCAGTGTGGTGAGTGGGTGAGTGTGTTGTTGTGACCTGCAGTGTGGTGAGTGAGTGGGTGGATGGGTGTGTTTTTATGACCTGCAGTGTGGTGAGTGAGTGGGTGCATAGGTGGGTGGATATGTCGTTGTGACCTGCGGTGTGGTGAGTGAGTGGGTGGATGGGTGGGTGTGTTTTTATGACCTGCAGTGTGGTGAGTGAGTGGGTGCATAGGTGGGTGGATATGTCGTTGTGACCTGCGGTGTGGTGAGTGAGTGGGTGGATGGGTGGGTGTGTTGTTATGACCTGCAGTGTGGTGAGTGAGTGGGTGGATGGGTGGGTGGGTGTGTTGTTATGACCTGCAGTGTGGTGAGTGAGTGGGTGGGTTGATATGACCTGCAGTGTGGTGAGTGAGCGGGTGGATAGGTGGGTGGATATGTCGTTGTGACCTGCGGTGTGGTGAGTGAGTGGGTGTATGGGTGTGTGTGTTGTTGTTACCTGCAGTGTGGTGAGTGAGTGGGTGGATGGGTGGGTGGGTGTGTTGTTGTGACCTGCGGTGTGGTGAGTGAGTATGTTTTTTTGAGCTGCAGTGTGGTGAGTGGGTGGGTGAGTGGATGAGTTCACACTGTGGTTGAACACAGTGTGAATGAGAAGAAGCAGTTCCTCTTGGTAGATCAGCACCACGGAGAGCTCTCTCTCTATACACATCACCACCCCTCTCCATACGTAAGATGGCAATGATACCCAAAGTGTCAATGGGCCGACACTCATCTCCATGAGCAAAACACTCAGACAGGAGACGTCTCCTTCACATGTCTCTCCACATACAAAAAATGTTCCTGAACACAATCCATCAGCCGCACGGCCATGTGGGGAGTGCATAATTTCGGAAGCATTGTTTCAAGTCAAAGCAAGCTCCTCACCGGTTTTGACACGCAGTGTCTCATCAGCAGTGTCAGGGCATGCTTGAATCGATGCCGGTGGAATCGCTGATCTTACAGGCAAGGATCCTCTTCCCTTACGTTATGGGGTCCATGGGTCGGTGCAAAATGATAGAATGTACAGAACTCAAAATTATCATTAGCGTCGTTGTAGATAATATATATAAAAATAATGTAAATAATTAATAAAATAAGCAGGCGTTGTCTCCTTCACATACATGTATATAGGCCTCGGCAAGGTAAGGTAATTTACCCTTTTTACCGGGTAAAAGGGTAAAGGTAAAGGTGTCGACATGCCAAGGGGTAAGGTAAAGGGTAGGGTAAAGGTAGCGTGGAAGAATTACCCGGTATTTTAAAGGTAGGCTCGTTGTTTTTACCTTACCTTGCCGAGGCCTACATGTATATCTGCATGTCCGTCTTTCACACGACATTATCAATATGCGGAAACGGGCATGTGAGGGAGACGGTCTGTTTTGTTATTTATAATCTCCACAGTGACGCTCATTATTATTTTGAGTCGTCTCCATTTCGGGTCCCAGCACAGAAGATCACCGCGCTTTGGTCTTCCACGAAGCTCATGGTCCCCACTCTAAACCGCATCCGCTGCACGAACCATGGCAGCAGCAGATGCGGATACTTGAGGATGCACAGATGGAAAATAAAAATAAAACTCTCCAGTAGCAGTGGTGCGACTGTGGCCATCTAGAACAGCGGTCCCCAACCTTTTTGCACCAGGGACCGGTTTCGTGCAAGGCAATTTTTTCACAGACCGGGGGGGGGGGGTGTTCATCATTGGGTCTTTCCCCCTTTTCAAAGAAGCTCTCCAGCTACGTTTGTTTTTTACTCATTGTGGCTACTAGTGGTTAGAGCTTGTGGGCTTACTCATTGTGGCTACTGGGGGGTTAGAGCTTGTGGGCTTACTCATTGTGGCTACTAGGGGTTAGAGCTTGTGGGCTTACTCATTGTGGCTACTAGGGGTTAGAGCTTGTGGGCTTACTCATTGTGGTTACTAGGGGGTTAGAGCTTGTGGGCTTACTCATTGTGGCTACTAGGGGGTTAGAGCTTGTGGGCTTACTCATTGTGGCTACTAGGGGTTAGAGCTTGTGGGCTTACTCATTGTGGCTACTGGGGGGTTAGAGCTTGTGGGCTTACTCATTGTGGCTTCTAGGGGGTTAGAGCTTGTGGGCTTACTCATTGTGGCTACTAGGGGTTAGAGCTTGTGGGCTTACTCATTGTGGCTACTAGGGGGTTAGAGCTTGTGGGCTTACTCATTGTGGCTACTAGGGGTTAGAGCTTGTGGGCTTACTCATTGTGGCTACTAGGGGTTAGAGCTTGTGGGCTTACTCATTGTGGCTACTAGGGGGTTAGAGCTTGTGGGCTTACTCATTGTGGCTACTAGGGGTTAGAGCTTGTGGGCTTACTCATTGTGGCTACTGGGGGGTTAGAGCTTGTGGGCTTACTCATTGTGGCTTCTAGGGGGTTAGAGCTTGTGGGCTTACTCATTGTGGCTACTAGGGGTTAGAGCTTGTGGGCTTACTCATTGTGGCTACTAGGGGTTAGAGCTTGTGGGCTTACTCATTGTGGCTACTAGGGGGTTAGAGCTTGTGGGCTTACTCATTGTGGCTACTAGGGGTTAGAGCTTGTGGGCTTACTCCTTGTGGCTACTAGGGGTTAGAGCTTGTGGGCTTACTCATTGTGGCTACTAGGGGGTTAGAGCTTGTGGGCTTACCAACACTGTGACTGAGACAAGTGCGCAGTGCGGGGAAGAGGCGCGGACGGAAGTGGTGAATAATAAAATAATGGGGGGCGGGCCACGCGCGGATTCACCGCTCTCGCCTCCTGCTGCTGTGCGGCCCGGTTCCTAACAGGCCACGGACCGGTACCGGTCCGTGGCCCAGGGGTTGGGGACCCCTGATCTAGAACAGACAAGAGTGCAACGTGTAACGACGCAATGCTCGGATACGTGAATATGAAGGAGACATCACGGCGGCGATATACTACTCCGCTGCTCCTGACGCGTTTGTCTGGCTTGCCCACGTGAATGCGAAATTGTAATTGTTGGCTCCGCAAAACTTTGCTTAAACATTTATTTTTATTTCACCAGGTAAGGCCCACTGAGCTATGTAGCTCTTTGTTTTTTCAGAAGTCAACCTGGCCGCAAATGATAGCCCAACGAAATGGCTAGCAGGCAAACACGTGTTTCTAAATGTGGAGGAAAATAACAGAGGACACGGAGAAAACCCACGGGACCACGGGGAGAGGGACACGCAAACTCCAAATACACAGCAGGCGTAAGGGTCGGGATCGAACTCACAACCTCCTGTATACCAGGCGAGGTAGTTAACATCTCGCCACCTGCGGCGCCCAACATCGGCCACACGACAAGAAGAAGAAGAAGACGAAGCAGCATGGCAGTAGCCGCGTGTTAGCACATCGTCTTGCGTTCCGTTTACAGGGAGGCGGCGGCTGAGCAGACCTCGGAGGCCAGGAGATTCAGAGTCGGGAAGAGCGCCGGGGTGAGGTGGCGATGGCTCGGCCGCTCCTTTGTCTCGCGCTCGTCACGGCGGCCGTGCTGGGGCCGGACTTCTCCACCGGCTCCATCCTCCAGAGCCGGTGGGTGGGGTGAGGGGGGTCCATCGATGAGACAGTGAAGTCATCATCAGTATCCACGAGCTTCGTCTTAGGGCGCCACGTTTGGCTAGGAGATGTTAACCTCCTCGCCTGGTATGCAGAAGGTCGTGGGTTCGATTCCGACCCTAACGCCTGCTGTATATTTGGAGTTTGCGTGTTTCTCTCTCTTTCATCATCATTATCATCACGGTGGCTAGGAGATGTTAACTTCCTCGCCTGGTATGCAGGAGGTCGTGACTTCGATCCCGACCCTAACGCCTGCTGTATATTTGGAGTTTGCGTGTTTCTCTCTCTTTCATCATCATTATCATCACGGTGGCTAGGAGATGTTAACTTCCTCGCCTGGTATGCAGGAGGTCGTGAGTTCGATCCCAACCCTGACGTCTGCTGCTGTATATTTGGAGTTTGCGTGTTTCCCTTTCTTTCATCATCATTATCATCACGGTGGCTAGGAGATGTTAACTTCCTCGCCTGGTATGCAGGAGGTCGTGGGTTCGATCCCGACCCTGACGCCTGCTGTATATGTGCAGTTTGCGTGTCTCTCTCCCCGTGGTTGCGTGAATTTTTCTCCGGGCCCTCCGGTTTGTCCCTCCAAATTTATAATCAGCAACACGCGTCTAAGGGTATTTGGCTGCTTCTATCAATGTCCACATGATAAGCCCACTTCGTTGAGCTATCGTTTGTGGCCAGCTGGCTTTAAAAACAGAGCTGTACAGCTCAGTGGGCCTTTAACCTTGTAAAATACAAAATATATAGTTTAGTTCAGTTTACTAATACCTTACATTGATCTATATAGCGGCGCCTTATTCCAAATAAGCTTTACAACAATTATAACGATTGCAGATAAGATTATAGTGGTTGAGGTAGTAAAGAGTGGGGTTGTGAGAGGTTGTGGTGTCGTTATGGTGACAGGAGGGGTTGGGGTAGGGGTAGGGGTAGTGATGGGGTAGTGATAAGGGTAGTGATAGGGGTAGTGATAGGGGTTGGGGTAGTGACAGGGGTAGTGATAGGGGTAGTGATAGGGGTTGGGGTAGTGATAAGGGTTGGGGTAGTGATAGGGGTAGTGATAGGAGTAGTGATAGGGGTAGTGATAGCGGTAGTGATAGGGGTAGTGATAGGGGTTGGAGTAGTGATAAGGGTTGGGATAGTGATAGGGGTAGTGACAGGGGTAGTGACAGGGGTAGTGATAAGGGTTGGGGTAGTGATAGGGGTAATGATGGGGTAGTGACAGGAGTAGTGATAGTGATGAGGGTTGCGGTAGTGATAGGGGTAGTGATTGGGTAGTGACAGGAGTAGTGATAGGGATAGTGATAAGGGTTGGGGTAGTGATAGGGGTAATGATGGGGTAGTGACAGGGGTAGTGATAGGGGTAGTGATAAGGTTTGGGGTAGTGATAGGGGTAGTGATGGGGTAGTGACAGGGGTAGTGATAGTGATAAGGGTTGGGGTAGTGATAGGGGCAGTGATGGGGTAGTGACAGGAGTAGTGATAGGGGCAGTGATAGGGGTAGTGATAGGGGTAGTGATAGGGGTTGGGGTAGTGCTAAGGGTTTGGATAGTGATAGGGGTAGTGATGGGGTAGTGACAGGGGTGATAAGGATTGGGGTAGTGATAGGGGTAGTGATGGGGTAGTGACAGGGGTAGTGATAGGGGTAGTGATGGGGTAGTGACAGGGTTAGTGATAGTGATAAGGGTTGGGGTAGTGATAGGGGCAGTGATGGGGGTAGTGACAGGGGTAGTGATAGGGGCAGTGATAGGGGTAGTAATCGGGGGAGTGATGGGGGTAGTGATGTATGTGCACTGTGTGTGCGCTGTGTATATGTGTGTGCACTATGTGTGAGCTGTGTATGTGCACTGTGTGTGTGCGCTGTGTGTGTGCACTGTGTGTGTGCGCTGTGTGTGTGCACTGTGTGTGTGCATTGTGTGTGTGTTCAGCTGTCTTGTGGGGAGCGGTGGTGTACGTGGTGTTGCGGCGTCAGCGCTACGAACCCGGCGGCTCGAGTTCGATTCACGGCCAATAACGCCGGTGACGATTATCCGAACCGGTCCTGGGGCCTCCCCCAGGTTCGACTCAGCCTCAAATGTGTACCCGGTGCGGTTTTGTAAACATCGCCACTGGGGAGACAAAGGCGGCCGGGCGTGGTGTTGGCCACCCACCCCCTCGTGTGTTGTGTCGGCCTTCATAGGTGCTGCCGCTAACAGCACTTGCCCCTACAGTCTGTTACTGGCTATACGGGGGATCTCTGTTTTGTCTTTGTCAGCTGTCTTGCTAAACACAAAACAAAGATCCCCCGTATAGCCTTAACAGACTGTCGGGGCAAGTGCTATGAAGGCCAACACGGCACACGAGGGGGTGGGTGGCCAGCACCACGCCTGGCCGCCTTTGTCTCCCCACTGTCGCTGTTCACACACCGCACCAGGTACTCATTTGTGGCTGAGTCGACCTAGGGTAGGCCCCGGGACCGGTTCAGCCAAACGTCACTGGTGTTGGCCGTGAGCGGGATTCGAACTCGGCTAGCCGGGTTCGGAGCGCGGCGCGCTAACCGCTACACTACCGCTCCCCACGCACAAACACACTGACACAACACACACTGACACAACACACACTGACACAGCACACACACACTGACACAACACACACACTGACACAACACACACACACTGACACAACACACACACACACTGACACAACACACACACACTGACACAACACACACACACTGACACAACACACACACACTGACACAACACACACACTGACACAACACACACTGACACAACACACACACACACACTGACACAACAAACACACTGACACAACACAACACACACTGACACAACACACACTGACACAACACACACTGACACAACACACACACACTGACACAACACACACACACAACACACACACACTGACACAACACACACTGACACAACACACACTGACACAACACACACTGACACAGCACACACACACTGACACAACACACACACACTGACACAACACACACACACACTGACACAACACACTGACACAACACACACACACACTGACACAACACACACACACTGACACAACACACACACACACTGACACAACAAACACTGACACAACACACACTGACACAACACACACACACACTCATGCGCCAGTAGCGAGCGACAACTAGACCAGTCCAGTCCCCGGGTCCCACTCCCCGAGGTCAACTCAGCAATGGGGAGACAAAGGTGGCCGGGTGTGGTCCTGGCCACACCACAAACACGTGTCCCAACAGTCAGTTCAAGGCTTGCTACACCATGGGGGGGTGAGAGGGGGTGGGAAAGATCTCCGTCTTTGTCTCTGCACCGTGCCC
This sequence comes from Petromyzon marinus, assembly GCF_048934315.1. Taxonomy (NCBI): domain Eukaryota; kingdom Metazoa; phylum Chordata; class Hyperoartia; order Petromyzontiformes; family Petromyzontidae; genus Petromyzon; species Petromyzon marinus. Next base: position 6,158,714 of record NC_133723.1, read on the forward strand.
CCGTTTTCCTTCAGCTCGCTCGTGGACGGCCACTGCCAGGGCAACCACCGCTTGACCCCCAGGAGCCGCTCGGACTTTGAACTCGCCGTGAACATGCCCGACGTTCGCCCTCGCCAGGTGAGCACTGATCACCCCCCCCCACCAACGCCCTCGCCAGGTGAGCACTGCTCACCCCCCCCCCCCCCCACTAACGCCCTCGCCAGGTGAACAGTGCTCACCCTCCCCCCCCCACTAACGCCCTTGCCAGGTGAACACTGATCACCCTCCCCACCCACCCACCAACGCCCTCGCCAGGTGAACACTGATCACCCTCCCCACCCACCCACCAACGCCCTCGCCAGGTGAACAGTGATCACCCTCCCCACCCACCCACCAACGCCCTCGCCAGGTGAACACTGATCACCCTCCCCACCCACCCACTAACGCCCTCGCCAGGTGAGCACTGATCACCCCCCCCCCCCCACCAACGCCCTCGCCAGGTGAGCACTGATCACCCCCCCCCCACTAACGCCCTCGCCAGGTGAGCACTGCTCACCCCCCCCCCCCCCCCCCACTAACGCCCTCGCCAGGTGAGCACTGCTCACCACCCCCACCCACCAACGCCCTCGCCAGGTGCGTCAATGGTGCAGGGTAGAACTCGTCTTAAGGGCCACCCCTGTTAACGACTAATCGATATGCATTGGGCTCTATGGTACAGAGTCTTGATGAGATAATTATTCTGTGATGGATGGTGGTGGGAATCCGGTACAAGACTCTGTACCATAGAGCCCAATGCATATCCGACCAGGAACACATAGGCAGTGAACTCAAGCACGTACACCAAGCTCTTAAGGCTAATGGTTACTCCGACTATACAATCCGCAAAGCTATCACTCAAACCATGAAGAAGGACCCTCTTGAGGAGCCTTTCAAAACCATCACTTTACCCTACATTGCGGGGATCACAAAAAAGATCTCCAAAATCTTGAATAAACACAAGATCCAGGTCCGTTTCAACACATTACATAAAATCCGTGATCTGGTTCCGTCTGTAAAAGATGTGATTCCGGACATACAGTACCCTGGTGTCTACAAACTAAGTTGCCTCTGTGGTAGTAGTTACATTGGAGAAACCAAACGACATGTCTCGGACCGCATTCGTGAACACAAAGCAGACCTTAAACACGGTAGGACCAACACCTCGGCCGTGGCAGATCATTGTTATAATTCAGTAGGCTCACATGACATTGACTTCTCCAAGACAGAGGTTCTTTGTAAGCCATCTGGCTACCATGAGAGATTCGTTCATGAGGCTATCCACATATACAAGCACAGAGACAATTTAAACCGGGAAGATGGATTCTGGCTTAGCAATCATTGGAAGGATTTGATAAACCATTTCAGGTCTTAATTGATTGTTCACGCTTACGGTGGCTTTCAGACAGCATACATTAATTTTTCGTCTCCCCCTCCTCTTTTCAGAACATAGATGGACTCGTCCTTCTAAACAAACTGCCAAATCGCTGTCCGTGGTGCTAACGTTTTTAAATTAAAATAAATAAATAAATACGAACACCGTTCAAAAAATAAATAAATGCGAACCGCCACTTCTTTCAAATGTTTCTTGCCGTTGGTTTTCACACCTGATGATGACCGTTTGTGTTATGGTCGAAACGTCGTGAGAATTTTTATTGTTTTATATATTTTATTATTTTATTGTTTCCCTTCAACGTGACTTTACCGAAAGAGCTAAGAATATGAATTACTGCAGTCACGAAAGCTTTAAATCAAAATTTAACCAGAGAGTACTATCAATGCCGCATAATGAGTGGTGGCCAATGAGGAATGGAATTGCTGAGCAGTTGCCAGAACATGCTCCCTGGGACAAAAGCTCCCAAATTCACTCCGCTCTCCGGATATGTAACCGCCTCCCTGATGAACACATTGTCGGCGAGATCACCGATTCTGGTCTTCAGGCCCTCAAATGCCGAGCACACACGCGCACACACGGGACATCTTCCAACTTCCCTGCACGCGCCTTGTGGGGGCGACTGAGAGTCTGTGAGCTGCAGCGAACCAATGATGTACGGCTGTTGTTCACAATGGCACCCAATAAAAAAAAACACAAAAAAGCATCGGTGACTCGGAGCTTGATGTTCTGTATTATTCACCGAGTTTTCTCTCTCCCGCTCTCGCAGGCCGACACATATCTCTGCACAGCCGTCCCCATGCCGGCCAAGCAGCTGTCCTACATCGGTACACGCTCGCGCACAGACACGCGCGCGCACGGACACACGCACGCACGCACTGCGGAATCTAAGGGCGCACGCCCGGCATGCGTGGGGAAATATACGTTGATCAATGCGAGATTTGTAACGAGCGCCATCGTCGGCAAACAAAAATATTTACTGAATAGAAAATAGAATAAATGCTTTCATCGGATCTTAAAAGCACGCATTGTCACGGCCGAGCGGACTTCAGTTGGCGGAGACTGCTCCAGATCACCAGGGCTGCAGATGAAAAGCTGTGTTCTGCTGTTCTCGGCCTAGTTGATTTCACACTGAGCAGTAGCAGGTCCACAGCAGATGAGTGTAGGTATCGTGATAGTACCTATGGGTGGATGCCATCACCCAGGTAGGTTGGTTGACCGTCTGTACCGGATGAGTGTAGCAGGGACATGTGGTCAGGGGAGGCAGGGGAGGCAGAGCCTCACCTGTCATAATCCAATGAAAATAGCTGTTACGAAAAGTAAAAAAAGAATAAGAATGAAATAAAATAAATATTAAGATTTTTCCACTGATCTGTGTTATAAATGTCATTTCTATACAATTCCAATCATTTTTATCGTCAAAATCGCCAAATTTGCGGAGCTCCGCTGCAAATACAGGAAGAGACGAGAGGTGAGGCAGCGACGAGCTCAGCCTCCCCTCTGATTGCGCAACCCCTCAGTAACTGGATGGAGCGCGGGCAATAAGCGCGTGCCTGTTACTATCTCAGTATGTCACCAATGTCATGTTTGTAGACCCCTTCATTTCATGTCCTCGCCTTCCATACTCCAGGTAACTTATTTCACGTATGTGTATAAGGATATTTAGGCTCGCTGGTCTCGTCATGAAACTGCAATGAAAAAGCACCAGGGGAGGCAGCTATCGCATCTGCTTCACTGAGGGGGAAGTGTCTAACACGCCCTCCTCAGTGAGGCCACGCCCCCCTCCGAGAGGCCACGCCCCCCTCAGTGTGTGAATCTGGCTCTGACACTAGCCAGTGCCTCCCCAGCCATTGACCTCACCGCACGTCACTGGAGTGTAGGTGTCGTAATGGTACATTTGGGTGGATGGCATCGCCCAGGTAGGTTGGTTGACCGGTTGGTCGTCTTTGCAATACAAGCGAGTACCTCGATTTTCACCTGGACCCTCTCGTGCACCGGTGAGCAGCCGCGGGCTCCTTCGCCAGGCGTTGAGGAGCTCGCCAGAGGCGGGGCCAGGCTCACGACTCCGGCGACGTGGCTGTGTTTTGGAGACGCTGGAAGCGTCTGCTTAGGCGATCGTTGTTGGGTCCACACAGCGGCAGCAGCAGCTGAGAGTTTGCAAGAGTCAAGGCGCTGCAGCAGGATAAAATGAATCCGCGACAGAATGAAAGATAAATGATGTGAATGTCGAAGGAAGCCAATTAGCGTCAACGGGCAGCCTAATTTGGGGCTTTCTCTGATCGACAAATCGTCTCTTTTGATCTAGAAATCACGTGGAAGGAATGATTTTCACGATTCAAACATTTGTATTCAAAATATGACAAATTGATCCATGCTTGATTCATGCTCCAACATATACACGGGTTGTATTGTAACCAAAACATCGGTTGATTCTTGTTTGATCGAGCATTGGATCATTACAAATACGTCGATTCCCGTTCCAGTATTCCTTATATGGGCAAAGCCACGCCAAATTACCCCATACAAGAGCCTAAAACATGGTCATAATTTATCATTCATTCTCTCGCGGATTCATTTGATCCTATTACAGTGCGTGGTGACTCAAGCTCATGGGGACACCCGTTGGTGTATGCTCACATGCTCACATTATCATGGTGCATGTCCTTTTCATTAGAATGTTAAAGCATGGAATTTCAAACATTGATTGAAACATCGGAACAGAATGGCTGTGTATTAGTGGACCTAACAAGATTTCAACGAATAATGGACCCGGGGACGGCGTTTAAACTGTGTCTGTGTTAAAATCAGATTTAAATTTTGGTTAACAAAACATTGTTGAATGATAATATGATTCACAATCGAAATGTTCCTGCCTGTGATGACCTTCCCCTATCCCGTTCCTGTCCTCCACATCCCACAGTCGACTTTGAACCTCGGGCCGTGCCAGGCGTGACACACCACATGCTTCTGTTCGGCTGTGAGCTACCGGCATCTTCAAAGCCATACTGGTATCTACCTTGCTCTGTTATTGTCTAGAGACCCAATCAGAGACCAGTCTGTCAGTCTATTGTCTAGAGACCCCATCAGAGACCGGTCTGTCAGTCTCTTGTCTAGAGACCCAATCAGAGACCGGTCTGTCAGTCTATTGTCTAGAGACCCAATCAGAGACCGGTCTGTCAGTCTATTGTCTAGAGACCCAATCAGAGACCGGTCTGTCAGTCTATTGTCTAGAGACACAATCAGAGACTGGTCTGTCAGTCTATTGTCACGAGACCCAATCAGAGACCGGTCTATCAGTCTATTGTCTAGAGACCCCATCTGAGACCGGTCTGTCAGTCTATTGTCTAGAGACCCCATCAGAGACCAGTCTGTCAGTCTATTGTGTAGAGACCCCATCAGAGACCAGTATGGCAGTCTATTGTGTAGAGACCCAATCAGAGACCGGTCTATCAGTCTATTGTCTAGAGACCCCATCAGAGACCGGTCTGTCAGTCTATTGTCCAGAGACCCCATCAAAGACCGGTCTGGCAGTCTATTGTCTAGAGACCCCATCAGAGACCAGTCTGTCAGTCTATTGTCTAGATACCCCATCAGAGACCGGTCTGTCAGTCTATTGTCTAGAGACCCCATCAGAGACCGGTCTGTCAGTCTATTATGTAGAGACCCAATCAGAGACCAGTCTGTCAGTCTATTGTCCAGAGACCCCATCAGAGACCGGTCTGTCAGTCTATTGTGTAGAGACCCAATCAGAGACTGGTCTGTCAGTCTATTGTCCAGAGACCCCATCAGAGACTGGTCTGCCAGTCTATTATCTGAGACCCCATCAGTCTCTAGTTCATGCCCTGTGACCCAGTAGTGGCTGGTAGCCTCATGCCCTGTGTACCGCTGACCCCGCCACCCTGCTCCACCCGCCCCCAGGAACTGTGGCTCCCGCACAGGTCCCTGTGCTGACGAAGCGAAGATCGTTTACTCGTGGGCGCACGACGCCCCGGCCACTCGCCTGCCGCCTGGTACAACAACAACAACCGCCATTCATCACTAAGTGGCGGTGATGTCACCACAGCGCTTTTACTAGGCTATGTGCATGTTAAGGCCGCTTGAAGTGTCGAATGCCCGCTGACAGGAGGTCAGGGCACAGACCCAGTAGGTGCCATGGGTCGACTACTGTGCCACCTAGTACACCCACCATGCCATGCACACACAGAGAAAAAACAACAACGCCACGCTGAGTCTCAAAAATAATTTTCGGTCCGGCGCTGCATTTGGATGTTTTACCTGTTCCTTTGAAATCAGTGTGTTTTGCTGTATGCGGGAAACAGCTGCATACAAACCCCACGCATTCGAGGGGGTGACACCGAGATGTGGGTCAGAACATGCTGTGTGTGAGACGGTGTTAACTCTTACACGACCGCCGGTCGCTTCGGTAGATATCGCTTCGTAAGTCTGTGAACGAGACCACCATTGGTTTTCCCAGATATTTAAGCGGCTCGAGGGTACTGAGTGTGTGTCTGTGGGGAGCGGTGGTGTAGCGGTTAGCGCGCTGCGCTACGAATCTGGCGACCCGGGTTCGATTCCCGCTCATGGCCACCAACACTGTTGATGATTATCTGAATCAGTCCTGGTCCTCTCCTAGGTCGACTCAGCCTCAAAGGAGTACCTGGTTTGGTGCGGAGTAAACATCGCCACTCGAGAGACAAAGGCGGCCGGCCGTGGTTCACACCAACCCCTCGTGCGCCGTGCCGGCCTTCTTCCGTAGGTGCTCGCTAACGGCACTTACCCCTTACAGTCTGTAAAGGCTACATTTGTCTTTGTGCTGCAGGCGTGGGCTACATGGTGGGCGGACACAGTCAGATCGGGTACCTGGTGCTGCAAGTTCACTACGGCTCCATCTCCGCGTTCACGCGAGGTGAGCTCCGGCTTCAGACTTCGCAGCAGTGGATAGGGAATGGTGGTAGCGAGGTTATTGGTGACGGGCGCGTTGTGTGTGCGTGTGTGTGTGTGACGATTATCTGAGCCGATCTTCGGCCTCCCCTAGGTCGACTCAGCTTCAAATGAGTACCCGGTGCGGGAGACAAAGGCGGTCTGGCGTGGTGGTGGCCACCTTACCCCCTCGTGTACCGCCCGGGCCTTCATAGGGGCTTCTCGCTAACAGCACTTGCCCCAACAGTCTGTTAAGGCTATACGGGAGATCTTTGTCTTTGTTTGTGTGCGGACAGGTGGGCGCACGGGGGACTGCTCTGGAGTGAATCTTCACATGACGATGGACAGGTGAGTCCAGGGAATCGTTCATCCAGCCCACCACATGAAGTACTGTGCACCTCTCGATATGGATGGATGTTGAACTTCTTTCAATGTGGCTATTGTTTACACAAACCTGTCAACCCCTTGTCAGTTCTCTACATTATTATAGACCAATTCAGACCTTATTGGTCACCCCGTGCCCCTTATAAATCTCAAAGTTCATCCTACACAAAGTCTCACCACAAGGGAGAAAACACTGCAGCAGGTACTCATTTGAGGCTGAGTCGACCTAGAGGAGGCTCAGGACCGGTGCAGACAACCGTCACTGGTCATGGTCATGAGCGGGAATCGAATTTGGGTTGTTGGGTTCATAGCGCAGCGCGCTAACCGCTACACTACCGCTGCCTGTATATATACAGGGCAAAATGTTAACTACCTCGTCCGGTATACAGGAGGTCGTGGGTTCGATTCCGACCCTGACGCCTGCTGCTGTATATTTAGAGTTTGCGGTGTCTCTCTCGCCGTGGTCGCGTGGATTTTTCTCCGGGTCCTCCGGTTTTTCCCTCCACGTTTAGAATATCGACATCGTCACGCGTATAGAGTAATTTGGCTGCTATACATTTTCCACGTGATGATGACGACGACGATAAGCCACTTCGTTGAGCTATCACTTGTGGCCAGGTCGCTTCTAAAAAAAAAGCTGCGTAGCTCAGTGGGGCCTTCCCTTTTAAAATAAAATGTTTAATAGTGTAGTTAATTTACACATCCGTATCGCGTGGCCGCTAAGCGCAGACCTACATGAATACCACAGTGTACAAAATAGCACTACGGCGAGGTGAACATCGCCCTACTACATGGCGTTTGTCAAAGCGAGTGGCGTGTGCCCCCCCCCCCGTATGTGTCCCCTCCCCCGTGTGCCCCCCCCACCCTCTGTGTGCCCCCCCCCCTCCCCGTGTGCCCCCCCCTCCGTGTGTGTCCCCCCCACCCTCTGTGTGTCCCCCCCCACCCTCTCTGTGTCCCCCCCCACCCTCTGTGTGCCCCCCCCCACCCTCTGTGTGTCCCCCCCCACCCTCTGTGTGCCCCCCCCCCACCCTCTGTGTGTCCCCCCCCACCCTCTGTGTGTCCCCCCCCCACCCTCTGTGTGTCCCCCACCCTCTGTGTCCCCCACCCCTCACCCTCTGTGTGCCCCCCCCACCCTCTGTGTGTCCCCCACCCTCTGTGTGTGTCCCCCCCCCCACCCTCTGTGTGCCCCCCCCCACCCTCTGTGTGTGTCCCCCACCCTCTGTGTGTCCCCCACCCTCTGTGTGCCCCCCACCCCGCGTGTTTCCTCTCCCTCCGTGCATTCCCCCGCCGTGCAGGCAGCCGCTGCTGGCTGGCATGTACATGCTCATGGCTCCCAACGTGGAGATCCCGCCCGGAGTGGATGGTGAGTGCTCGCACTGAGAGCGCTCCCGCCGTGAGGCTAGGGGGGAAACCTCCCATTAGCACGGTTGGCTACGTACGGTGCGAACGATGTTCAACGGACGTGCGCATACACACGCAAGCTACCAGCAAATTGCCTTGGACTGCAGCGCCCGGTCTCGTCACGTCTACGCAAACTAAGCAGGGCTGCGTTAAACCAGAGCAGTGTTACACAACGGTGAGACAGGGCCATGAAGGAGGCTGCTGTTATCTGGTGTAGGCCAATCAGTTTCAAAGACTGTTCCATATAGTATCAGAGCATGTTTTTTTTTTCGTCCTGCATGTTCAACGCAAGTAGTGTGTGTGGTTAATGCAGTACTGTATTCCTTGCAGGCTATCTGTTTGGTAATAGGTTTTTTACCCTTTTATCTGGCACCAAAACTGACACCTTTATACAAGGCATCATGTTTGCAATAGCCACAACACAAGCAGTCAAAATGCAAACAAAAAGAGACAACTTTGATAATGATATGCACTGTCAAGGACTGTGCATATCATTTATCAGAGTTGTCTCTTTTTGTTTGCATTTTGACTGCTTGTGTTGTGGTTATTGCAAACATGATGCCTTGTATAAAGGTGTCAGTTTTGGTGGCAGATAAAAGGGTGAAAACCGATTACTATATCTTGCTACTGGCAAAGGAGGTCTCATAATATCTGTTTGGTGTTTGAACATCTAAGGGGCCGTCCATAAATGACGTCACGCGATTTTGGACGATTTTTTTACCCCCCCCCCCTCGTCACACGGCGTCACAAAAAGTCAGACCCCCCCCCCTCAAATATGACGTCACAAAGCTCTGCCCCCCTCCCCAAAAAAAATATAAACATGCTTCAAATCGCTTTAAGCTATTGTCATTGTAGTGCGTATTTAATGTGGCGCTGCACTCTGATGTTGTAGGAGAAAACATGTATTTAAAAAGTCTCTTTAATTAAGTAGAACGTGTTGTCTATATTTATTTAAAGTTGCGCATTTTGATGTGACGTCACATTTCTCAACCCCCCCTCCCCCTCGTCACACATTGTCACAAATATCTGACCACCCCCCCCACCCCCAGGTGCGTGACGGCCCCCTTAAAGGGTAAAAACCTCTTCTTATTTTCCATTGTCGCGACCCGGTCGGCTTTGTGTCGCTTTGCCCGCAGGCGTGAACGCGGACGTGGCGTGCTCCTACGGCCACAAGTACCCCATCTACCCCTTCGCCTACCGGGTGCACACCCACAGCCTCGGTGAGACTCCGGCCCACGCGCCTGATCCCTGCGCGTGTCAGTAAAGTAAACCAAGGGTTAATAATAGAGGCGGGGGGTGGGGTTTGTTGGGTTAGATCTCGTAAATATGAATGTGGTGTCGTTAAACCCGGCCACCACCACCCCGACACAGCCAATCGGTAAGGGTTGTCACGTAAGCAATGATTGCTTGTGTTGCAATCGAAACGTCGTGAGCATTTTATTGTTTAATTTTTATTATTTTCATAATAAAGGTTTTTGGGTTAGATCGCGTTATATATAAATGTGTCGTAACCCTCCAACACCCGACATGGCCAATCAGCAAAAAAAAGTGTCACGTTGACAAAAGACAAATAATTCACTACTTTAGCCCACCGGTGTGTTGAAGAGTGAATCCACAACATTTACAGTTTGAGTACGACGTTTCGCTGGTAATTACATCCAGCATCATCGGGCAATTCGCCAGAATGGTAAAGCCCTCACTTGCTCCCGGTTTTATATAGAGCAGCAGGGTGACGTCATCATTTAACTCATATCAGGTGCAGTGATTAAAGGCGGAGGGGGGGGGGGGTATTGTAATTATATAATCGATTAGTAATGAGTCAATGGTTATGATTAGTAATGAGTTGTAGATTAGTAATTAGTTGTAATGTGTGTTAGTGATTATATGCTATGTTAGTAATCCGTTAATTAGTATGTGTTTCCCCTATAAGGAATTGTAATGTGCATTCATATTCTTAGCTCCCTCGGCAAAGCCACACCGAAGGGAAACAACAAAACAACAAACATATATGTTCTATTATTCTATTGCTTCCCCCCAACGCGACTCCACCGAAAGAGCCAAGAACATGAATCACTGCAGTCACGAAAGCTTTAAATCAAAATGTAATGTGTATTATTTAATAATACTCTTCCAGGCCGCACTAAGCCTGTAGCTGTCAGAGCGATTAAAGTTATTCTTATTCCTCTCAATTTCAATGGATTCTCTAATTAGTCTTTGCCAGTAATAATTAGTTTTACACAACACTGCAACATTGTCAAAATCAATTGAGTGTCCTTGTTGACAAGCATGTTCTGCCACTGCCGACAGTTGTGTTTGAGATAATTTAATATTTCTCTGATGTTCTTTTCGTCTTACGCTGATGTTACGTCATGTCTGTCCAATATAGCATCTGCCACATAAACAATTAATCCGATATACACCTTCTGTTGATAATTTAGGTAATGCGTCTTTAGTGCAAGATACTAGTTTTTGAATTTTGTGTACTGTACCAAATCTTACTGTAATGTTTTGCTTTTGCAAAACACGGGCTAATTTGTCAGGTTCTCCCGAGATATATGGAATTTTTATTGTTTTAACAATCTGATCGCTTTCAGCAGTATTGCTTTGCGATCGTGATTTTGCATTCAGTGCTCTGTTAATTTGAGCATTATTGTAGCCATTCTGTCGTAGTGCGTCTTTAACGTGTTTAATCTCTCTCACTAGACTCTCACCATCTGACACTGTTTTAGCCCGATGTATGAGCGTCTTGATAAGAGAGGATTTCTGAGCTGGATGATGATGTGATTCTGCATTCAGATAGGCATCAGTGTGCATTTGCTTTCTGTAAACGCTGTGTGTTATTTTACCGTTTAGGCCATGTCCAAGCAAAATATCTAGGAATGGGAGTGTGTTATTCACCTCCATTTCCATGGTGAACTGGATGGCCAGGTTTTGTGCATTGAGATGATTTCGAAAATCATTAAGTGTATTTTTACCATGTGGCCAGACAACCAAAGTGTCATCCACATATCTAAACCAAAAGGATGGTTTTAATGTGCTCGAGGCAAGTGCTCTTATTTAAAAGTTTTCCACGTACAAATTTGCTATAGCAGGGGATAAAGGAGAGCCCATTGCTGCTCCTTCCTTTTGTTTAAAGAAATCCCCTCTCCATAAGAAGTAAGTATTATTTGAACAATGGCCAGCAAGTTTCGGAATATATTTTGGTAAACTGGTATTCTTTAATAGTGTATCAAGCAATTTAAGCGATTCGTTCACTGGAACCTTAGTGAATAGAGAAATCACATCAAAACTTACCAGAATATCATCAGGAGTAAGTTTAATATCTTTAATCACATTCACAAGATGTTCTGAATTTTTTATGAATGAAGATGTCCTACCGATGTAGGGCTGTATTTGTTTGGTTATATATTTTGCCAATTGATATGTGGCAGAGCCAATTGTACTGACTATGGGTCGTAATGGGATGCCGATTTTATGAATCTTTGGTAGCCCATAGAGTCTAGGTGGTTTTGAGGCTCTTGGCTTAATTTGGTATTGCTCATTTTTAGGGATTAATGAATTTGCAATTATTGCAGTGGTCTTACGTTCTAAAGTATTAGTTGGATCTTGTTTAATTTTAATGTAGGTACTTTCCTCTAGTAAATTTCTAATTTTATTATCATAATCGGCTCGTGACATCACTACAGTAGTGCGGCCTTTATCAGCTGCTAGGATTTGGATATCCTTATTTACACGCAGCTCTCTTAAGGCTTTTGCCTCGTTAGAGCTAATATTTACTTTTGGAACTTTGCTATTCTCAATTATTTTGGCAACCTCATGTCTAGTCATCTCTGCCTCATTATGTGGAAGGAGTCTAACTGCTGATTCTACCTCAGCAATTATCTCATCCACTGGAATTGTGCGTGGGGTAACGGCAAAGTTAAGGCCTTTAGAATGGACAGAGATCATGTCACCGGTTAATACAGTGTTAGTCAAGTTCAGTACGGTTTTGTTTTTAAATTTTTGGTTTTTAGTAGGGATTTGTTTATTATGTAGTCTAGAAAATGTATTAATTTGGTTAGTTTTTGTTAATTTAAACACATTATCAGCTGATTGTTGTGTTATGGTATCGATTATATTCCAATAATGCATAGATACACTATTGCTTATATCTAAGTGTAACTGCTTTAGCGATTCCGAAATGTAAGATAATTCACTCCTATTGTGGTGTATTCTCTCTATTGATAATAATTTGCTAGCTTTGTGTAGTATTTGGTTAGCTTTAGAAGACTTTATGTGATGTGTTATTTTAACTGCGTTTGGTATTACCTTTGAATCTCTGCACCTTTTGAGGAACGCCAGTGAAGATATCAATTTCATCCGCTTAATGCGGAGCTTCTCCAATTTTCTGGTTTTAAGAAAAGTATCCTCACTACGACAGAATGGCTACAATAATGCTCAAATTAACAGAGCACTGAATGCCAAATCACGATCGCAAAGCAATACTGCTGAAAGCGATCAGATTGTTAAAACAATAAAAATTTCATATATCTCAGGAGTAACTGACAAATTAGCCCGTGTTTTGCAAAAGCAAAACATTACAGTAAGATTTGGTATAGTACACAAAATTGAAAAACTAGTATCTTGCCTTAAAGACGCATTACCTAAATTATCAACAGAAGGTGTATATCGGATTAATTGTTTATGTGGCAGATGCTATATTGGACAGACATGACGTAACATCAGCGTAAGACTAAAAGAACATCAGAGAAATATTAAATTATCTCAAACACAACTGTCGGCAGTGGCAGAACATGCTTGTCAACAAGGACACTCAATTGAATTTGACAATGTTGCAGTGTTGTGTAAAACTAATTATTACTGGCAAAGACTAATTAGAGAATCCATTGAAATTGAGAGGAATAAGAATACCTTTAATCGCTCTGACAGCTACAGGCTTAGTGCGGCCTGGAAGCGTATTATTAAATAATACACATTACATTTTGATTTAAAGCTTTCGTGACTGCAGTAATTCATGTTCTTGGCTGTTTCGGTGAAGTCGCATTGGGGGGAAGCAATAGAATAATAGAATATATATGTTTGTTGTTTTGTTGTTTCCCTTCGGCGTGGCTTTGCCGAGGGAGCTAAGAATATGAATTCACATTACAATTCCTCATGGGGAAACACATACTAATTAACGGATTACTAACATAGCATATAATCACTAACACACATTACAACTAATTACTAATCTACAACTCATTACTAATCATAACCATTGACTGATTACTAATCGATTATATAATTACAATACCCCCCCCCCCTCCGCCTCTAATCACTGCACCTGATATGAGTTAAATGATGACGTCACCCTGCTGCTCTATATAAAACCGGGAGCAAGCGAGGGCTTTACCATTCTGGCGAATTGCCCGATGATGCTGGATGTATTTACCAGCGAAACGTCGTACTCAAACTGTAAATGTTGTGGATTCACTCTTCAACACACCGGTGGGCTAAAGTAGTGAATTATTTGTCTTTTGTCAACGTGACACTTTTTTGCTGATTGGCCGTCTCGGGTGGTGGAGGGTTACGACACATTTATAAATAACGCGATCTAACCCAAAAAACTTTATTATGAATAATATTGGTCGCGAAAGCCTACGTGTTAAACTTTTTTTATTTTATTACTTCCCTTCTACGTTACTTTACCGAAAGAACCAAGAATATGAATCCCTGCAGTCACGAAAGCTTTCAATCGAAATTTAGTAACGAATTGTAAATGTGTGTGTGTGTAGTGGGTTTATTCTCCAACACACAACTGGTTAGTGCTGAACTAGTAACGAATTGTAAATGTGTGTGTAGTGGGTTTACTCTCCAACACACAACCGGTTAGTGCTGAACTAGTAACGAATTGTAAATGTGTGTGAGTGGGTTTACTCTCCAACACACAACTGGTTAGTGCTGAACTAGTAATGAATTGTAATTGTGTGTGCGTGTAATGGGTTTACTCTCAAACACATAACCGGTTAGTGCTGAACTAGTAACGAATTCTTGGTTCTTTCGGTAAAGCAATGATTGCTTGTGTTGCAATCGAAACGTCGTGAGAATTGTATTGTTTTATTTTTATTATTTTATTATTTCCCTTTTACGTTACTTTACCGAAAGAACCAAGAATATGAATCCCTGCAGTCACGAAAGCTTTAAATCGGAATTTAGTAACGAATTGTAAATGTGTGTGTAGTGGGTTTACTCTCCAACACACAACCGGTTAGTGCTAAACTAGTATAATACACTGTACACTACACTATAAACTACACTATACACTACAATACTTTCCACTACACTATAATTGTAAATGTTGTAGTGGGTTTACTCTCCAACACACAACCGGTTAGTGCTGAACTAGTAAATAATTGGCCACGTTCTGTTTACGTGACAAACCCTTACTGATTGGCTGTGTCGGGTGGTGGTGCTGGCGGGTTTATCGACACCACACTTATATTTACGCGATTTAACCCGAAGAAACCCCCTCTATTATGTATGATATCGGTCGCGAAATCATACTACGTGTTAAAGCAGGTTTGAGTTTGGATGGGAGCTCACCATCCGTTACTAAACAGGCTTTATTGGCAGCTGTTGCTGCTGCTGCTGCGGGCTTGCATTCTGGGCGGCAGAAGGCAGTGGAGCAACGTGCGCTATTGTGCTGTACCCTCTATGTTCCCACATTCTGTGCTCCCCCACCTTCACCGATCTGCACCGGCCAGACCCGGTCAAGTACGGCAAGGCGTGGGGAGATCCTCATCCAGCATTGGACCGATGAAGGGCTGCACTTGTACCCGAGCCAGTCTAACGTGTGCACTGCGAGTGACGATCTTGCGCTTTCTTGTTTTAGGACATTCGTTTTCTAAAAAAAAGCACTATTTAATTTATTCATAACTGTTTCATTCGTTCAAAATCATTATCTCAGCTACCCGCAAAGAATCATTTCATCCACCTGCTTATGCCTGACCCTAACGTGAAGCGCTATCCCTTGCTGGAGTGTGCTGGAGTGTGAATCCCATAGTGGGAGCGTTATTATTGCTATGTTTGTGTTCGTGACGGTGACGTCCACTGCAAGCATTGCCCCTGTGTCATCACCTCTATCACCTCTCTGTGCCTCCATCCGTCCGTCCGTTCGTCTGTCTGTGCGTCTCTGATGGGGAGTCTGATGGTGTCGTGGGTTAGCGTGCCACACTGCGAACCCCGCTGTGACCCGAATTCGATTCCCGCTCACGGCCACCAACACCAGTGACGATTATCTGAATCGGACCTGGGCCTCCCCGAGGTAGATTCAGCCTCAAATGAGTACCTCGTGGGGGTGTGTAAACATCGCCACTGAGGAGACAAAGGCGGCCAGGCGGGCGTGGTGCTGGCCACCCACTCCCTCGGGTGCCGCGCCGACCTTCATAAAGTGCTCGCTAACGGCACTTGCCCCAAAAGTGTGTTACACGGGAGGACCCTTTGTCTTTGTGTGTCTGCCTCCACGTCGGACAGGGCGGATGGTGAGCGGCTATATCATCCGCAAAGGGAAGTGGATCCCCCTGGGAGAGAAAGACCCGCAGAAACCTCAGGTCAGCGCCACCACGGCCGGATCGTTCGTCTCGAGCTAATTCATGATCGTTGTCGGCCGCGGTCTATCCACTGCTGGACAAAGGCCTCCCTGTGGTGCTGCGCCAGCGCTCGCGAGAGAGCGCGAGGCCGCAGTCCGTGTCGCTCCTGTGCACGAGCGGATTTCGCCATCCGCTCGGGCGCGTTCCTTCCTTTGGCCGCCAGTTCTGTTCCCGGACTCACCCCGTCTTGCCACGGCGTCTCCTCTCCAAGTCAGTCCGATGAGCATCGGCAAAACTATTACAAACTACAAAACGAAAA
The DNA here is from genome assembly GCF_048934315.1 of Petromyzon marinus. Taxonomy (NCBI): domain Eukaryota; kingdom Metazoa; phylum Chordata; class Hyperoartia; order Petromyzontiformes; family Petromyzontidae; genus Petromyzon; species Petromyzon marinus. The sequence goes on from NC_133723.1 coordinate 6,174,714, forward strand.
ATGTTTTTTTTTTTCACCAGGTTAAGGCCCACTGAGCAATGTAGCTCTTTGTCAGAAGCCGACTTGCCACATTTGCTAGCTCAACGAAAGTGGCTTAGCACGTGCATATATCTAGCAGCCAAATACTCTAAACGCGTGATGTTGATCCAAAATGCGGAGGGGGAAAAACGGAGGACCCGGATAAAAATCCACGCAAACGCGGGTGGAGAGAGAGAGACATGCAAACTCCAAATATACAGACGTCAGGGTCGGGATGAAACCCACCACCTCCTGTGTACCAAGCGAGGTAGTGAACATCCCACGGCGTGTTGCTGGCCACACCAACTTCCTCGCAGCGGCGCGCTGCCCTTAATAGGTGCTCGCTAACAGCACTCGGCCCAGCGTTCTGTGTGACGCTGCACAGGTTTGGAGGGGTGGGTGTCACCGTGTCTTGCACCCCCACGGCAGGCGTTCTATCCGATCGCGCGACCCCTGGAGGTCATCCCCGGCGACACGGTGGCGGCGCGGTGCGAGTTCAGCGGGAGAGGACGCAACAGCCCAACTTTCATCGGGTGAGGGAGGGTGGGAAGAGGATTGGGGGGTGATGGGTGGGTGCAGGGGGAGCTGAGAGGGAGAGAGAGAAGTGTTTGTCCCGTGGCAGGTAACACTTTCAATTCGCAGATGTGGAGTTGAGCTAAATTAGTACAACAATAATGACAGCATATCGCTGAAGGTGGTTTCTTGTGCAGTCAGTCATCAGTGGCTCGACTGGGGACCGTCAGCTCAGCAGACCTGCGAATCCCGGTTTAATCGCGACCCAGTCTCTCTGCATCTGCGCGCTCCTGCGTCGATCTGTTGCTCTGTCGCTCTCTATCCGAGTATCTCAGCGAGTCTGTGGGCCGCTCTGTATCTTAAGCCGATACGTATGGGGCCTCTGTGTAAGTCAACGGCGACTGGGCTCAGACCGTCGACCCATTTAAACCCCGGCTCAAATTGCCCAGCGTGCGGCCCAAAAGCCGGAACTAGCGCCAGTCTCTCGTGATGCCAGCTCAGCTCTCTGACCCGTGCGCCGCTGTTGCTCTCTTATTGACAAATGTGTCCTCGTGCTCTGCAAAGGGCAGTTGCCTGCGTGTATCGACCAGTTCACGTGTTTTGTAAAATGTGGTCTCGGTTTAATGACACAGGCAGCGGCTGAACCCCACCATCGAACCCAGGATCTCTGGGCGGTGCCGGTCCAGGCCTTCTCTTGACCGCCCCTGTTAATCTTCGTATCCCGAGCGTTGGAGCGTCCGCGTCCTTCCACATTCACCTCTAGCGCTCCCAGACGGCTTTGCCAGTGCGAAGTGTTCGCTCGGCGCATTGGGATCTGCGGATGAAAGGCGCCTAACCAACGTGAATCATTGTTCAAGTTTAACACGGAGTAGTAGGGCTTTCGCGACCAATATCCATAATCTAGGTTTCTCACGTAAACAGATTGTAAATGTTTTGGCTTTGCTCTCCAACACACCGTTGTGCTGTACTTGTAACAAATTGGCACGTTGTTTAATTGAGAAAGCTTACTAGTTGGCTGTGTCGGGTGGTGGCGGGTTTAACGACACATTTATATATTTATGTGATCTAACCCAAAAAAAACTCTATTTTGTATGAATCATTGTCATTTACTTTGTGACTCTTATTCTCCACAATGAGGCTCGTGATCATGTCGTGTGACGTAAATAAAGATTGATCGATTCGTTGACCGAGGCACCCATCCACCTCCGGAATCCTCACTCCCAACACCCCCCCCACCCCCAACCTGCGTCCCCACGGTGTCCTCCCCGTCCCCCGTCACCTGACGACCAGCTCCACGTCTCACGACGAGATGTGCAACTTCTACGTGATGTACTCCGTCGACGCCGACGTGGGCGACCCCTTCATGTCGTGCACCATGGAGGCGCCCGCCGCGCTGTCCCGGAGTTTCCCGGCGCCCCTCGCAGCCGCCGGTGGCCGTTCGGCGGCGGCGGTGGTGGCGACGGCGGTGGGTGGCGGTGGCGGTGGGGGTCCGCGCCGGGTGGGGGCTTCCGGCTACGGGACGCTCCCCCGACCGCTCGCGGCTGTGGCCGGAAGACCCGACGTGGACAGTTACCGGGCGCTGGCCTGGAGCCGCAACGCCATCCCCGGTTATCAGACGGGCAATCGGTACAATTTTTGTTAATGCTCCTTTTTATTAATTTTCGAACGACACTATTTCGTCCCCAGGTTTGTTTCGATTGCGCCAATCTCCCGCACCTCCGATTCACACGTTTGGCTACGTACGGTGCGAAAGAAAGTTCAACGTACACGCACGCACGCATTGGTGTCGTTAGCCGGGCGCTGGTGACTGCGCTGCTCACGGCTGCTTGGGATCCAGAGCTGCGGAGGCAGCGGGGGGGGTTGGTGGATCACCACACAGCTGGGCTGTGAAACTCCCTTCCTCCCGTGGGTGTCGAGGAGGTGCCGTACCCTGGCTCGCCAGGAGGCGGTAGGGCAAGTGGACTGATCTCCATCTGTTTACACCTCATTCGAACCCAAAAATTACGTTAACCAAAATGTTAAATATATACGTATTTGGTTTGGGACTTGGCAGTACAAAGCACAGTTTCTCATTATTTTTCTTGTCTCAAACCCATCAGGAACATGGTTACTCATCCACACAACCATTCCCAGTGATTGTGAGCCATGAGATCTTTTCACGACTGAATGTGTGACATATATAAAAAAAGAAAACACAAAGGTGATTCCCCACTCAAACTTATCTCCTGCATACAGCCCTAGGTGAGTGGAGACAATTCCACGTTACTGTGACAGGGGCCAAGCTTCAGCCTGGCCGGGGTCCGCGCGTGACCCAGACCGTGTCGTGGCGTGTGTGTGTGTGTGTGCGTGTGCCGCGCGCCAGGCCCGGGGTGACGCGCGCTCATGCAAACGTGCCATGGGACTCGGCCACCGCTCTGGAGAGGAAGCTCGCTGAGCGGCTGGCGAGACGGTGAGGGAGGAGGAGGAGGAGGAGGGGGCGGCGGCGGCGCAGCCCCGGTCGCTTTCCCACAGCCGAAGGTTTCGTGGGATGCGCCGCGCGGTTAGATTCGCGTGGACCACCACATAGGGAGGCGCGCCGCCACGGCGGCGGTGTAACGCTCGGCAGCACCAGCACCGGATTTGTGATCCCAGAATTCGCGGCGGCTTGAATCGACGGTGCAGGTTTCCTAAATTACTCCCGTCTCTGTCCGCCCGGTGGCACAAACTGAAACTAAACAAATGTTTATTTCATTTTTACCAGGTGCAAGGCCCCACTGGGCTGTGTAGCTCTTTCTCAGAAGCGACCCTGGGCCATCACAAGTGATAGCTCACCGAAGTGGCTGATGCCGTCATCACGTGGACATTTATCGCAGCCAAATACCTCTTAAGCAGGTGACGTCGATTATAAATGTGGAGGGGGGGGTGGGGGAAAAACCGGAGGACCCCGAGAAAGTACAACTGGGCACACCGCGGCGAGCCCGTCGGCAGGACGGCGTGCGCGGTGGGACAAAGTGTGGGTACTCTCCCCTCTTCTTCCAATGTCTACGGCCGGCGTGCGAGTGTAGGAGCAAGCTATCCATTTAGTAGAGGGGGTCTCTAGAGCCCTGTCCCGTTGGAGCCCCTTCCGGCAGCAGTGGGAGGTGGGGGGTGGGGGGGGGGAGAGCAGTCAGCGAATGCCGGCGTTGTTTTCGACGAAATGTGTGTGGGGAGCGGTGGTGTAGCAGGTTAGTGCTACGGAGCCTGCGACCCGAGTTCGATTCCCGCTCACGGCCACGAACATCGGTGACTGTGTCTCTCTGTATCTCTGATAGGGAGTGATGGTGTCGCGGGTTAGCGCGCCGCGCTGCAAACCTGGCTATGGCTCGAATTCGATTCCCGCTCACGGCCACCAACACCAGTGACGATTATCTGAATTGGACCTGGGCCTCTCCTAGGTCGACTCAGCCTCAAATGAGTACCTGGTGTGGTGTGTAAACATCGCCACTGGGGAGACAAAGGCGGCCGGGCGTGGTGATGGCCACCCACCTCCTTCGTTAGCTGTGCTGGCCTTGATAGGTGCTACTCGCTAACAGCACTTGCCCCAACAGTCTGTCCAGGCAGTACGGGGGATCTTTGTCTTTGATTTTTAACCGGTCGTGTTGGAATCCCCCGCGTACAGGATCCTGATCCGACGGATCCTGGAGCAGCTCCCAGCACCGAGGCCGAGCAAACGAGAAGAGGAAGAGGAGGCAACAAGTCCAGGTGCCTGCCCCAACACCCAGCGACGTTATTGGGGGTGCAGGGGGGGGGGGGTGCGCTTGGTTCCGTCAATGAACATTCTCTTAGTCACTGGTACAGAGGACTCATCGACTTACGAACTTTCAGAGATACGAACAAACCTGCCCGTACGTCCAGTTGCTGGTTCGGACCAAGAGTCGTAAGTTCAACCGCCACGCAATAGATGGTGGTGGTAGCATCTACATCTGCAGAACATGAATAACCAGTGGAATCTACATCTGCAGAAGATGAAGAACCAGTGGCATCTACATCTGCAGGACGTGAAGAACCCGTGGCTTATACATCTGCAGAACATGAAGAACCGGTGGCATCTACATCTGCAGAACGTGAAGAACCAGTGGCATCTACATCTGCAGAACGTGAAGAACCGGTAGCATCTACATCTGCAGAAGATGAAGAACCAGTGACATCTACATCTGCAGAACGTGAAGAACCAGTGGCATCGACATCTGCAGAAGATGAAGAACCAGTGGCATCTACATCTGCAGAAGATGAAGAACCAGTGGCATCTACATCTGCAGAACGTGAAGAACCGGTGGAATCTACATCTGCAGAAAGTGAAGAATAAGTGGCATCTACAGAAAGTGAAGAAGCAGTGGCATCTACATTTGCAGAACAAGAACAACCTGTGGCATCTACATCTACAGAACGTGAAGAATCAGTGGCATCTACATCTGCAGAACGTGAATAATTGGTGGCATCTACATCTGCAGAAGCTGAAGAACCAGTGGCATCGACATCTGCAGAAGATGAAGAACCAGTGGCATCTACATCTGCAGAAGATGAAGAACCAGTGGCATTTACATCTGCAGAAAGTGAAGAACCAGTGGCATCTACGTCTACAGGAGATTTACAAATTTTAAAGCCATTCCCTGTGTTTAGTGTACATGCCGTACAACATGTTTGTAATCGGCAGGCGTATAGTTGGACTTACGAACAGACCTAACTTGTTCGAGTCCCTGTATATACGACTGGAGTGGGTGCATCGCTGAATAGCCGCAGCCATAGCGCGAAGTACACTTGGATGTGGCCGTGCCGTGTACGGAAATATTTTCCCGGAGTCACCGACCGACCCAGACGGACCCAGATATTGTTAAAAATATGAAGCCTTTTGAGCCCCCTTCCATCTAAATAATTCTAACTACATTCGAAGCTTTCGTGACTGCAGGAATTACTCCTTGGTTCTTTCGGTAAAGTCACGTAGAAAGAAATTTAACAAAATAATAATAGAATACGACGTCTCTGTCTCTGTGTGAGCCTCTCTCTGCTTGTGTGTCTGTCTGTGTGTCTCCGTGTCTGTGTTTTGTCTCTCTCGCAAATTTAGCAATCTTTGGAAGAACGTAATCAACCAGGTGGGGTGTTGACTGTTGTGTTGGCCGACTCTCTGTGTTGTATTGCATTATATTTCCAAGTTTTCTATGTTTGTTTTCTCATTCATTTGTACCTGATGATGGTTGCTTGTGTTGCAATCGAAACGTCGTATTCTATTATTATTTAATTTAATTTCTGTGACTTTACCGAAAGAACCAAAGACTAAATCAATCTGTTATTCCGTCACTGTTTTGTAAAGATATCTCAAGCGCTTTGAGTTGAAGGCGCTCTATACTATATAAATTAGAATTAGATTAGATCATCAAGACCATCTTCGTCGATGTGATCACCATCAATGTCGGGCGAGGTGCTGGCCACTCACCCTTTCATGTGCCTTGCCGGCCTTCGAGGGTGCTCGCGAATAGCACTTGCCCCAACAGTTGGATGAGGCTACAAGGGGGGGTGGAATCTTTGTATTCGTGTCTACGTGCAGAGGAGCTGTCTTCTCTCATCTCGCGCCTGCTCACGGATCCGCAAGGCCCCGTATTCCGGCACAAGTACAACCCCCCTACCCCCGCGCTCTCCTCCGCTCGCGACGATGATCACGACGACGATGACGATGTCCACGGCGGTGATGATGACCCTCGCACTCGCCACCCTCAGCAGCAGCAGGTGCCAATAACCCAGCGCAGACTCCACCAGTAACACAATCATATAAATTATAATTCACGGCCACGTGTCAATCTGATGCTGGATGAAGGCGTCCCGATGTTAAGCATGCTTGCCATCTCTCTAGCATTTCTTCTCCCCTTTACTCCCAGCGATTATACCCTCTACCAAACGATGTTTTGTTTTGTATTATGGATACACAGGTCCCCGCTGTAAGACCATGGACTTTTCAAGGCTGGGCATTGACCCTTACTAATTGAAGGTCACTCGCCGTACCGCCGAGACGCGTGGCCACCGAGCAACGTCGCTTCCCTGCTCGTAGACGGGCGGCCGCTGGCAGGCCGGTGCTGCGTTCACCTCGTGCTACGCAGGGACAGCTGCCACTGGGCGTCCCATATCGTGGGGCACCTCGATGTTACTGCGTGGGAGGCCATGCTCTAAATCAGTGTCCTTCACTCATTTTCAGGGGGGGAGGAGGGGAGTGGCACTATGAAACTTACGCCGATGAGACATCATCAGTGTGAGGGTGGCGCCACACCATTTGGAAACCGTTGGCGGGTTTGACAGCAGCACGATGACGACGATGGGGGTGTTCTCACTCTTTGTTTATTGTTCGGGGCGGGGGGGCCGCACGTCAGGGGTCGCATTAAAGGCCACCAGGGGGCCGCCAGTGGTCCGCTGTGGCCTTGCAATGAAGAACATTGGTCTAAATATTAAGCGGCGCTGGCGGTGACGACGGTGGTTCGAGGTTCACGTTGTGCGGTTGCCCCACTCTGACGTTCAGGGCCCACGCGATATACCACCTCAGGACCCCACCGGCCAGGTCCCCGCTGGCAAGGAGGAGGAGGTGGAGGAGTCCTCAGAGGCGCCCGCCGGTAACGGCGACGGGCAGCGGGCGTCCGGCTCGGGCGTGGAAATCCGCGGGGTCCCCGCGATGGCGGAGGAAGGCGGCGATGCCCCGGCGATGCCACCGCCGTGGCGGGAGCCCTCGGCCGCCCCGGGCAGCGAGAAGGAGGAGGTGGTGGAGGTGGCGGAGGAGGAGGAGGTGGGGCAGGAGAGGCGTGGCACCGATCTGGAGGAGTCGCTCAGGATGCTGGAGCAGGCGGTGGACGAGGCAGGCTCCGACGCCCGAGGTACCGTCGGCGGAACCACTGGCGGGGTGACCAGCCGGTCACGTGTGCGTGTGTGGGGAGCGGTGGTGTAGCGGTTAGCGCGCTGCACTATGAATGTGGCGACCCGAGTTCGATGCCCGCTCACGGCCAACAACAGTGACGATTATCTGACTCGGTCCTGGGCTTCCCCTAAGTCGACTCAGCTTCAAATGAGTACCTGGTGCGTTGTGTAAACATCGCCACTGGGGCGACAAAGGTGGCCGGGCGTGGTGCTGGCCACCCACCCCCTCGTGTGCCGTGCCGGCCTTTATAGGTGCTCGCTAACAGCACTTGCCCCTACAGTCTGTTAAGGCTACACGGGGGATCTTTGTCTTTGCTGTGCGCATGTGTGGGGAGCGGTGGTGCAGCGGTCAGCACGCTACGCTACGGACCGGACCACGACCAATAACAGTGGCGAGTATTTGAACCGGTCCTGGGCCTCCACGAGATCGACTCAGCCTGAAATGATGCCGTGTGTAAATCTAGACACTCGGGAGACAAAGGCGGCCGTGCGTGGTGCTGGCCACCTACCCCCTCGTGTGCCATCCTGGCCTTCAGGGGTGCTCGCTAACAGCACTTGCCCCAATGGCCTGTTCAAGGCCATACGGGGGATCTTTGTCTTTGTGAATGGAGAGCGGTGCTGCAGTCGCGGCGACCAGAGTTCGATTCACGGCAATGGCTGACACCACTGCCGCGTGATTTCTTTAACTGGTCCTGAGCCTCCTCAAGGTCCACTCAGCCTTAAACGAGTGCCGTGCTGATGTGTAAACATCAGCACAGAGTTGACGAAGGTGGCCCCGGTTTTTGGTGCTGGCCACACCAACCCACTGGAGCACCCTGACGGCCTTCATAGGCGCTCGCCAACAGGGTCACATTCCTACGTGAGGTAGCATTGACGTTTGTTGACGTCTCCTCCTCCTACTCCTCCTCCTTAAATACGACAAGACGCCACCTCTCGGTGTCTCCGCCAAAAAAAAGAGCGGCATTTCGCGATAACCTTGAGCGACCTATGTACGTTGAGCTTCTTTCGCGCACCGTGCGTAGCCCACCGTAGACGTCACCGGTCGCGACCGCCGCAGCGATCCGCTCCCCGCTGACCGCTATTCGTTCTCCCCCCCCCCCCTCCGCCTGCAGGGGTGGTGCTGAGGGAAGCGGGCGGCCCCGGCTGGCCGGGGGACAACCTCGGCCTAGGCTCCGTCTCCGGCGTCGCCGTCGACTCCAGGAACAACCTGCACTTGTTTCACCGCGGAGCGCGCGTCTGGGACGGCAGGTGAGGGTGCGGGGGGGGCGGAGGGGAAAGTGGGGGGGGGGGGGAGAGTGGGGGGGGGGCGGAGGGGAGAGTGGGGGGGGGTGGCGGTAACTGTGGAGGGAGATGAGAGGTGAAGGTGCCCGTGCGCGTGTGTTTGTCTCAGTCAGTCGACCCCACGGCACCTGCTCGGTCTGTCCCGTTCGACGCTTTCGCGTGGCCTCAGCGTGCACCTAGCCTGGCACAAGCGCCGTAAGTGACGTCCCCGCCACTTAGTGGCGGTTGTTGTTGTTTGTCGTGTGAAGGAAGCGGTGGCACACCCGAGTTCGATTTACGCTCACGGCCAACGCTAGTGACGATTATCTGAATCGGTCCTGGGACTTCCCTAGGTTGACTCAGCCTCAATAGAGTACGTGGTATTCTTGGGTTCTTTCGGTAAAGTCACGTAGAAGGTAAATAATAAAATAATAAAAATAAAACAAGAAAATTCTCACGACGTTTCGATTGCAACACAAGCAATCATCATCAGGTGCGGAAAACCACAGCGAGAAAATTTTACCGAAAGAACCAAGAATATGAATCCCTGCAGACACGAAAGCTTTAAATCGAAATTTAAAGTACGTGGTGTGTAAACATCGTCACTGGGGAGACAAAGGTGGCGGGGCGTTGTGCAGGCCACCCACCCCCACGTGTGCCATTCCGGCATTCATAGGTGCTCGCTAACGGCACTTGGCCCAACAGTCTGTTAATGCTACACGGGAGATCTTTGTCTTCGTCCGGAAAAAAACAACAACCCCCTACTTCCTCGGTAGTACCGGACGGTAACTCTGCGGTGCTTGTGAGCAATGCCATGGAGGGAAGGTCAATTCCAAAGTCGGCCATGTCTTTGTGTTTGCCGTGCAGCAGAAGCACGTGGTAAGCCACTTCGTTGAGCTACCGCTCCTGAAGGATAAGCTCATAGCTCAGTGGGCTTTACCTGGTAAATTATTTATATCTTTTAAAAAATGATTTGTTTACCTTTCCTATACTTTGCGCTCCTATTGTGTTGTTGTATTATTTATTATTGTAAAGTTCGTGCCCCGTGGCCCTACTGAACATCTGCGAAAAAGAGCTTTACAGCTCATATGATTCCTCCAGCAGTATAAATAAATATTCTGATTCTGATTATTTGGGTGTCTCTACCGTGGATATTGGCACAATTAATGCTCGGTGGAGGGGTTACCAGCCCATCGCACATGGCTCCTGGATCTGTCTCGTGACCTTCAAGCGAGCCTTAGACACTTCACGTGGCTTCACGGTGCACCTAGCCTGGCGCAAGCGCCGTGGTGACGCCATCGCCACTTACTGGCACACGGAATTTGTTGTTGTGTGTAATGCAAAGGTGATAGGGTGAGTGGATGTGTGTGAGATGAAAAGAGGGGGTGTCTACGTGTGATGACACGGTTCAATTGGGGCAGTGTTAGGGTTATAATTTATTATAATTATATTATTATATTTACCGCGCGTGGGCAGCTCGTTTGACGAGAGGCACGCGTTCCGACACGGGGATCGTGGACCCATCCGTGAGGACACCATCCTGACCATCAACCCCGGCACCGGCGAGCTGCTCGGCTCGGCAGGCCGTGACACGTCAGCAACGCACGCTAACGACACGCTAACTAAACACTAACGACACACTCACTGCACGCTAACTACACGCGAATGACATGCTAACTACACGCTAATCACGCGCTAACCACACACAAACCACACACTAGCTACATGCAACATGCTAATAGTGACCATATATGAATGCCACGGTAACCATACAATAACCACATGCTATCCACACACTATCGACACGCTAACCACATTCCAAAATGTAGTCTGCTGAAGGCTATGTGGGGGATTTCTGCATCCAGGTTTTTCATGCCGCATGGCCTCAGCGTTGACCCCGATGACAATCTGTGGGTCACCGACGTGGCATTGCATCAGGTGAGGGCACATGACACTCACCGGCACTCACCCAAACTGGCCCACACTCACCTGCACTGACCCGCACTCACCTGTACTCACCTGCATTCATTGCACTCACCCAAACTGGCCCACACTCACCCGCACTGACCCACACTCACCTGTACTCACCTGCATTCATTGCACTCACTCACACTGGCCCACACTCACCTGCACTGACCCACACTCACCTGCACTGACCCGCACTCACCTGTACTCACCTGCATTCACCTGCACTAATGTACACTCGATAGACCATATTTCACCACGCTTGTCAGTATGGTTTGGTGACCACTGCACCACCACTCCTCCAACACAATTACTAAATTCCCCGATAGTATTAACAGAATGCTGTTTGCGAGCACCTATGTAGGCCGGCACAGTACACGAGGGGGTGGTTGGCCAGCACCACGCCCGGCCGCCTTTTTCTCCCCAGTGTCAATGTTTACACACCGCACCAGGTACTAATTTGAGGCTGAGTCGACCCAGGCGAGTTCCAGGACCGGTTCAGATATATAATAGTCGCCGGCGTTAGCCGTGAGCGGGTATCGAACTCCGGGTCGCCGGGGTTTGTAGCGCAGCGCGCTAACCGCCGCGCCACCGCTCCCCCAACGCGCACACGCACGCAGCCGTGTTCACCATTCCCCTGTCCCTCCCCCCACTGCCCAGGTGTTCAAGCTGGGCCCCGGGGGGCGGGGCCCTCCGTCGCTGGCGCTGGGCGAGCGTTGGCGCCCCGGCGGGGGCGCGCGCCGTCTGTGCCAGCCCACGGACGTGGCGGTGCACCCGCTCTCGCGCCACCTCTACGTCTCCGACGGCTACTGCAACCACCGCGTGGTCCACTACTCGCCGCGCGGGGAATTCCTGGGCGAGTGGGACGCAGGTAGGGTTGGGACGCACGCGGGCGGCTGCAGACGCAGGTGGCCAGCTGGGGACGCCGGGGGCGGCGGTGGGCGCGCCACCTGTGAACGATGCTCTTGAGCGGTTCGTTTGGTGACTCAACTGTTGTTTTGACCGTGCATTGCTGTTGTTTCATTTGAAAGAGGGAGAGTGAGAATCGTTGTTTACACTGCAGGAAGAGGAATCCGATAAGCTGTGAAGCTTTTTTTTCTTCCACATGTCCAGTAAGGGGGTTAGCAAGTTACAACAACAGCAAACATCAATACAAACACAACCCTCGAAAAGGAGTGAAAAATTGAGAAAATGGTAAGCACGTAACTAAATAAAAATACATATTAAATCAATTAAAAACGCAAGTTCGATTTATCAAGCTTGGGCAAGGCAGCAAAACCAACAAAAACAGTCCCAGACCACACAGCAGTAGTAGCCCCTCGATCAAACGGAACATTAACATTGAGGTGTTTAGCAAAGTCACGTTGCGTCACTGTGTGACATCGGGATATTACTGCCTGACGTCATTGCATTGCATCACGTGCTGAACGTGCGAGTCGACGACCGAGACTCGAGTCTGGTGTCGTTATTTCATGCACCAAGAACGCCGCCGACACCACCACTGAGCTCCATGCCTCAGTGTCGCTGCCTTCGGGGCAAGTGAAAATTGTGCACGTTACAAATTAGCGCGGTTATTATGACTACACCCTCTTTGTACCTCGCGTCACCTCGATGTGACCCCTGTATGACCCCTGTATGACCCCTGGTATAGTTCTATTCTTGCGTGTGGCATTAAGTTCAGGAAGCTAAATGCCACGACACGAGAGCTTCAGGAGTGAGAGTTCGTGTAGTTCTGCTCTTCCTCTTTTGAAGGAGTGCAGCCTACAGCGGTTTATCATATAGTTCCATCGTTCTATAGTACACGATGGGCTCATCGTATCTGTATAGTGCTTGTGTTGCGGCGTGAATGACGACTCCGAGGCAGGTTGCTGTTAGGAGCTCACGCCACGTTTATTGGGGGCTTTCGCCAAAGTGTGTTTAGGGGCTTACGCCTAGCCACCCCCCTAGCGATAACTCCCCAGGGGACAGGGGTACCCAGATTCCCTACAACCCCAACCTCGGCCCGTCGGGCGGAGTGGCCTCCCCTAGCCTCGGGTGAGGATCAGCTCCCCTGAGTCCCCACTCCTACCCCCGACGACCCCCGTTACATCCCCGGGTCCACCTTTAAATACCCCCCTGGGGCATGACGTCACCGTCCCCCCAGGGTCCGCCTGACGTCACGCTCTGCGACGCCACTCTCCGAGGGCGAGCGTGACGTGACGTCACCCACTACTCCCCTACACTCGTATTACCATAGTCCATTAACAAGCCCGCCTGGTTAATAAACAAATTAAATTACATTTTGACCTCCAGCAGGCGCACCGTGACCTCAGACAACTCCGTGACCCCTCCGTGACCCCTCCGTGACCACCCCACACCCCAACGACCCCCCACCTCGTGTGCGACCCCCGCTTGCGTGCCCCCCCCCCCCCCCCACAGAGGGTGGCAGGACGGGCTCGGGCCTGCGCGTGCCGCACAGCCTGACGGTGGCGCGTGGCGGCGCGCAGGTGTGCGCCTCGGACCGAGAGAACGGCCGCGTCGTCTGCTTCCACCCGGAGAGCGGGCGGCTCCTCAAGGAGCTCCGGCTCCCGGAGTTCGGGGGCCGGGTGTTCGCCGCCTCCTACTCGCCCGCGCACGGTCAGTGTGAGGCGGGGCGCGGGGGGGGGAAGCCGCGCAGCGCCGTCGTCGATGAGCTCGACAAGGAGCGTAACACCACCGTCACGCCAACTCCGGCCGCCCTCGCAGCGGTGGCGGCGGCGGCGGCGGCTTTCGCCCGGCTCTCGAACAGATCGCGCGGACGCATTCGGACGCGCTACCACGGCCGTCTGGAACGCTCTTCCTTCCGATGTTAGGAAGCCGCCGGGAGCGATGCAACTTTTCAATCATCATCATCTCGATGCCACGTGTCTCGTGGTTGCGTGTATGTAACACGTTTGTGAGTCGCATCTCCCCCCCACCCTCATCGCAGTGCATGAACGTGGAGAATGTACGCGTTGCAGTCCTGCTCGTGAGTGAGACGATGACATCTAAATGCGTGCCCATGCTGTTGATTTCATTTTTTTTAAATGATATTTCAATAGGAGCCCGGTACAGAGCACAAACTGCGACGCTGGGAGGGGGGGGGGTACACAAGCCTATTGATTTTCAAACCACCTTGCTCTGTTTAAACCAAACTTATCTCGACAAAAAAGTTAACTAGCACTGCGTAGCTTTCGCGGCTGTCCTGTGCAGCTGCCCGATGTATATCGGGGGTTTTGTGCCGCGTGTTGTTCAGCGTGCGGAACGAAACGTCGGACACCGTGCCGAACCGCGCGGTGAACGAACGTACTAACCCCGACTGGGTGTCCCCCCCCCCCCCGTACCGCAGGCGGCGTCCTCTTCGCCGTGAACGGAGCCAACGAGCACCACCCCACGCAGGGCTTCATCCTTGACTTCGAGACCGGGCGGCAGATCGGCACCTTCCGCCCGGCGCAGGCAGGGCCCCCAGCGCCGATGCGCAGACAGACGCACACACACACACAGACGCACACACAGACGCATGCAGACAGACGCACACACACACACAGACGCATGCAAACAGACGCACACACACACAGACGCATGCAGACACACACACACACAGACGCACACACAGACGCATGCAGACACACACACACACAGACGCACACACAGACGCATGCAGACAGACGCACACACACACACGCACACAGACGCATGCAAACAGACGCACACACGCACATAGACGCACACAGACGCACACACAGACGCATGCAGACAGACGCACACACACACAGACGCATGCAGACACACACACACACACAGACGCACACACAGACGCATGCAGACACACACACACACACAGACGCACACACAGACGCATGCAGACAGACGCACACACACACACGCACACAGACGCATGCAAACAGACGCACACACGCACATAGACGCACACAGACGCACACACAGACGCATGCAGACAGACGCACACACACACAGACGCATGCAGACACACACACGCACACAGACGCATGCAAACAGACGCACACACGCACATAGACGCACACAGACGCATGCAGACACACACACGCACACAGACGCATGCAAACAGACGCACACACGCACATAGACGCACACAGACGCACACACAGACGCATGCAGACAGACGCACACACACACAGACGCATGCAGACACACACACGCACACAGACGCATGCAGACAGACACGCACACATGCACACAGACACACACACGCACACAGACGCACATACAGACGCATGCAGACAGACACACGCATGCAGACGCACACAGACGCACACAGACGCATGCAGACAGACACGCACACACGCACACAGACGCACACCCGCACACAGACGCACACACAGACGCATGCAGACAGACACACACACACGCATGCAGACACACAGACGCACACAGACACAGACGCGTACACACACACACATGTAGACAGACACACACACACACACAGACGCACACACGCACACAGACGCACACACTTAGACGCATGCAGACAGACGCGCAGACGCATGCATACACACACAGACGCATGCAGACAGATGCGCAGACAGACGCACATACACAGACACACACATAGACGCAGACACGCAGACAGACGCACAAACCGCCGCCCAGACAGACACTCAGACAGACGCAGACACACAAGACGCTCAGACAGACGCAGACACACACAGAGGCAGGCGGACACAAACCCCCAGATGCACAAGGATCCAGAGGCACAGAAATACACAAAAACAAAGTTTCCCCGTTTAGCCTTAACAGGCTGTTGGGGCAAGTGCTGTTAGCGAGTAGCACCTACGAAGGCCCGGCACTGTGGCACACGAGGGGGAGGGTGGCCAGCACCTCGCCCGGCCACAAGGATGCACAGAGCAAAACATGAATCCGTTAGGCTACTTATCACCATTCTGAGAAATATTTTGTCCTTTCGTTCAATCTAAAGATGCTTCGTATGTTTTCACGAAAACTACAACACTCACACACACACCTGTGGCAGCCGACGATGATGATGATGATATACCTGTAAACCCATCACGGTTTACCCCGTATTCTTGTACAGGGTAATTGAGTTTTCAGGTCCATACGGCGTACAGCCGTTTC
Organism: Petromyzon marinus; assembly: GCF_048934315.1. Taxonomy (NCBI): domain Eukaryota; kingdom Metazoa; phylum Chordata; class Hyperoartia; order Petromyzontiformes; family Petromyzontidae; genus Petromyzon; species Petromyzon marinus. The sequence goes on from NC_133723.1 coordinate 6,190,491, forward strand.
GATATCGGCACAGATTTCTTTTTTATTTGTTTGTGTTTCTCCCTTGTGATGGTGACTTTGTAGGATGAGCGTTGAGATTTACAAGGGGACGGGGTGACCAATAAGGTGGTCTGAATTGGTCTTTAATACGGTAGGGCACTGATAAGGGGTTGACAGGTATGTAGTGGTGAGTGTACTAGTGGTAAATGTAGTAGTGGTGAGTGTACTAGTGGTGAATGTAGTGGTGGTGAGTGTAGTGGTGGTGAGTGTAGTAGTGGTGAGTGTATATTTGTTTGTGTTTCTCCCTTGTGATGGTGACTTTGTAGGATGAGCGTTGAGGTTTACAAGGGCACGGGGTGACCAATAAGGTGGTCTGAATTGGTCTGTAATAAGGTCGGGCAGCGGTCCCCAACCTTTCTGGCACCAGGGACCGGTTTCGTGGAAGACAATTTTTTTGTGCACTTTATTTCTATTATTATTACATTGTAATATATAGTGAAATAATTATACAACTCACCATAATGCAGTGGGAGCCCTGAGCTTGTTTTCCTGGAACGAGACGGTCCCAACTGGGGGTGCCGCCGCTGATCTGACAGGAGGCGGAGCTCAGACGGTAATGCGAGCAATGGGGAGCGGCTGTAAATACAGATGAAGCTTCGCTCGCCTCCTGCCGTGCGGCCGGGTTCCTAACAGGCCACGGACCGGCACCGGTCCGCGGCCCGGGGGTTGGGGACCCCTTGAGGAAGGGCACTGCTAAGGGGTTGCCAGATACGTGATGACGATGATGAATCCGTTGGGGGTGAAAGGTCGAAGGGTATAAGGGCCAACGTGGTGGTTGGTGGTGGTGTTCGGCGGTGCGGCGTCTGCTGCAGGGATTTGCGGAGCCGCACGATGTGGCTGTGTCGCCCGACGGCGAGGGCGTCTACGTGGGCGACGTGTGGCTCAACCGTGTCTGGAAGTTCTCGGCTCGCAACGGTGGGTGGGCGCGCCCGCGCAGCCGCACCTTGGCTATGTATGTTCGTGGAGGAGGCTCGTGAAGAACGCTACCGGTCAGTTGGAGGCAGTCGCCCTCCCAAGAGCAACGGAGGGCAGAGAGGAGCGCCGGGCAACTAAAATGCAGCGAGGTGGCGCAGTCGGGGGCACAGCTGGTGCATGTGCCAGTCATCTCAGTCGGTCAACCCGTGGCACCTGGGTCTGTCCCGTGACCTCCTGCCAGCAGAGAGCCTTCGACACTTCACGTGGCCTCAAAGGGCATCTGGCCCGGCACAGGCACCGTGGCGACTTCACCGCCACCTAGTGGCGAATGGCGGCTGTTGTTGTACGTATGCTGAACTTCTTTGGCACCGTACGTAGCCAACCGTGCTTAATCGGAGGTCCACATGGCTCCGTACCGTTTGCCGGCAACCGACCAGGGCCCTCGGTTCGAGTCCAGGTTTCAGCCGCCGCTGATAAAACTCAGTTCTCAAGCGTTTGCTTATTTTTTTGTTCAATCGCGGTTGCTTAGCACAGGCCCGAGGGCCCAAAATGATAAGCAACCCGCCCCCCCCCCACCGTCTGTGTGTTTACCCCCCCCCCTCCCACCCCCTCTTCTTGTAGGAAGCACGGGGTCCATGGCGCACGGCGACGCTCCAGCCCACGCGCACACGGCTCTGCTCGCGCTCAACGCCGCTTCGCCATCACGGAATCCGCTCGGAGGCGAGAGCACCCCCCACCCCCCACCCCACCACCCGTCTCAGCGCGTGCATTCACCGCTGTTCGTGTAACTCAGCGCGTCGGCGCGCTCAACTGCTTTTTGTGTTTAAAATTTGGCGTCTCTCCCTGCTCGGGTGGCGCAGGTGGTGCCGGAGGTGCCGGAGCTCCCCAATCGGCGTCGGGGAAATCCGGAACCGTCGGCACCGCCGCCGGCGAGGGGAGCGGCGGCGGCGCCGGCACGGCGGCGGTGGGATCGGCGGGCGCCAGCGGGGGGCTGCGCACGCCGGTGCTCATCGCGGTGCTCCTCACAGCACCGGTCGCGGTGCTGGCGCTCGCCGCGCTCCTCGTCCGCATCCGCAAGCACCGCGCTGCGCCAGGTGACGGCGCGGCTGCCCTCCCCCCACGATCCCCGCGGTGGCGGTGCCGGTGCCAGGCTTGGGGCAAAAAGGTTTAGGGCCCCCAAGCGGCTCAACTGAGCCAAGATTCATGAAAATAGTTTGTTTTATATATGTGTGAAAAACATTCCCACGATTCTATTTTAACGTTAGGTATCAGTTAATACCTCTGAGCTTTGTTTGGTAGGGTGGGGATGGTTTCGTTTGTATTTGTATGCGTTTGGGTGATTTGTTCGCCATTCTTGTACTGTGCACTCCTCTCGGTGTATTTGAATTGTTTGTCGCTGTAACGTTCTTACTCCGTGGCCCTACTGGACATCTGTGAACGAAGAGCTTCATAGCTCATCGGATTCCTCCTGCAAGTATAAATATTCTGATTCTCATCATCGCTCATTGATGGAGCTGGCCAAACATCCCAACGTGGGGCCACAGAGCTGGGGGCAGTTGCTGCTGCGGGTTCTCGCTGCTGCCTTCCCGTTATTTTTGCGCGCGTCCGTGCAAAACTGCTCGCTGCGTCTTTGCGGTTTCGATGTTGACCGTTGTGGTCGTGGCGCTGCTTCTGTGCCCTGCAGGGGAGAAGGGGGAACATGAGGAGGCTGAGTCACCTCCTGGAGGATTCCTCGGGTCTCTAAGAGGTATCACGAGCAAATACATTGACAAAGATCCCCCCCCCTGTATCGCCTTGACACTCGCTTTTTGGGGACAAGTGCTGTTGGTGAGCTTCTATTTTAGACGGGCACGACCCAACGAGGCAGTGGTTGGTTTAACACCACGCCCGGCTGCCATTGTCTCCCCTAGTGCTGTCGTTTACACACATTACACATTAGGTCCTCGTTTAAGGCCGAGTCAACCTAGGGGATGCACAGGGCCTTAAAAGTTAGCTGCGGATGCGAATTTATCGTTGGTTACGGTTCGTAGTATATTGTGCTAACCACAGCGCCGCTACTCCCCATATGAATGGCAACAGTCAATTATATTCTACGGGTCTTTCGGTAAAGCCACGTAGATAGAAGAAAAATTATAACAAAAATATCACGTCGTTTCGATCGCAACACAAGCAATCGTCTTCAGGTGAGAGAGAAAGCTGCTGAGACAAGGTCTTATATAGGCCTGAGATGGGTGCATCAAGGCAGGTGGGTGGAGCTAGAGATGGTCCAATCACAGAGGCTGGGGCAGTGGCCTTTGTATTGTGAGAGGTTAGCCTGTAGGGCGCCACCAAAGCTGTACAGGTAGCCATTGTATTGTGTGTAGCCCAAGGGTAAGTGGGCAGGGCATGAGATGGTATTTGCATGTAAATGTAAGATTGGAGGGCGCCCTGAGGCTGTGGAGGTGGCCATTGTATTGTGAGAGATTAGCATGTCAATGTAAGAGAACCACTGTAACGGTGGCTGTGCTAGTGAGACATCCAGCCCGTCAATGCAAAGACATCCAACCTGGAAATGCAACTCAGAGAGTTGAAAATAACAGTTAACATAGGCAGGTAGGATGGAAACATCATAGCCAGTTATGACTTAAACTGGTTAATAACGTCCTTCCAATAATTGCTCAGTTTGAAATTGTGTCTGTGTTTATATATCTGGATGGCTTCATGAACAAATCTTTGTGGATAGCCAGTAAGTTTGCAGAGTACCTTCGTCTTGGAAAAATAAATTTCGTGTGAGTTCTTGAAGAAACTTCTCATTATGCAGAGCTAAATATCACATACCGTGCCAAGCACGCGGAACAGTCTCAATTACAATCGGAGAGCTGTACGGCCCAACCAGGAAAAACCCTGCCCAGTGGAACAAATATTCCTTCCGCTAGGTGTACACCATATTTCCTGAATATTTGTAGATGGGGAAACAGATGTATGTTGAATTTCTTTCGGACCGTACGTAGCCAACCATACTTATCGGATATTCGGCAGGGTGGGTGGGGTACACAATTTATCCACCGGTTTCCTGTCAAGTCTCGGATCTATTTTAAGATTGGATTGCTATAAAATGTCTTCATGGTCTTGAACCTTCCTCCCATACCTCTCCTCTCTCATCGCAATCTACCATCTGGCACACCGTCTCCGCTCCAGAAATAAAGGCCTCCTTGCTAAGCTGCCCAGAGTCAGCCCTCGTTCCTTGGGAGGTCGCTCCTTCTTGCCCTTTCGTGCAGCTGATTCTCTGCCCCTGTTCAAGTCAAGCCTTAAGGCCCCTTTTCACATTTGTTTCCATGTGCATATAGCTCAGTGTTTATTTTTCTTCCTGCATAGCGTCTGGCGTTATACAAATATAAATACAATTGTAGTGTACACATTCCCTGGCACTGCCTCATAGCCCCTCGCCCCACCCCCAACACCCCCCCCCCCCCCGTATATCTCTGTCGTCACGCAGGCAAGAAGAGCGGTGGGAAGTTCGATGTGGGCGCGTGGCTGGCGCGACGGAGGCGGCCCGACGGCTTCGACCGCCTGCCCAGCGGCGACGATGACGCCGCCGACAGCGAGGAGGTGGTGGCGGTGGCGGCGGCGCCGGGCGCGGAGCCCGGCGGCGGCGGCGACACGCCGAGCTCCGCGGGGCCCCACGACGAGGAGGTGCCGGCGCCTGCCAAACACTCTCCCTAGGTTGAGGTGTCGCCCCCTTTTTCCCCCCCCTGGCCGCCGCCGCCCCCACCTCCCGCCCGCCCACGTTTTCTTCAAAGTGTACCGGAGAAGCGCGCGTGAACCACGTCCCGCAGACAGACGACTCGCCGCGCCCGCCGCGTGCCGAATGCGCCCTTTATTTAATCCACCGGTTGCCACACGTCGGCAGGGGATTCGCATGCACGCGGGGCGCTCGCCGCTCGAACGCATCGGCGGCAACTCGAAGCGCCTTACCCCGACATCTCGTTTCAACCATTCCGATGCCCTGCCGTAATCTAGCTCCCACCCCCCACCCCCCCCCGCCAGCAACAGCTGTCCCTGTGTGGTACGAGGTGTATGCAGCACCGGAACCGCCTAGTGGGGCATTAGTTTGCCAGTAGGGGGGGACGATTGTATACAAATGAGAATAGCTTTTCCCCTTTTTTCCGGCAACAAAACAGGTGTTTGGATGTTAAAACACCAAACTAAAACACCAAACTGAAACCTTGTATACGAATGCACGGCTGTGCCGTTAAATACCGCAGTAGGAAATGCGCCACGCTTGGAACCCCACCGCGCGTCATTGCGCGCGCACTCAGAAGCTGAGCGGTCACCACGGCCGATGCTGCAGATGCCGCCTCACCCGCGCAAACCATTTTTTGACGGGACCCCACACCTGGTTGAAGGAAAAAATGGCCGAGCGGGTGCCAAGACGTCAAGTCGGAAACATTTTTTGTTGCTTCTGCAGTGCTACGTTTCGCCTCATTCGCTCGTAGTGAGTGCTCTTCGTGTTGTCCTGATGAGGCTGCCTACGGCCCGAGGGTCCCACAGCGTATATATATCTCGTGATCGCGTGGCCATCATCGTTGATTTCGCACTTCAGTCGCGGTGGCCTGCGGCGGGCGGGCGGGCGGGCGGGCACGCAGTTGTTTCCTCGCCGGCTTTTGATTGATGACGTGTGTCCGTGCCAAAGTGGTGTGTGTACTCTCTTTACCTCTGTGTCTCCGCTCGGTGAAAATGATGTTCCCGTACGAACCGTGGAAAAGTAAAACCGGTTTATGATAAACGTCACCTGTGCAAACATTCGCCGTCTTGAGTTTTCATGTTTTTATTCCGATGGGTTCCAGCTGGGTGGGGCCATGCGTTAGAGCCACCCAAACATCGACAGTTTCGCGTTTCTGCATTGTTCGTTGTTGTAACGTGTCTGACCCCCCCATGCCCCAACTGGACGTCTGTAAAAAAGAGCTTCATTGCTTATCGCATTCGTCCTGCAGTATAAATATTATGATTAAATAAAAGCAGGAAAGGTTGACTCAAACCGTGAAGGCTCGCGAGCTGTGTGCACTTTAACTGCCCGGTAGTAGTTGCCAGTGTGGGGTCAATAGAGACCATGGCTCGTTGTTTCACTTGGAAAGAGGAGAAATTTGCAGAAGCAGGGGGTGGCCTGGGGCACTCACACCCTGGAAGCAGAGCCAGACACTCGTACTCCTGGGGCACTGCCATGGGTTTCTAAATTGAAACCTGCACTCGATTGAAAACTCACTTCTGCCGAATATCCAATTAAGCAAGGTTCGCTACGTACGGTACAAAATAAGTTCAACATACAGTAAACATGCAAAGCTCCACAGCAAAAGCAGTCCAAGTGATGGGTCATGTGATCACCCGCACCCCCATGACCGGTATTGTAGCGGTTAGCGTGCTGCCCTACAAAAACTTGGCGACCCCAGTTCGATTCCCGCTCACGGCCAACACCAGTGACGGATTATCTGAACCGTTCATGAGCCTCCCCTCGGTCGACTCAGCCTCAAATGAGTGCAGTACCTGGTGTGGTGTGTAAACATCGCCACTGGGGAGACAAAGGCGGCCAAGAAGTTATACAGGAGGGGCAGGGGGTGGCTTTGTCTTTGTTTTTACCCCGTGAGCACTCCATGTGATGCCGACCAGCGTCTTGTGGCCTCCCGCAATGAGGATCTTGGTTTTGTGCCTTGTAGGATTAAGACACAACAGATTCCAGTTTACAGAGCTTCTTACATGCAGACAATGTCAAGACACCAGCAATAACATTAAATATTACACGAGAGTTAATCTTTTATCTGTGCGTGTGTGACAAGTTGCAGAGATAACTCATTTTCATTTTGGAACAGCAACAAATGAGCCGTAATCATAGGACCTTTTTGTCCAGTATCAAAGTACGAAAAATAAGAATAGGTTTTACCCTTTCTGGCAATAAAACAGGTGTTAAGATGTTGAAACAGCTTAACCACACGTACTTGTGGTGAACATGTAAACAAAACATGCTGTGATAATAACTGCATTGTCTTTGAAACGAATTGGCCTACACCAGAGAGACAGCCTTTTTAATGGTCTAGTCTGACCAGTGTCAGACCAGAGAATGTCAAAAGGTGAACAGTACAAAGACAATGCGCGTATCAAATGAGCAGCAGTTTAACACGTAGTAAGGCTTTCACGACCAATATTATCCTTAAGGTTTATTTTTGGGTTGGATCGAGTAAATATAAATATGAAACAGGTCCGAGATCTGCCTTATGTTTGTGAACATAAGGCAGATCTGAAACACGGTAGGACCAATACCTCGGCCGTGGCTGATCGTTGTTTTAATGCGGTGGGCTCACACGAAATTGATTTCTCTAAGACGAAGGTACTTTGCAAGCCCACTGGCTATCAACAAAGATGTGTTCATGAAGCCATCCACATATATAGACACAGACACAATTTCAACCGACAAGATGGGTACAAACTGAGCAATCATTGGAAGGACGTTAGCAACCAGTTGAAGTCATAATTGGCTATGATGTTCCCATCCTACCACCTTCCGATGTTAGTTGTGCTTTACTCCCATTTCAAACTTGCGCTTTCACAGGGTTCACACTAGCACAGTCACTTTGCGCGCCGACCTCTTGGTTGCAGCTCTGCGATCAGCCATTAACATGCTCATTTCTCTTTAACATGCTCATTTTCACCTGGCAGCCCTTTGATTGGTGGCAAACCAACCACCATCTGGTTGGCTGCCCACCACTACATTATCATTGGCTGCTGACATTTGGGCTACGCCCATTTCAAACCCTTTATAAACAGTTTGCTTTGTAAGCTAACCCCCCTTTTCCTGAAGACGACCGCTTGTGTTGCGATCGAAACGTCGTAGTTTTTTGTTATTTTCTTTGAACCTATCTACGTGACTTTACCGAAAGACGCAAGAATATGAATTCCTGCAGTCACGAAAGCTTTAAGTCAAGATTGTGGATTTACTCTCCAACACACAACCTGTGTGGGTGCTGAACTAGTAACGAATTGGCACATTTTGTTTACGTGACAAACCCTTACTATTTGGAGTTTGCGTGTATCTCTCGCCCCCCCATTGTCACGTGGATTTTTTTCCTGGTTTTCCGTTTTTTTGCCTCCAAATTTAGAAACATGCTTTTAGAATGTTTGGCTGCTGTAAATGTCCACACGATGATCCACTTTGTTGAGCTGTCATTTGTTGCCAGGTCGCTTCTGAAAAAGAGCTACATAGCTCAGTGGGGCCTTCACCTGGTAAAATAAAACTAAAATATTGGCTGTGTCGGGTGGTGGCGGGTTTAACGACACATTTAAATGTACGCCATCTAACCCTCATCAACAAAAAAAAACCTCTTATGGATGCACGAGCAGTAGCAGCTTGATGTCTTATGTTATTTGGCCGTGCAACGGCGCTGCTTTGTTAATAAGTTGGTGAATGGCTTTGGAGGCCCACACACACAAGGGGGAAAGGTCTCGCGATTGCGTTGGGGGCAAGAAGCCGGGGTGAATGGGATCGATGTGGCGGGGGGGTCAGAGTCATCTGGGATGAGAGGAGAACGCCACACGCAATGCCAGGGGATGTCCCACACGAACAACTGTCGGGCCTCAGCCAGTGATGCCTGCTACCATATATAGCAGGCGTCACTAAAAAGATTTCCAAAATTCTAAACAATCACAAGATCCAGGTCCGGTTCAATACAGTACACAAAATTCGTGATCTGATCCCATCCGTGAAAGATGTCATTCCTGACTTACAGTACCCCGGGGTTTACAAATTGAGTTGTACCTGCGGTGATTGCTATATCAGGGAGACGAAGCGACATGTCTCTGACCGAATTCGCGAGCACAAATCAGATTTGAAACACGGCAGAACGAATTCTTCTGCCGTAGCTGATCACTGTTACAACGCTGTGGGTGATCACGATATAATTTTCTCCGATACCAAGGTTCTTTGCAAACCCACGGGTTTTTATCAGAGATTTGTTCACGAGGCAATTCAGATCTACAAGCACAGACACAATTTCAACCGAGAAGATGGTTTCAAATTAAGCAACCATTGGAAAGATGTTCTAAATCGAACCAAACACTAAACTAATTTCAATGGTACAGTATATTTTTTCAAGTAGTGATACCCCATACTTTCGCAGCATCCCTTCTCTTCCCTTTTCACACCTCCCCCCCTCGCCGACCTGCACATGTTCACCTTTCATCATGTACATATGTAGTAGTAGCTACTACATATGTACTACTACATACGTACATATGTAGTAGTAGCTACTACATATGTACAGTGAGGGAAAAAAGTATTTTATCCCCTGCTGATTTTGTACGTTTGCCCACTGACAAAGAAATGATCAGTCTATAATTTTAATGGTAGGTTTATTTGAACAGTGAGAGACAGAATAACAACAACAGAATCCAGAAAAAACGCATGTCAAAAATGCTATAAATTGATTTGCATTTTAATGAGAGAAATAAGTATTTGACCCCTCTCAGTCAGAAAGATTTCTGGCTCCCAGGTGTCTTTCATATAGGTAACGAGCTGAGATTAGGAGCACACTCTTAAAGGGAGTGCTCTTAATCTCAGCTTGTTACCTGTATAAAAGATACCTGTCCACAGAAGCAATTAATCAGATTCGAAACTCTCCACCATGGCCAAGACCAAAGAGCTCTCCAAGGATGTCAGGGACAAGATTGTAGACCTACACAAGGCTGGAATGGGCTACAAGACAATTGCTAAGCAGCTTGGTGAGAAGGTGACAACAGTCGGTGCGATTATTCGCAAATGGAAGAAACACAAAAGAACTGTCAATCTCCCTCGGCCTGGGGCTCCATGCAAGATTTCACCTCGTGGAGTTGCAATGATCATGAGAACGGTGAAGAATCAGCCCAGAACTACACGGGAGGATCTTGTCAATGATATCAAGGCAGCTGGGACCATAGTTACCAAGAAAACAATTGGTAACACACTACGCCGTGAAGGACTGAAATCCTGCAGCGCCCGCAAGGTCCCCCTGCTCAAGAAAGCACATATACATGCCCGTCGGAAGTTTGCCAATTAACATCTGAATGATTCAGAGGACAACTGGGTGAAAATTGTTGTGGTCAGATGAGACCAAAATGGAGCTCTTTGGCATCAACTCAACTTGCCGTGTTTGGAGGAGGAGGAATGCTGCCTATGACCCCAAGAACACCATCCCCACCGGCAGCAAAGGAGTGGCTCAAGAAGAAGCACATTAAGGTCCTGGAGTGGCCTAGCCAGTCTCCAGACCTTAATCCCATAGAAAATCTGTGGAGGGAGCTGAAGGTTCGAGTTGCCAAACGTCAGCCTCAAAACCTTAATGACTTGGAGAAGATCTGCAAAGAGGAGTGGGACAAAATCCCTCCTGAGATGTGTGCAAACCTGGTGGCCAACTACAAGAAACGTCTGACCTCTGTGATTGCCAACAAGGGTTTTGCCACCAAGTACTAAGTCATGTTTTGCAGAGGGGTCAAATACTTATTTCCCTCATTAAAATGCAAATCAATTTATAACATTTTTTACATGCGTTTTTCTGGATTTTTGTTGTTGTTATTCTGTCTCTCACTGTTCAAATAAACCTAACATTAAAATTATAGACTGATCATTTATTTGTCAGTGGGCAAACGTACAAAATCAGTAGGGGATCAAATACTTTTTTCCCTCACTGTAGTAGCTACGGGCCCTGCACTTTCAAGAGCCCCGCGCTAAATGCTTTTAAGCCACCAATTCCGGTTCAGTGATTCTGCACTTGCTCTATTACTATAGTACTATACCGCCTTCAACTTTTATGAACGACTGCGTGTTTAAGGTTAGCGATTTGTCGTATTATCTGGCTTTATAGCAAATGAAAAAATTACAATGACCTTACTATGCAAGTGTAGTGACGGTATATCCGCCACTAGGGGGATAGAGCGCGCAACAGGATAAAAGGGGAGCGCCGAGATGATCGAGGGTCCATTGAGTAACGTTCAGTGGGTCGGGTCACGTGGTCGGATCGTGGAGCCTCGTGTATAGGGGGTCACGTCGTTACAAGGACGTCGACACCAATTATAGAACCAGCTCCTTAAAGGTCCTGATAAAGGAAGTGTTAATAAACGGATTGCCTCCAACCACGTAGTGTGCACCTTCATTTAAGAGCACTACAAAAGTAAAAAAATGCGTGTTTTAATATTTGTGTTTTTTTATATATATTTAGGGACCCTTTATAACAACAATACGCTACAGGCTTGATCGCGTGAACAAAACTCGCCAATTAGTTTATACGACGGTGTTGTCGGAGAGTAAATCCGCAGCGGCAGTGTCTGAACTACTCAAAATTGTAAATGTTGTGGATTTACTCTGCAACTCACATGGCGGGCTGAAGTAGTCACTAATCGGCGCGTTTTGTTCACGTGACAAACCTCATTGGCTGTGTCGGGTGGTGGAGGGTTAACGACACAACACTTATACTTACGCGATCAAACTAAAAAAAAAACTTTAATCTGCATGATATTGGTCGCGAAAGCCCACGTGTTAAACCGTTTCCATTCAATCTAGATTTGAAGCTTTCGTGACTGCAGGAATCCATACTCTTTGGTTCTTTCGGTAAAGTCACGTGGGTAGAAAATAAAACAAAATAAATCACGACGTTTCGGGTGCAACACAAGAGTCCGTCATCAGCAACACAAGCGCCCGAAACGTGATTTATTTTGTTTTATTTTATACCCACGTGACTTTACCGAAAGAACCACAATCCAGCATTCAAGGGTTAAAGTTAATGCATTTTGGCGGGGAGAGTGCCAGTAGGGATGGGACCATCGCATCAACGCGTTACATTTTGGATGTATCGGAACCGAAACGTCGATGTCGCCGCATCGATGTATCGACATTTAAGTGTCATCCTCGTCGTTCTATTCCCGATCCCGAGTGGGCGGGAAGTCCCTATACCCCTTGATGCCCTGCGAGCCCACACAATCCGCGAAGGCAGGGGTATAGGGACTTCCCGTCCACCACGACCCTGCAAATGACCCGTGCACATTCGGAGAAGTTGCTTCCGAGGAGCCGCCACCGAACACCGCCACCCACCATCTCGACCACAGTACAACAGCCTCGCTCTTTCCCCTCTTACCGTCTTCCACCCCGTCAAAAGAACAGAGGTATAAAGGGCCGTCCATAAATGACGTCACTTGATTTTGGACGATTTTTGACCCCCCTCCCCACCCTCCCGTCGTGACACGGCGTCACAAAAAGTCAGACCCCCACCCCCTCAACTATGACGTCACAAAGCTCTGCCCCCCCCCACTCCCAAAGTATTGTCATTGTAGTGCGTATTTAATGTGGCGCTGCACTCTGATGTTGTAGGAGAAAACATGTATTAAAAGGATATTTAATTAAGTAGAACGTATTCTTGGTTCTTTCGGTAAAGTCACGTAGAAGGGAAACAATAAAATAATAAAAATGTAAAAAATAAAATTCTCACGACGTCTCGACTGCAACACAAGCAATCATCAGGTGTGAAAACCACAGCAAAAAAATCATCATCAGGTGTAAAAACCACAGCTAGAAAATGTTCTTTCTTGCTGTGGTTTTCACACCTGATGATGATTGCTGATAATTGTATTGTTTTATATTTTTATTATTTTATTGTTTCCCTTCTACGTGACTTTACCGAAAGAACCAAGCATATGAATCCTTGCAGTCACGAAAGCTTTAAATAAAAATTGAAGTATATTTATTTAAAGTTGCGCGTTTTGATGTGACGTCACACTTCTCAAACGCCCCACCCCCGCCTCGTCACACATCGTCACAAATGTCTGACCCCCCCCCCAGCTGCGTGACGTCATTTATGGACCGCCCCTAATGACGTCTTTGCTGGAGAGGTTGTTGACCGGCGCAGCGCGGTTGGTGCAGCAGCAGTAGCCCAGGCGACGCCCATGCGATTTGTTGTGAACCCAGCCCCGGAGGCCATCTTACGTAGGGGAGAGAGGGGGAGGGGATAGGAGGGGACAGCCACACCCCCCACTGTAAGTACAGGGGGGGGGTTGGGGGGAGGGGGAGATGGCGGGGGTTGGGGGAATTGGGGGGGGAGGGGGGATTGGGGGAGGGGGCGTTGTGGGGAGGCAAGCCGCGAGCGCGACGTCATCGCGCCGCTGTTCGCTAACGACTCCCCGTCACCTTACGTAAGATGGCCGCCGGTGTAGTGGGGGCGCGTGGTGACGTGGGCGCGGGGGCGGTGTGGGTGGGGGGCCGTGCCTGAGCCCAGTTGGTGACTGGGGCGCGATCCCGCTGCCGAACGTTAGCGGGTGTCGATTTCTTTTTTTAAATTAACTTCTTTCGGGGGTCGTTTTTGTCGTTGTCCGATTTTAATATACGTATAAAAAACCACGAACAAAAAACCTCCACGCCGATTAAAATTAAAACTAATGTCGGCGCTAGAGCGAGGCGGCCGCAAGAATGACGAAACGCGCAGCTAGCAGGAAGCGTAAGCACTGCGCCGACGAGCAGGTGAGGCCTACGGGGGCCTACGGGGGGCCTACGGGGGCCTACGGGGGGCCCACGGGGGCCTACGGGCGGGCCTACAGGGGGCCTACGGAGGGCCTACGGGGGTCCTGCGCAAGCCTACGGGGGGGGGCTTACGCGGGCCTACGGGGGAGCCTACGGGCGGGCCTACAGGGGGCCTACGGAGGGCCTACTCGGGTCCTACGTAGGACTATGGGGGGCGGGGGGGCCTGCGCCGGCCTACGGGGGTCCTGTCAAGGGCCTACGGGGGGACGGGGGGGGGGCCTTACGCGGGCCTACGGAGGTCCTACGGTGGTTCTGCGCGGGCCTACGGAGGGCCTACGGGGGCCTTACGCGGGCCTACGGCGGGCCGCGGTTTTCACGGCCTAACGCGCGAACGCCGCCGGCTCGCGCCTCGCGAAAGTTCTCGCCAACGGGGCCCGTGGCGGCGGCGATTTGGTGACCCGCCCGAACGGTCGAATGCCCGGGCCGCAACGGCCACTGCCTGCGAACGCGTTAGCACCACGTTGGCACCACGTTGGCAGTACGAACGCGTTAGCACTCGCGTTACCACTCGCGTTAGCACCGCGTTAACACCACGAACGCGTTAGCACTCGCGTTAGTACCACGTTAGCAGTACGAACGCGTTACCACTCGCGTTAGCACCGCGTTACCACTCGCGTTAGCAGCACGAACGCGTTACCACTCGCGTTAGCACCGCGTTAGCAGTACGAACGCCTTGCTCGTGTTAGCACTGCTGGGGCTAGTAACGCGTTAGCAGTACGAACGCCTTGCTCGCGTTAGCACTGCTGGGGCTAGTAACGCGTTAGCAGTACGAACGCGTTACCACTCGCGTTAGCACCGCTGAGGCTAGCAACGCGTTAGCAGTACGAACGCCTTGCTCGTGTTAGCACCGCCGACCCTGTGCTCCTATAATGTTCACTATTGATGTGAAGCTTTCGTGACTGCAGGAATCCATACTCTTTGGTTCTTTCGGTAAAGTCACGTAGGTAGAAAAATAATAATAATAATAGATCACGACGTTTCGATCGCAACACAAGCAACCGTCATCAGGTGTGAAAGAAACAAAAAAAACAGCAGCAGGAGGAGGAGGCGCAGCCCTGCAATTGCCGCTGTCGGCGGTAAGGGGTCGGTCCCCTCCACCACATGGAGCGATCTCCGTATCTGTCAACCCCCTTAGAAGTGCTCTACTTATTACAGACCAATTTAGACCTCATTGGTCATCCCGTGCCATTGTACGTCTCAACGTTCATCCTATGAAGCCCCATCACAAGAAAAAAAACAGACGCAATTATTTTTTACACGCTTTAATTGGACTCTGTTGTATCCTCAAATCTTGTAACTCAATTTAAACCCGCTTCCCAATGTGATATCGACTGCAAACTTGGTATACTTATGTCATATTGATGACAATACTATATTCCATCATAAAAAATAAAATATATTTTTAAACATTATTTTTTATATGTTAGATGTTTCGGCTTGGGTCTAATTGTCCACGGTCAACTGACGTTGGCTGTAATTGACCCACGGTCCCCCTTACGTTGTGGAAAGCTTCGGGGCCACTTCATGGAGTCTTGGAGTTTTTTTCCATTACTAGTACGGTACATTTCATTAAAGCGTGTTTTTTAAAAAAAGTTTTTATTTTTAAATATTACTTATTTTTGCTAGTATTGAAACGGCTGTACGCCGTATGGATCTGAACTAAATTTCCCTGTATAAGAATACGGGGTTAACCGTATGGGTTGACAGCTATGGAGCTCTGTAGAGCAGAGGGTTATTTGGCCTACTCTTCCACGCTGGGCATTTATAAACACTCGTTTTGCTGAGAAACATCTCGGGATATAGAGAACCACAGATAAATTGTTGGTTCTCACTCACCGCCTGATGACAGCTGCTCAAATTGTCTGTGGTTCGTCGGCGATGTCATTTTGCATGAATGTCCGCGATATAAAATTCATAATTGGAGATTAAATTAAATTAATCATTGTACTGCTTGGAAGAGGTTAACCATTACTGTATGGTACCATAATTCGGCACTGTCGTGTAAAAGTGATAGATTCTTATGCTCATGGTATACGCATTTTTTTGGGTTTTTCGGTAAAGTCACGTAGAAGGGAAACAATAAAATAATGCAAATATAAAACAATAAAATTCTCACGACGTTTCGACTGCAACGCAAGCAATATTATTTTATTGCTTCCCTTCAACGTGGTGACTACCGAATGAACCAAGAATATGAATCCCTGCAGTCACGAAAGCTTTAAATCAAAACATCTCATTCTCGATCAAATCATCTCAAACTCTCCTGGCTTCGACATTCCTCCTCGGAGACACCGGTCTGCTCACCATCAATCGCCAAACAACATCGACGTCGATTTATAACCTTTGCTGCTGTTCCGAAAACCAGTCGCTTATCTCTCTACGACATGCCACACAAAACAAAAGGATGAACCGTAAGATTACATTTGTAATTTCGTTTTAAAAAAAAAATTGACAAATCCTCTCGAGATGTGATGTTTGTCGTGTGGACGCTATAAATATATTAAAATCGCAACCGTTGTCCTCTTCGCCGGAGTGCAGTCTTGCTCGGAGGAGTTGTGCCCGAAGCGGTCACGCGTGCGGAGGCCACCCACTTCGCTTGTGAGCTTTGTGGAGAGTCGCCAGGCCGGCTCGGCCAGCGGCCACTCTGGCGGCGGTGGAGTTGGCAACGGGCTGGGCGGCTACACGGCCCAACGCCTGCCGTACCTCCTGCGCGAGCGTGAGTACAGCCTGGGCTCCCTCAACAAGGTGTTCGCTTCGCAGTGGCTCAGCCATCGGCAGGTGGTGTGCGGAACCAAGTGCAACACGGTGAGGCCCGCGGGGTGGCGCTTGGTGTGAGGCTTCGTCTTTGCGGCCGTCTGTCCTTTTGCGTTGTGCGTGTGTCTCGAGGTCTGGTCCGTATGTAAGACTTGACTGTTCAGCTGTCCATACCTGCAACCCCTTATCGGATGCAGACCTTATTGGTCGCCCCCGTGCCCTTATACATCTCAACGTTCATCCTACAAAGTCCAGTTGCACGGGAGAAACGCAAACAAATAGACACTTTTTAATTTTTTTACTCGTATTGAAACGTCTGTACGCCGTATGGACCGGAAAACTCAATTTCCCTGTACATGAATACAGGTAAACCGTGATGGGTTGACAAGTATGGCTGTCTGTTCATGTATATGGCTCTCTTAATTCTCTGGCCATATGTACAACTGTCCATCAAAGTTTGTCCGTCTGTCCATTTGTCTTTAACAGCAATGACAATTTATATTTATGTCACATCTAAATATAATTGCATCTCAAGACGCTGGACAGAAACAGGATAAACATATATATACTTCATTGAGGAATTAAGAAATTAAGAGTTCTTGCACCACAACAGCTCCAGGGGGAGTCCCATAACGACAACGTGTCTGTCGTTAGTGATGACGCAGTTGGAACATCATAAACGTAGACATGTATTGTTTTATATTTTTATTATTTTATTGTTTCCCTTCTACGTGACTTTACCGAAAAAAACCAATAATATGTAGACAGAAGTTTGAATTTAAACTAAATGAGAATATGTATTTATCCTGGAGGAATCCGATGAGCTTATAAAGCTCTCTTTCACAGATATCCAGTAAAATGTAAATGTGGCCATTGTGCTCGCGGGCTTCGGTGCACGGCAGCTCTTTGTGCTGGACCTGGTGACGGGACGCCTCACCAAGATCCCGACGCTGCGCGATGGCGGCGCCGGTGTTGGGGGCGCCGCTGGAATCGGCGGCGCTGCCGTGGGTGGAGGAGGAGGAGGAGGAGTTGGCGCTGAACCGGAGCACCCGGGCTGCGGGATTCACGCGATCGAGATCAACCCGTCTCGCACGCTGCTCGCGACGGGCGGCGCTAACCCCAACAGCCTCGCCGTGTACCGCCTGCCCACGCTGGACCCCGTGTGCGTCGGAGACGTGAGTGAGACGGGCCGGCCGGGTTAGCCGGGCGTGACGGTCGTGGTGGTTGTTGGGGCCAGGGTTTCAGTAAGGGTTGGCGCAGCTTACGTGAGCGGGCATTGTAAGTCTCATCACCTGCCTGCGTCGCAGTTTGATTCGAGTTAGTTTGCCTGTGAAATCAAAATGGAAATTATTATTTGAGTTGCTTAGAAAAATACTCTGCCCTCGGATAATGGACACTTTGGATCCATTTTTTTTATATATATTGTCTCAAATTTACCACCTCAGTAAAACACATTTGCACAGTTTGGTTCACCACATTAGCCTAAATTGATATGCATATTTTATGCATACCATTGGAAAGCCTATTGAGATGTATTGGTAATAAATGACATGGAGGGAGATTTATGCCAAAATCTGACCCTCACTATCGTTCTCGTGATGGTGGTCATCATTGTATTCATTATTCCACCATCATCTTGTCATCGTTATTTTCATGGTGATTATTATTTCCGTCATTGTAATCATCGTCGCATGGCATGTAGGTTTACAGCCAAGAGTCAAACCCCTCCCCATTGACACATGCCTGTTCTTTGTATGAATTTTGAAATGGGCTTGTGTCACGTGCTGGGCTATTGTAAATGCGAGAGGGGATAAGCAGTGGAGAGGATAATTTGAACCATGGGGTCAATGATAAGAATTTTTGTTACATATAATTAAGACCTTGTTCGCATAAACTACAAATCGTGAGGCTCCAAACGACTCCCCGTTCACCCCGAGTTGTGTGGTGGACCTCACAGTGCGCACACACACACTGTGCGCCATCACCCCTGCTGTGTTGACCTTGCAGCGTAACCTTTCTCGTAGTGGTAACGCGAGCAGCTCTGTTTTGGCTTCATGAGTTTCCGGCATGAACGTTGATGTCAAGGAATCCTTCTGTCTCATTCTGCAAACCTCGGGCAATTACACCGATCCCTGATCATCCTCAAGCTGCCTTAGTTTGGCTCTGTCACTGATTAATTTGAATTGTGCTTCGGCGATCCGCTGTTTTGGATCGCGCGGCCACGATCCCACTCCCGTGGCTCGTCTCAAATTTCCTCGTTCCGCACATCGGCCTGCTAAAATGTTGGTGGCGGGTCGAAGCATTTTTGCCAAATGGAAGCGTGGCCGTAAGGATACCCACCGGACGCCCGCGAGAGGTCCTGTGACGTCGCAGGCCCAGCGTATTAATAAACATTTTCCGTTGTCCTGTGGGGGCCAGGGTGGACACAAGGACTGGATCTTCTCCATCGCCTGGGTCAGCGACAGCTTCGTTGTCACAGGTCGGTCGTTTGGGTCCAGCCCGCACATGTCAAACGTTACGCTTGCGCCCCGCGGCCGGAGCAGTTTCCTGACTATTTGAAGCGCTTGTTGATGCGGTGCAGTGTGACGCTGCATAGCGTGGCGTAGCACAGTGTATCGCAGCGTGGTGTGATGTAGCGTGATATCACGCAGTCATGATGTGGTGCGTTCCGGGGTGGCTTAGTGCGTGGTGCAACATTGTGGCGTAGCGTGGCATGGTGTGCTGTAGCATGGGGCAGTTTAGTGTGGTATAGTGTGGTGGTGTGGTGTGATGGTCTTAAACTGGCAAGGTATTGCAAGACATTGTGCACCGGTGCGTTCATGATACTGATGTTGTTTGGCATGATGCATGTGGCTTGGAGTGCTGTGGTTTGCTTATGTTTCAGTGAGTGGTGTAACACATCATGGGGGTTGTTGTGGCTTGGTTAGATAATGATTGCTGTAACATTGCGTTGTAATGTTGTGTTGTGACTTTGTGGGCTTTGGACTGCTTGTTTGATTGGATGGTGCGGCCTCTTGCGGAGTATTGTGGTAGTGTGCCTTGGTGTGATGATATGTACTGCAGCGATGTGTCGTGGTGTGACAACGCGCGTGTTGGTGTGGCCTATCTTGCCGTGGATTGTCGCGGCCGTGGCTTGCTACGTTGCTGCTTATCGCATAGTGCCGGTGGGGCGCCGATGGCGTACGTGCGGCGCATTGCGGCGGATCGCGTTTTCACACCGACGCTGTCATTGGCGTGGTGATATCCGCGTTTCACCCTTAACGCGTGGCCGGCCCGGCGTGGCGGCGCAGGCTCGCGAGACGGCTCCATGGGCCTGTGGGAGGTTGGCGACGAGGCGCTGGCGGCAGCGTCGGCGAAGGCGGCGGCGGAGGAGGAGGAGCAGTCCGTCCCCGGCTACTGCCACGTGGGCCCTCGCGCCCTAGAGGACATCCCAGCTCACTACATCAACCCCTTCACGTGCAAAGTGCGCGCCCTCGCCTTCAATTGCAGCCAGCAGGTACGGCTGGCCCCCAAGCCACTGTCCGCGTGGCAGCTGGCACGCAGGCCCGCCGGCACGCACGCCCGCAAGCTAGCCCTTCGCCTGTATCA
Organism: Petromyzon marinus; assembly: GCF_048934315.1. NCBI lineage: Eukaryota > Metazoa > Chordata > Hyperoartia > Petromyzontiformes > Petromyzontidae > Petromyzon > Petromyzon marinus. The sequence goes on from NC_133723.1 coordinate 6,210,349, forward strand.
AGGTATTGTTGGCCCCACCTTGGAAAACACTGGGAACAAGGTGGTCTTCATGGTCGCGCTCCGATGTGTTTTCGGGTTGCGTTAGGTACGACGTCCGACAGTTCAGTTGCCTGAAAATGCTTCAAAACACGTGGAGCAAAACATTGAACATCGTGCCGAACAGCAGATCGTAGAGCTGTACGGCGTGACCGTGAAAGCCTGCGCATTTTAGCCGTCGGTAAAGTCACGTGGCTTTACCGAATAAAACCAAAGAGTATGAATCCTTGCAGTCACGAAAGCTTCAAATCTAGAATTTTTGTCGTCGCCAGTCATGATCGACCCACTGCTGAATGAAGGTCTCCCCATTGTCACGATCTCTCGCGGTCCCACGATGCAGCAATCCCTTGTATCCTGGAGTTTGGGAACCTTTCCTTGGGACTAATGTCTCACAACTCTTTCCTTCGCACAATGTCACAAGCTTTCGTGAAGTTGTGCTCATGGTAATGCGGTGATTGATTTCACGATAATTGAGAGTCCTGGGCAAGACCAAAACTCTTGGGTGTCCAAGAACCATCTGGTTCTTTCTGTAAAGTCACGTAGGTAGAAAAATAATAGATCACGACGTTTCGATCGCAATACAAGCAATCGTCATCAGGTGGGACAACCACAGCGAGAAGCAACTGCTGAAGTAGACGAGAGATCTGCCGTGGCACGAGGTTATAGAGGCCTCGGCAGTGGGGGGGGGGGGGAGAGAAGAGGGGAGGAGGCGGAGCAGAAAGTTGACCCCGCAGCAGCACCCGGGTCACTGGAGTGAAGTGGACCACCGCAGCAGCACTGGAGAGGTCGGCTGGCGGGGGGGAGAGAGAAGGGGGGGGGGGGGGGAGAAGGCGGGGTGTCGTTCGCTCGAGTCAAAAAAGCAAATTTTATTTTATTTGCTCTTCGATTGGTTATGAAGGTTTGATCACGCAATTGGCGTTGGCGTCCGTGAGAATTTGATTGCCGTTTCTAAAGGATGTTACGGTACACTCGGGGGAGAGGAGGGGAGAAGGGGGGGCTTGATTTACAACACGGCAACTCGCTCATCGCTCTCAGAAGAGAGGACGACTTGGGGGCGCGAGGATCCACAGACAAGCAATGAGCCGGCGCCACCAACAATTTCCCCACGCTCTGCGGTCCTCTTGTGTAGTCAGCTGTTAGCCTGGCCTGTCGGCATCAACACCAGCAGCAACGCCACGACACGAATCTCATTCAGCAGATGAGCAGCCACTCTTGGCCACGCGTTGCGGCCGAAGCTTCCCGCTCAAGGGCTGGGCTCTCATCATACCGGCGCACAGGAAAATGCTGCTGCTGCTGCTGTCGCTAGCCGTTGGTCATCGTTTGCGATGGACAGCCGAAGAAAATAGAAGGGAAGGTGTCATCGGCCAATCAATGAGTATATGCGGGAGGACACCGGAGCATCCGGAGAAAATCCACGCGTGGAAGGAGGGGAAACGCTTGTTCTCATGCGGACGGAAAAGCTGGAGTCCGCATTTTTGCCGGGGGCCGCCTTCTCCCTAGCAGGTCGATGTGTGGACACCTCTTCGACGCCCACGGAAAGGGAGTTTTTCGCAACGTCTGTGCGGCAATCAACGCACAGACGTTGCGATTAAAAGTCGACGTCGAGAGTTTTCACTTGTCCCCCAACTCGCGCACACATTGAGGTGGCCGCTATGAATTCACCTGTGTGTGGGGGGGGGGGTTGTTTTTTTTGGCTAATGCGCTCAAGCGGGTCTGAAAATAAATAGCCGATTTCCTGCTCATGAGCGCGCTTGTGTTTTTTTTTCTTTAAAGGAGCTTGGAGCGGTCTCGCTGGACGGGTATTTTCACTTGTGGAAGACCGAAAACAGCCTGGACAAGGTGAGAGCGGCGCCGCTTGGAACGCCGCTCATTGTCAAGTGGCGGCTGAGCGGCCGTCCGTGTTGAGGCGGTGGAGGCTTCCGTGTGCGCGAATCGCAGGGGCGGTGGTGTGCACTGTGGCGGCCGGTGGTTTTTGTTTTCAAGGGTTCTTTTGGTTCCATGTGCAAGGTTTAAGGAACGTGTCTAATGCGTGTGTGTGTGTGTGACCTGCCGTGACACAGTCGCGTCTCCAGGCCGAAGAGACTACGAATCCCTGGGATAGTCACTCGGTGAAAACGGCTCGTGCGCCAGGGCCAGATAGATCGTTACATCGCGCGTGCGCTGGCTTTGGGGAGTTCATCTGAAAGTGGATAAAGCACGGCCGACAACGATGATAATGCTAAGTTTTGACACGTGGGCTTTCGCGACCAATATTATTCATAATGAAGGTGCCTTGGCTTGAGACAAACAGGTGGGTCTGCGTGCTCTCACCGCCTCTCCCGGCCCAGTAGTGGATCGATGACGGCTGACGATGATGCTCGCTTGGTTTAGAGATGAGCAGGCGGCGGTGGGGGTGTATCCCCCCCACCGCCACGTGCTCACTGCGCCCCCCTGCCCCGCCGGTCTCCCCCCCCCACCCCCACAGATCATGTCGCGGAAGCTGGCGCACTGCCGAGAGAACGTGTGCCTGGCGTACGGGCACGAGTGGTCGGTGTACGCCGTGGGCTCGCAATCGCACGTGTCGCTGCTCGATCCGCGCACCACCCAGGGCCCGCGCTCCGTCAACTCGCGCGAGAAGGGCAGCGGTGAGTCGCCGTGCCCGGCGGTGGTGTTGGTGGTTGTCGTGGCCGTCGCGATATGGGGAGCGATAGTGTTGGCGGTAAGTGCGCCGCGGTCTGAAGCCGGCGACCTCCGAGTTCAATTCGCGCTCGCAACCAGTGACAGTGGCTTCAAATGAATACCTGGTGCGGTTTGTAAACATCGGCGCTGGGGGAGACAATGGCGGCCAAAGTGTGGAGTTGGCCACCCAACACCACCCCGAGTGCCGTGCCAGCCTTCGTAAGTGCTCGCACGCAACACTTGCTCCAACAGTCGGTTCAAGGCTATGCATGGGATCTTTTGCCTTTGCGCTGGTAGCAGCGACGGTGGCGGTGGTGCCGATGGTAGCGGCAGTGGTGGGCGGCAGTCGGTGGCCGTGGTGGGAGTGGAGGTGGTAATGACGGTGGTGGCCACTCTGCGGGACTTTGCTGCCCTACCCCCTACGCCGCCCCGCACCGTATCCCCCCCCCCCCCCCCCCCCCCTCCGGTGGGAGCGGTCTCGCGTCGGGACGTGCCGTCGACTCGAATCCTGATTGCAGCCGTGTGGCGCCCCGTGCCCACCGGCCCGCCGGACCGCCGTTCCCGCAGGCATCCGGTCGGTGAGCTTCTACGAGCACGTCATCACGGTGGGCACGGGGCAGGGCTCCGTGCTCTTCTACGACATCCGCGCGCAGAAGTTCCTGGAGCGGGCGGCGTCTGGGGGCGAGGGCAGCGCCCGCGGCAGCAAGGAGTTGAAGCCCAAGTACTGCGACGTGCTCAAGCTGTCGACGGCGCGTGGCTGGCTGGTACGCCCGCCGGTGCTGCGTGCTCGGGTTTATTGTTTTATTCGCGATTGCGGAGCGGGGCGGTGACCCCCCCCCCCCCCCGAGCTCCAAAAACTATTACGCCAAATTTTTATTTCACCAGGTAAGGCCGCACCGATGCTACGGGGGGAGCCCTTTATCAGAAGTGGCTCGTCATCATTTGGAAAGTCATAGCAGCCAAATACTCTGAGTGCACATTGATTATTGATGTTGAAGGGAGAAAAATCCGCGCAACCATCGGGAGAACGTACAAACTCCAAATGTACAGGCCTCCTGTATACCCGGCGAGGTAATTAACATCTCGCCCACTGCGGCGCCCGGAGTGACGATGCAGCATTCCGTCCAGCTCCAGGGCACCCGCCGATTTCGCCGCTCCGTCTCTGTGGTGGATGTCCTCCCTCCCGTTTCCACCTCTGGGCACGACTCCCGTCATCATCAAAGTTCAACGCATGATGCAGCAGTAGATCGGAATGAAGAGCATTCCGATCTACTGCACACGCACGATTCGTGGACCTAAGGTCGATGTATTCTCGTGCGTGCTTGGGCGTTCTCCCCGCACCATGTCCTCTCCATTAGCTCCCCCGGCTGATACAGTAACCCACGCTCTTGCCGCTGTCCCCACCCCGTGCCGCCCGCACGCAAGCAGAACCACGACGACACGTGGCGCGACTACTTCTCCGACATGGACCACTTCCCCAACGCGGCGTACACGCACTGCTACGACGCGTCAGGCACCAAGCTCTTCGTGGCGGGCGGCCCACTGCCCTCTGGGCTGCACGGCAACTACGCCGGCCTGTGGGACTGAGCGCCGATGGGCGGCGCTGGATTCGCCGGCTCACGGCGCTCCGCCGCGGGGCGAGCGGGCGCTCGCCCGGCCGCCCCGCTCGGCGCCGCCAACAGGCGCCGACCGCTTCGCCCGCAGCGCCCGCCGGCGTCTTGCTTGTGCCACGCACAGCAACAGCAACAACAAGAAGCGCGGTCGTAGGGATTCTTTTTGCGTTTTTACGAAACCGCCACGGTAAGGCGCTTAGCCCTGACCCGCGCTGTGCGGTACGCCGAACTCGCTGGCGCCCCCCCCCCCCCCGCCACCGGGCGATGGGGGAATTATTTAATTGCTGGCACCGCTCTCGCTTTGCGGGACGGCGGAGTGAGCGAGTCCCGGTGTCAGAATTGGTGGGGAGGGGGGGAGGAGGCCCTGGCAAAGTGGGCTTGCTCAGCGATCGCGTGCACTACTTTATACGACGTTACACGCGGGAGAGTCACAGCGGCAGGCGCGTGTTTATTTTTTTTTTGCCGGCCGTAAAAAAATTATATCGTAAGGGGGAAGCCAGATCGTCGCCTTTTAAAGTTTTGTACTCGATGTTTTCATCCTCCTGCTTGTACATAACGTGATCTTTAGTGGGTTTTTATTTTTTGGGTAAGTGACCGCCTCCAGATTTACCCAGCCGAGCCGTTGAGCGCGGCAGGACTATCGCCATAGAGTTCTATTAAAGTAATATTATTTTCCACACTTCCACGGCACGTCATTATTTTCATGGTTTTAGCGAGCGGTTTTGTCGTCTGCGTCGGAACGTCACGCTTTCCGAGCCATAATCTTTCGGTCACCGGGCGATTTGGACGTTGTCGGGATGTCCGCATAAGTAGAAAAAAAAAATGGGAAAACTGATTTCTGCTGGAAATGGTTGGCCGATTGTGGTTAAAGTGGAGCTATTATTTCTTATAAAAAATGTATAGAAAAAAATTTAAGTATAGCTCTGAAATCATGCCAAAGTGTATTTCGTTAAAAAAAACATGCTTCAGCGGTGGCTTTTCCTGTGAGGCTGGAGCGCGCTTTTCCGCGTGCTCGCTCCTGCAAAGAGGTCGCGGTCAACGCATCACCTGGCCACGCCCCCCACGCCCCACGTGCCCCACGCCCCCCACGCCCCCCATGCCCCACGCCCCACACACGCCCCCCCCACGCCCCACGCGCCCCACGCGCCCCACGCGCCCCACGCGCCCCACGCCCCACACGCCCCCCACGCCCCCCACGGGGACGATTCCGCCGTCTTGGTTGCTGCCTCCACCAGGACGCAGAAGAAGAAGAATCCTCCAGAAGGACGACGGCCAATTTCGAGTCTCTGGGCCGAACAGCCCCCTCCCACCACCACCACCACCACCACCCCGGGCACGGTGCTCGACAAACCAGGATCCTTGCTGCGCGGAGGAAAAAAGCGACGTTTCGGTGCGAAAACACGTGGCCTTGTGGTGAACAAAGCCGAAGCCCTGCTGTCGCCTAGGCCGGTTCTGTACAATTACGTTTGCAGGCGGTTCTGTGCGTCTTTGGGAGGACCTCGTCATGTCTGTGAAGCTCAGCAGGGTTGGGCTTCGTACCTTTGGTGGGATAACAACCGCGGGGCTCGCCACGTGTCGCTGGGAGACGTGTACGGCGGTGCCGGGTGTTGCCTCGTGCGATGTGTGGCGCCGGGTTTTTTTTTTGGTCTCTCCGGGCTCTCCCAGTTTCCTGCCACGCGAAGGCGAATGCTCGCCGACGGAATTGGCCAAACATTCCAGTGCGACGCCGGGGACCTCTTTGCAGTGGAGGTCTTGAGACTCGTTGTTGGACGAGGCTTCCCCGGGTGAATGATTCCAGAGGGTGGTTGGCAGGACTTTTGAGTTTCGGGGCTCGCTCGTTTGGGTAGCGAACCGGTGCAGTCGGCCCGGTGGTTTTGGGTAAAGGTGGCGCAGGATTCGTCGTCGGCAACGGGATCGCATGGGTCGCGTCATGTTACCGGCCAACAAATTGCCGCTTCTGGCACACCACATCCCAAGTGTGGACCTCTCGCTCTGGATGTGGCTCTTGGGTCATCTACCACCGTCCCAAATCTACCGACGGAAAGTCATTTTGGGTGAGGAATTCAACCGTCCATTCGCTTTTGATTCGAGCTTGACTCATTCGGGTTACCTCCGGTGAAAAGTACAGCATTCCTAACATTGTTTAAGAGCACTCGGTGGGGTTTTCGAGTTTGTATTTGGTGAGGGCAGTCAAATGGTCTACAAGGGGTGGAGGGCGGGTGAACGTGTGTGAATGAGGCTCGTTAGAATATCACGCAAATACTATTGACATGTACAGCTTGTGAAAAGTGTATTGAAATATTGCTATATTATTTGCTGCACGTGTATATAATGTATAAGTACATGCCAAGGTGCAGCCCTCAATGTCCTGCCGACACACCGCGATGCTGGTAGAAGGGCCTGCACTAGAAGGGACCTCTCAGAGAGCCCACTTTCAGTGGTTACATAATGTACAGCCCTTGGTCAATCCACTGCTGGATATGAAGGCGGTTATTTGACCATGCTTCACCGCGCTGGTCAGTGCGCGGTTAACGAAGGCGGCAAGTAGAGACGCCGGAGCGTGTACAAGCTTCACGTCTTGATTTTTTTTTATTTCACGGTGCAAGTTTGTGTCGGGCGCAGTAATTTTCACCGCGTCGTTATGGCCGTCTGAAACTCTTGTCATATAGGCACAAAGGGACCGGGTGCCCCAGCTAAATCACGGCACGCGTCCTTGCATATTGGAGGAACGTGCGCAAGGTTTACCGTCGGGGTCTCCGTGCACCCGGTCGCCTTTGTGTAAAGAGTCGCGATCTGTAAAATAAAAGTAATGCTTTTAACGTCGGCATGTCTTTGTACATTTGCCAATCCTCAAGCTAGTCTAAGCCGCTTCCACGCTCCCGTCGCTTCTCGCTGTGATGTCTTCACTCGTGTTTTTTGTTTAGGTTTTTTTCATTCTTTTTCCATAATCCTTTTACAGAGTTCTATGCATGTAATCTTCAGTTTATTATCTTCGCCTCGTTGTACGTTTCCTTTTCATGTGTATGTTTTGGTTTCACTCGGTTTGCTCTGCCTTCTATAACACAGTAACATTGCTATGCTCATTCATCCACGATTTAAAGTGGAGACATTCGTTTCATCAGTTTACGCCTTTGTGGATAACTTGAGTGGGTTCGTAATGGCCACGTCAACGCCACGCACGAAGCACTCCACCCAAATTCAAGCTCTCGCTGTGACTGGGTGTCTGAGGAATTCACTATGGCCACGTCTCATACACTTCGCCAGGAATACATAGTGTCCTGGCTTCAAGCCCTGGGGACCGAGTGTCTCATTCTGTGTTCATCATCATTAGTCGTGATGTATCCACTGCTGGATGAAGGCCTCCCCTCGCCGTTGAAATCTGTGGCCCTGCTATACCATTTTGGCTTGGGCCCGTCACCAACTTGACTTGCAAATAAAACACGTGGTAAAGGTTCCAATCAAGTTTACCGATGCAGGTGTTTAAAGTTGTCATCAAGTTTACCTGTGCAGGTGTTTACAGTTCTACACCATGTTTACCTGTGCAGATGGTTAAAGGTACAATCAAGTTTACTTGCGCAGGGGTTTCAAATTCCACACTATCTACCTCCGCAGGTGTGACAACACATTTACCTGTACTGGTTATTCAACTTTCATTGCGGGTTTTTTTTCACCTTTGCAGGTGTCTTGGAATGTACTGCAAAAGGCATTATGGCAATGGAAGAGAAGTCTATATGTTGTAAGGGGTTAGATGGTGGATGTGTAATCTGGCTTCGTACCGAGTGACCGATTTATGGCAGCAGACAACGTGAAGTGCTCACCCTGAGCTGTAAATGCTCTGATACGTGTGGCATCGTCTTTGTACCGTTCGCCCTCTGGGTGGCGTCCTCTGGTCTGACACTGGTGGTGAGGCTCGGCCAAAAAGAATGCTGTTGTGTAGGCCAATCAGTTTCAAAGACAATGCCATATATCATCAGCATGTTTGTTTGCATGTTCACCACAAGTACGTGTGGTAAATGCAGACTTGATTCTTTGCAAAAGGTATTTGGTGTTTGAACATCTCAACATTGGCAAAAAGGGTCAAACATTTACACCATTGGAACCTCCTTTGCCAGTAGCAAAATATGATAATTGTTTTTTTACCCTTTTATCTGGCAACAAAACTGACACCTTTTTTTACAAGGAGTCATGTTTGCATTGACCACAATAACTGCGGTCGGAACGCAAACAAAAAACATAACTCTGATAATGTATTGGCACTGTCCTTGAAATTGATTGGTCCACACACCCGAGACAGCTTTCCTTAGAGCCTCGTCTCACATGGTGTTGGACCAGAAGACGCCAAAAGGCGCACAACTCAAAGACAATGCACCATCAGAGTATGAGAGCTCGGTGAAGCATTCACACCATTGGAAACTCCTTTGCCAGTAGCAAAATATGATAATTGTTTTTTTACCCTTTTATCTAGCAACAAAACTGACAACTTTTTTTTACAAGGAGTCATGTTTGCATTGACCACAATACCTGCGGTCGGAATGCTGTCTCGGGTGTGGAGCAATCAATTTCAAGGACAGTGCCAATACATTATCAGAGTTATGTTTTTTTGTTTGCATTCCGACCGCAGGTATTGTGGTCAATGTAAACTTGACTCCTTGTAAAAAAAGGTGTCAGTTCTGTTACCAGATTAAAGGGTAAAAAAACAATTATCAGGGTAAAACCTATTCTGATTTTTCACACGCTAAGTGTTGCGTTTGGTGCAGCTGCGAATTGGTAAGCACACTGCACTACGAACCCAGAAACCCCATTTCGATTCCTGGCCACGGTCTAACGTTGGTGGCGAGCAATATCCAAACTGCTCCTGGACTACCTTGACCAAATCGCATTTAACCAGTGCGGTGAAGTATGGTCAAACAAGAACCCGATATGGGGTGGGGGAGGCCTTCATCTGGCAAAGGCAGAAAACGGAGACATTTCCAACAATGAGAAAATAACCTCAGGAACACCTTTACATCAGCATATTTTATTTAATGACTATTATTTTAATATACATAACTTTGCTAAACAGGAGGGGAAAAAATAAAATTAAGTTGAACTCAAAAACAAATAGGGTGGGTGGGGGGGAGGTTGGTCAAAGTTTCGACTGGCGTCTTTAAGAAGGCAATGCAATGAGCGTAGAGGGCCCTTGGCTTTTGAGACCAGGAAAAGGTCAACAAACTCCAGCACTGGTGGGCAGACAGCACCTCGCCACGCCACCCTGATGGGACAGGAAGTCGCCCTTCCCCGTGCCCCGAAGGCCTCAGAACACACGTGACGAGAGAGCTGCACGAATCACAATCTTTATCCTACAGGAATCCGATGAGCTATGAAGCTCTTCCCCCCCCCAACACATGTCCAGCGGTAAAATATCCGGAAGCATGTTCCCTTTGCAGCACAACGCAGTTTCAACCACTGGCTGCCCAACCACATTTCGCACCGTGGAAGGCCTAGTTCGAGAGAAGGCCGAGGGGTTTAACGCTCCGGCGAAGGTTTGCCGCGGATGTGCCGTACAGCCCTCCACTTGCGTTTTCAGGTCATACCACGTGTTGTTTCGGCGCGATGTCTTACGTTTCGCTCCACGTGCCAGATTTTTTTTCCCCAACGCGTGGAGCTTGAATGTCGGGACATCATACCCAACAACGCGTGCTTGAGCACCCACCCCGCCCCCCCCCCCCAAAAAAAGAGAGAAAGCCAAGGGGTTCTAAACCTTGGCCTCATTTTAGGCATCTGATAAAGAAGCATCACCTCATTCGGTTACTCACATTCCCAAACTGACCAGCTTCATGTTTCCTTGGTTGGATTTGTGTAAAAACCTGCACCCGCCACTTGGGAGGTGGCTGTGGTGCTCAGGGTCAGGGGTCAAAAGACTCGAACTGACACCACCGAGAGCCCGAATTCCAATTCAGCTTCCAGTAAACCTGCTTCTCAAGAAGTGTTGATGGTCTCAGCCCAGTCACCATTGATTTTACACACACACAAAAGCCATCACATTAAATTTGGTTCTTTACTTAATTTTGGTGAAATTCCAGCAAGGGAAAACATTTATCACCGACTGTCTGCAGCAGGGCAAGTGAAATATTGCAATTCCTTCTCGTGTGAATAAAAAAAAATATTTATCACCTGAAAGTGATCTCAGTAGTTCTTCCGAGATCACGTATGACAGGTCAACAACGACCCCATGGAGGGATATGCAACACACGGGGTGGTGCAACGGTCTGGGAGAGTTCCGAATGGACACTAAACCCAACTGAGGCAGAGGGCCAGAAAGAAACACCCCCTCTTCTCGAAGGGACCTTCTTCCCTGCCACATTTGCAGCTCCCGCTTCCCTGCTGCTTGTAGCAGGGCGCGTACGACCGAAGGGGGGAGAACATGCTTCCAGCAGCGTGCGCTGTCTAAATGTTCCAAAGACGCTCGAGACTGCTCCCAAGGGGGGGGAGCACACACCCACACTAATAAAAGTTCCAGTTTCAAAGTACGGTATAATTTTTGTACAATTCTATACTCTATATTTATATACACACACACACGGAGTACACACGGAGGACGCTGCAGAAACGCTGACCAACAAAGTGTGCATGTTGCTCGCGGTAAGATTTACGCCGTTGCGTTGGCCCGCAGTGCATCTTGTGGTTCAGCGAGAGGCCACTTTATTTATTTATGAAGGTGGGCAGGCAAAGGAGCAAGATACGCACAGGGGCCGGGACAAGAGGACACATTGGACCGTTTCGTCAGTTGGCTGGGTCGGGGCGAGGCGTCAAGATCTACACACAAAAACCATCCCCGTGTGCACCCACTCTGCGCCAAGATCGTAATAACTTTTAACGTTGACAAATGAATCCCCTTTGACCACGTGAGGGGCCGGTTGAGATTTCTTACCCGTTCCTAAAGTTGCAGCGATCATGGCTGCCAGGATAAATCGTACGCCATTTATTTATTATTAACAATTCCGCTCGTTTAGCGGGGAGAGCCTCGCCGAGTGCCGAGACTTTTTCAGAAGCCTCGTGCAAAGTTTCCGCAGTAGCGGCGCGATGTTGCTCCGTGTCATCTCGAATTGAGCGACTTCTTAAAAATGCGACCCAAGAAAATCACCATCGTCTGTTCTGCGCAATATCACCTTAACATTATTTTATCATTGCTCGTTTTTATTTAAAGAATATATTTCCTCATTTAAAAATGTTTTACGGATTAATTATAATTCACAATAGTAGTAGCAAAGTATATATTTTTTTACGTTATACATTTTAATTTCCGTTTTGTGAAATGTTTTCTGGGTAAATTGCCAGCACGGTGGTTATGTTGTACGCGGTAAGCCTTACAGATTCGTAAAGTTGCAACAAATAGAAAAACTTGTGGCTAATGTTGAGCAAATTGCAGTAGCGAGGATTGAACTTCGAAGCATTCGTACTTTTCAGTACATCAAAGCACAAAATCTTGATGCAAATAACGTGAACTATAATTGCAAAGGATAACTGATATCGCAGTAGTCATATTGTGACATTTCAGATCGTATCGCGAACTATACACCGCGACAACCCTGCGCGTGAGAGATATCGGGCAAAAACTGGGGTGATACGAGGATAAGTTACTCGATTGAGTTGACACACGGCGGAAATCACCGCCCCCTACTGGCAGACCAGCTCCCGCTTGCAGGTCAGGCGCCGAGTCACCTTGTGCCGCACACACACGGACAGTTGCCACTGGGGGTGCCCCTTTCAAACGTGTTGAGGGGAGACGAGATGCAAGTCGCTCATCGCTGCGATTGGCGCTATCGCTATTAATATCATCCTTCGCTCTATGTTACAACCGCGGTCGCGAATGCAACACTGCGTCACGAGTGAACACACATATACAGGGACTCATCTACTTACGAACATTCGACTAACGAACTTTCAGAGATACGAACAAACCTGTCCGTATCTCCAGTTGTCTGTTCAGACCGAGATTCGTAAGTTCAACCAGCCGCACAATAGATGGCGGTGGTGGCATCTACGTCTGTGGACAGAACATGAAGAACCAGTGGCATCTACAGGAGATTATACAACTTGTAAAGCCATTCCCCGTGTTTAGTGTACATGCCATAACAGCACGTTTGGAATCGAACAGGAGTTAAGTCGGACTTGCGAACAAATGGACTTGCGAACAGACCTCTGGAACCTAACTCGTCCGTAAGAGTCCCTGTATATGCCAACGTTTTGGGCAATCGCCGTTCGGTCAGAGCGTAATGACTCGTACAGTGATAATGTCTACTCGTTTGTCAGCCCATGTGGGAACACCAATTTAGTTCTATTTGAACTATGACGTTCTTTTTAACCCGGTGGAGATGGTCCAATGTGTGCCCCCTGTTTGCCGGTCGGTAGTGCCAAGAAACGTTTTGTTTGTTTGTAAAACTTAAGAGCTGGAAACCAGAGAAGGGCCTGATAATAAAATAAAAACATTCCGCATGTCGCCAGTAAACTACGGAAAATGACTCAAATCCTACTTGGCGCGCATGAGCCTAAGAGGGGAAGGGGAACGGAAGCTTTAGAAAAGTATTCAAAGATGCAATATTGCGTTAATTTCAATGTTGCCGTTTAAATTCCTCACATTCGGGGGCCTAATGCCATCACCCCCGCCGCAGCAGCGGAAAACCACAGCTTTAAAGAAACTGAACACTCGGCACCGTTCGCTTAAAAACATCGGCGTAAGGGCAGGGGACATTCAATAAATATGAGCTTCAGTTCCCCTTTGAAAGGCCTTTGTGCACGTATGCATGCACGCGTGTGCTTCAAACCCCCTGCGCAGCACTTGGGATTTTACTTTTATTTTCTTCGGGAAGGCGATGTCGGTACAGGTGGGAGCGGCCGGGGAGGTAAAGGCTACACAGGTGGCGGGTGGGGCCGTGAGAAGTTGCATAAGGTTTTGTCTGCTCGTTGAAGCCGCTCGAGAAAAACAAATCAGTTTGGGGTGCGCGGGCGAGGTGGTGGGCGGCTGCAGGCGACGCAGAGAGCCCGCGTGCCCGCCACCGTAAACAAAACCAAACGTCGCCCCGGAGGTCACGCAGGGTCACCGACCGTCGAGCCGTCGGGCACTCGTCTGCCAGATCCATTGGCCGGCCGGCTCGCCCGCTCGGTCGCTCACGGGCGTGGGGATGCGCGCGTGGTTGCACCGTCACTCATTTACCCGCTCTAGCAACTTGACGTTAACTTATTTGAAAAATAAAAGGTTTGTCTCTTTCTCTCGACGGCCGAAGCGGATAGGTGCCGTCCTTGGCCAAGTCTTGGGGGGGGGGGGGGGGGGGGGGTGGGGGGGGAGTGAAGGGAGAGGAGAAAAAAGCGGAGGAAGCGGCAAATGCTACGACTGGAGAGGGGGTGGGGTAGAAATGAGAGAAATCGAAACGTGCGTGAGGATGAGGAAAGAGCAGCGGTGAGAAAGGCGAGAGGGCGAGAGAGGAGAGACACGGAGGTGAGAGTGAGCGGGTAAGGAGGAGAGAGCAGAGAAGAATAGAGGCGAGAGAGGAGCAGGAAGATACAGGAGGGGGGGGGGAGGTGGTAGAGAAGAGGGGATGGCGTGGGTGCGGGAGCGGCCGGCTTCAGGACTCGTTGCCCGAGTCGTCCTCTCCGTCATCGCAGTACTCCCCGGCGAGGCCCTCGTCATCTTCGTCGTCGTCCAGGTCGTCCTCGTCGTCGTCGTCGTCGTCGTACAGCTCGTCGAGCAGCATGTCGCAGCCGCTCTCCTTGGCGGGCAGCTTGGTCTTGACGCAGTACTCGGCGAGGGTGGTGGGCACTTTGACGCCGTCCTTCTCGGCCTCCGCCTTGGTCGCCAGCACCTGCTTCCTGCGGGGGTCACGAATCAGCGGCGGGACACACGTCGGGTAGCGCCATCGCCGCGGTGAGGAGAAGAAGAACGCCAAGGCTCGGTAAACGTGGCGCCTGCGCCCGGCGTTCTCTCTCGGAGAGGGAGAACTGGGGAGGAGGAACCGCAGTCGAAGCAGCAAGTCGGCCACGTGGTGAGCCGGTGTCAAATTGCCCACTAAAGCTCTGCGGTCCGCTATGTAACGCAGGTGTTACTCGGCCAATCAAGGAGCTGTTTACACGTGGGATGAAACCGGAGCGCCCGGAGAAAACCCACGCGCGTGCGAGGGCGCGACACTCTCACCCGACACGGAACAGGTGGAGTCCACATTTCTGATGTACCGCCGTCAACTGGCGAGCCAGGGTACTGCTCCTCCTCGACACCCAAGGGGAGCTGCCCAACGGTTCACGTGATCTATCAACCCTCGCTGCTTCGGCACACGAGTGGCGCGTTGGGAGAGCAGTGTCACAAAGTTTAGCCGTCGGCGACGACGTTTCTCTGGTGGGTTACTCACCACCTATTTAAGGCCCAAGACTGGGGGACATTTCACAATTCTGGCAACTGACGGATGATGTTGGTTGTAACTATCAGTGACACGTCCACACCCATTTAAATGTTGTGGATCGCTCTCCCAACACACCGGCGGTGCTGAAGCAGTTATAAATTGGCCACGTTTGTTCATCATCACATTGCGGTGGAGGAGGGTTCACGACACATTTTATTTACGCGATCTGACCCGATAAAATACAAATTATTAATAAATCGGCAAATTGTCACAACGCCAATTCGAAATCCTCCACTCCAATTCATGTGATCATGTGTTCCCTTATTGCCTTGTGCGGTCAGTAGCCACTGCTAGGTCCACAAACGTCTCGTGAAAGACCCCGACGCAGAAGATCACTGGCGTATTGCCCCTATTGGACATCTGTGTACAAGTATAAATAGTCCGATTCTGAACTTACGGGCCGCAACCCTAAACCGCATCGGCACACAAACCACGGCAGCAGCAGCAGTATCGGCAGATACTTGATGCACGAATGGCAGATCGGAAAAAAAAACTCTCCCACCCAGAAAGGAACCATGGAACAAACAGCGATTACATGGCCGGTTCACAAACACGGAGGAGGGGCATCGCGGCAATGATTCGCCACTCCGCTGTTCCAGACGCAATTCTCAGGCTCAACCACCTCGGTGTACAGTTACAGCTTTTGCTCTGCATCAACATTCGCCGTGTGTGAAGTCCACCTTGCGTGCGTTTTTTTTCCCACGTGCAAAGTCCAGCGACCGCGGGCACGCTGGGCGCGGTGGCGCCAGGCGGCCCTCCGGCCGCACTCACTTGATGATATCGGCGTACTCCTTGTCCCGGCCCTTGCTGTCCCTCCACTTCCTGTACATGACGGAAGCGTCCACGTTGGCCGGCGAGTAGGTGTTGGGCTCGTTGAGAAGCGAAATCACGCTCAGGAGGATCGTCCTGCACGGCCGTGAGAAACGTCAGCGGGTGGGGGGTGAGGTCACGGATTGTGTTTTGTCGCGTTTTGCTTTTTTAAGCCACCCCGATTTGCGACGTGCCGGCGACGCAAAAGGTGACCTGGGACCCACGTGCGCGGCCAATGTAACGTCCGTTAAACGAGAGAGAGAGAGATAAAGGATGGGCCTTCGTTCTCGCCATGTAACGGCCTCCTCGGGAAAGTAACAAAAATTTACAACCTGTGACGTCAGAAGGGACACTTTGCCAGTGGTCCGCTCTCTTTGGAAATCTTTTTCAAAGCTGCAATTGGGACTCGAGACCAAAATCCCACAACTCCGTTCTTTTATTTGACGTTCATCGTGCATGTGACTATGTCAAATACAATAGATTATTACGCTTTAAACTGATATGAGCGTAAGAATGAAATAACATTGATTCTTACGCTAATATTACACTCATCACGTAGTGTAAAAATCGATTTATATTATTCCAATTTAAAGTTTTCTCACAAAATCGTAAGGTACGAATCGATGGTATGAATGGGACAAAAATTACAATTGACTCTTGTATTCGATTGTGTAACCCCAAAATCACGAGGCCCGAATCACGAAAACTCAGCGAGTTGGCAACAGCACCATTACCAGCCACGTTCGATCCACTGCTGGATGAACGCCTCCCCGAGCCACCCACCCCCTCCTCTCACGATCCTGCGCTGTGAAAACCCACACCAGCGCCTGCTCAGGGGCCGATTTCATGGCCCCAATCTCCTCGGGAGGTGCCGAAGCGTCGCGCGTTCATCGTTCCATCTGCCATCTCACCTGACGCTCTGCGTGGGATTCCACCTCTCCGAAGCAAGCTCTCCGCTCTGCGGGTCATCGACCGGCGGGTGGAGGATGGATATACACACGTCGCCGTTCTGCGGGAGAGAGAGAAAAGAAGACCCAAAGTTTCCCACCGCTGCCAAGTGACTACGACGACAACAGATTGCGCAACCAGCCAAAGCGCCGCGCCGCCGAGCCTACGGCAAAATTCCTAGGCGTTGTAAATAAGCGAGCGGCTCGTTGGTGTCTCACAGCCACCACACATTCCACCCTCTTAGTCACCTACCTCGCTTATGGCACGGGCGGACGGCCCCTGCTGTTGATGGCGCTGTAGTTGGCTATGTTTAGCTCTCGGCAAAATCGCTCGAAATTGAGCGTTGACATCATTAATTTGGCGATTCTGTAAATAGATTCGATGGTGAGCCACTTATGGATAGGCAAGAAAACGCCGCGCCGCGTCAGGGATGAAACCGGGTTCTTACACGCGCACAATGGGCACATCGAATTGCGCACGTAGGAATTTATTAGGACGTGACGAATGTGCAGAACTTTAACTTTATTATACTTCGCTTGTCATGGGGTCACTTGACCCCAGCAACCACTGGCGGTCATACTTTTATCAAGATGTAAAAGAAAATATTCTTGCAATCGAATTCAGCACTGAGTTGCAACTCTTACCTATGAATACAACAGTTCCCTCCATAGCAACGTGGAATTTCCACAAATGGCTCAGTACTGCCAGTGGAGATGCCTACAACCGAATGTGGACAGTGCCACCGTTCCGCAAGTAGGGGGCTATCGAACTCTGGAGTTGGGGGGGGGGCAAGGGGAGCTGGAAGTGGAGCGTCGGGGTTGCATGTGGGGCAGCACTGACATCACAGATTGACGTCACACATTGACGTCACACATTTCCCGGTGACGTTCGGTAGGCGTGTAGGAGCAGTAGCCCAGGGGACAGGACAACAAGGCAGCTTGGCTTCACGTGCCAAGGACACAAGCTCGAGTGCTCAGCTTAGATCACGTAGAACTTTGTTTCACTTGCTCCCCCCTCGGCTACAGCGTCTCTGCGTAGAACGACGCTGGCTTTCACTCGAGGGACCGATGATGGGTCGGAGCAGTGGCCACGGTGGTCATCGCACCGTGCTATGAACCCCCGCTACCCAGAGTTCGATTCCTGGCTACGGCCAACAGCAGGCGGGTGATGTGTGTGTGCCCCCCCCCCGCCTACACAGACCCGTGCCAACCGGCATGCTGAAGTGGCTTGGAGAGGCTTTCATCCAGCAGCTAATAGGTTAATACTTTATTGGGGGGGGAACCCACATTGCAAAATCGTCCCCTACTGGCGGACTTATACCAGTCTGTGAAACGCAGCAGCTTCATGATAGCCTTGCCCTATAAGAATGGTGCGAATACCAACTGTGCCGATGTAAAAGATTACAGCCGATGATGAACTCCCGATTGGCCAGCGGGGTCAAGCCACTGCTGGATGAAAACATCCACAAACTGTACAGTACATTAGTCTTAAGGCCATACAATCAGCTTGTGTTATGAACATGGGACTCGTTAAATTTAAACGATAAGCCAGTCTCATTCAGCAAAGATTACTTTTAAAAATTTTGAACAGGAACAGTGAGCGTGATTACCACAGCCAGCTGTTCTCATCTTAAGCATCGTCCCCCATAAACATTCAATGGGTTTTTTTGTTGTTGTTGTGCGCTCTGAAAAACAAATCCCGTTGCGTGCACTTTCTTAGACGGCGTTGGCGTCCGCCCAGTCCCACCTCATAGATGTTGGGGTGCCACATTTTCGTCAGAAATCTGAACGTTGGCGGAGAGTAGGGGTAGTCTTTGGGGAACTTCATCTGGGCCTACGGGAAATCGTGACAGAGCAGTACATCCATTAATGAAGGCACCTGTTAACAGACGTTCAACATTCAGGAAATTCACTTGAAGATACATCGTTCATAAGCCAATGTAATGTCCTATTATAAAAAAAAAACTGTAAACTATTTTTGTTCTACCAGGCAAGGCCCACTGAGCGACGTAGCTCTTTTCAGAAGCAACCTGGCCATAAATTATAGCTCAACGAAGTGGCTCATCATCACGTGGACAGCAGTCAAATACTGTAAACGCGTGATGTGGATTCTAAATGCGGAGAGAAAAATCGGAGGACCTGGAAAAAAATCCACGCAACCACAGGGAGAACATGCAAACTATACAGGCGTTAGGGTCGGGATCGAACCCACGACCTCCTGCATACCAGGCGAGGGGGGTTAACATCTTGCCACTGCTGGATGAAGGCCTCCCCATACAGTGTCGGTCATGGGGGTTGTTTCATTATACTTCACCACACTGGTCAGTGCAGGTTGAAGGTCTTACTGACCTTAATATGTGCTCACTTAAAATCACTTGCCCATATGTAAAATTATATGGGTATATCTTTGTATAGCTTGTGAAAGTACGTGTATGGATTAGTGAGCATTTTATATAATGTACACGTGAATATAGATAGCATCTCTAACAAAGATAACTGAGAGCAGAATTCTCAATTTCAAAAGATGACCTTGAAAATGAAAATATTTACTCAGGATACCATCACCCTGAAGAAATGGTAACATTCAAACTGGGATCTTCTGTAACTAGTAGACAATTACTTTTCATTCCCAAACTAAATTTCCTTTTGGGCAGAAAATTCGAACACACCTCGCTCTATAAATCATCTTTCTCTCTGCTCTGAAGGCATATACACGGTAACACTGGTCAGTTGCAAGGCACTGTTGTAAATGAAGACAAGCCTTAAGTACTTTATTTAAGCACATAATGACGAGCTCTGTAAGCTCCTTCGACCCGAAAACAGTAACGTAAAACACCTCAAGTGCTTAACGCCACCTTTGCATCGCTTCAATTGATAAATGAAGGGAACATTTGTTAATGTGCTGTTGTTTGAAATGTGGGAATTTAACTTAATTATAACAGACCCATGTGATGGGCAGCGCCGGGCAGTGAAGCAAAAACCAATATGCACTGGCCAACATGGTGAAGCGTGGTCAAATAACCCCCACAACATGCACAGCGTGGGAAAGACCCTTATCCAGCAGCAGTGGACTGACAAAAGGCCTGTACATGTGCACACAATGAACACATGTACAATCCACTGCTGGATGAGGGCCTCTTCACACTGTGTCAGTCACAGCAATGCCCCCTTCTGTTTGGCAAGGAAATTCTCCGCGAGTCCACAAGGTCTGCTTCAGGAGGGTCCTGCACGGGGCTGTTTGGCCTATTCCATTTACGGAGTTGTTACCCGCTCCGCACAGACGGCGGCTATCAACTTACAAACCCAGAGGATAACGCCGACTTTTATTGCACGCGGCGTCTGCAATGTCCTGCACATCTCCCAAGTACCCTAGGGTCGCGTCTGGTTTAAGCTGTTTATCACCGTTGCTTATTGCAGGTAATGTGACCGACACAAATGTAAATATCAAACCGAACGTGGCATAGGAGTGTACTTATATCAAGAGAATGATAATTATCGATTCACCATCCCTCTCGGCAAGTAATAATAATGGCATTTATTTAATCAGCAAAGCCTCACCAGTCTCGACTCATTTTCAGGAGGGTCCTGCTACACTGACATGTTTTTTTTCTTACTGAACGTCAGAAGAGACTGGAATAGGAGTGTATGTAGAACTTCTTTCGCAACGTACGAAGCCAACCGCGCTCAATCAGGGGTACGGGGGGGAGGAAAGACAACAAACTGAAGACAAAATAGCAAAAGAAAACCCCAAAACAGCAAAGACAAATTCATTAAATGTGCTTCTATCTCTTGGCCTACCTGGTAACCACAGCCTGACAACACTTTTGGGTAATAGCTAACCGTGAATGTTGTAATGTTGCATACAATTTGTTTACGCGAGCCGATCGTGATTATTGTTTTTGTGTCCCCTACAATCATTCGCGTGCAATAATTTGTAGCGGAGTGGTGGTACTATGAACCAGTTTCAAGGACAATGCATATATTATAGTATGTTTTTTTTGTTTGCATTTTGACTGCAGGTATTGTGGTTAATGCAGACATGAATCCTCGTAAAAATGTTTCAGTTTTGTTGACAGAAAAAAGGGGAAAACCCTATTATTACATATTGGTACTGGCAAAGGAGGTCTAAATGATGATGATGATGAGGCCACAAAGAGTTCGAACCCCCGGGTCAGCGGATATCATCAGAAGCGAGCGATAATCTGAAACCAGGGTTCCCTTTTTCTTCACAAACCCACAATGACCAGCGTGGTGAAGTATGGCCAAACGATTCCCACGACTGGCACGGTGTCGAGGCCTTCATCCAGCAGTGGACTGATCGCCAAAGGGCTGCAAAATGATTCGACCGCCACGACCTATCCACCGCTGGATTGAAGGCCTCACCCCTCGCTGTAAATCGGTACAAGACTGAGAGTACAGCAGGTTGTGGTCACTGCATATTGCAATAGCAATCTCTGTTTTATATAAATACAAATGACGATTGTCATTTAAACGACAAAAAGTAGTCTAAAACGTAATTACTTCGTAAATGAACCCCAACCAACAAAGACCGTGATAATCAGAACAATTACGTTAGCCTTGGTAGTAAACAGGTCCAGTGCCGCACTAAAGTTTGTAAAAAAAACCATGTTTCCCAATATCATCATCATCCATGGTCAATTCACTGCTGGATGAAAACATCCTCAAAACTGTACAGTACATTAATCTTAAGGCTATACAATCGGCTCGTGTTGTGAAACACGGGACTCGTTGAATGTAAACGATAAGCCAGTCTTCATTTAGCGCCCGGTTACTTTTTTTAAAGTAAATAGAACAAAGTAAGCCAACATAAGGAGGACCGTGATAATAAAATAAGCATAACTCTAGGAACACAGTAACAGCGTGGTGCTTACTACAGCCAGCTGTTCTCGCCTCGTTAAACATCGCCTACCCGCCCACCCATACACATTAAACACTAACAAACACGAGGCTTCATCTCGGGGCGTTTAAAGTTCACAGTACGAGCCATTTGATGACTTGCGCCTCATTTTAAGTTCACGAAATACTGCCTTTACAACGCGAACCTCTCCGTCTTTACTTAACCTATGTCCGACCCCCCCCCACCCTCACCCTCTCCTCCACCGCATCCCGCCCCGTCCTCGGGACGCAGCGTCGGCGTCGCTCGCTAGTAAAGCCGTAAAAAGCCTTCGCTAGGCCCTCAGCCGCGTCGGAGAGGGCCTCGCAATGATTCGACTAGAATTTGTTTCTTTGTTTTAAACCCCGATTTATTATATAACGTTTTTTTTTGTAAACACGAGGGCATGTCCCTGGGATGGTGGTTCATCGCCGTAGATGCGCGATGGGTGGCCGTCAATGATGTACGTTTACAAATAAGAGTGGCACTGTCGTTGCGTTTGTAATGTGTGCGCCTATGGATTTCTTTCGCGTCGTACCACCGGATTTAGCCTCCCAAGTTCTGCAGCGGCTGTTTGACGACCAATTCTGGTGACATTCACGAGCACCAGTCGCCTCACAGCGGCAGGAGAACTTCACTCGACGATTTTTTGTTGTTGTTTATATGTTCACATTGGATCCCTCTCGTTACCCCAAGCCCCGACATTACAGGGGGGGGACGCGGATGGTAGCTTGGGGGCCCAGCAGGCAGAGTTTGTTAATTTGTTGACTTGAGCTGAGTCACTCTGGCAAATGTATTCACTGTGTGTTGATGAGCGAGATCAGTATAGCAAATGTATTGTGTTATATGTTGATGATCCGGATCATCAACATATAACAAATGTATTGTGTGTTGATGAGCCAGATCAGTATGTGTTGATGAGCCAGATCAGTATAGCAAATGTATTGTGTGTTGATGAGCCAGATCAATATAGCAAATAGATTGTGTGTATATGTTGATGAGCCAGATCAGTATAGCAAATGTATTGTGTGTGTTGATGAGCCAGATCAGTATAGCAAATGTATTGTGTGTGTTGATGAGCCAGATCACTATAGCAAATGTATTGTGTGTGTTGATGAGCCAGATCAGTATAGCAAATGTATTGTGTGTGTTGATGAGCCAGATCACTATAGCAAATGTATTGTGTGTGTTGATGAGCCAGATCGGTATAGCAAATGTATTGTGTGTATATGTTGATGAGCCAGATCAGTATAGCAAATGTATTGTGTGTGTTGATGACCCAGATCAATATAGCAAATGTATTGTGTATTAATATGTTGATGAGCCAGATCAAACTTGATTTACAGCAAATGTATCGTATGTAAATGTATTGTATATATGTTGATGAGACGGGTCACTCTAGTGAATGTTCGTGTATGTACGTTGAACTTCTTTCGCGCCGTACGTAGCCAACCGTGCTAAACGGAGACCACCTGGTCTCATGAGCTCTCAACCTGGTTCAATAAAATAAACTTGAACTAAAAACTTGAACTTTCAATGTAGAAAAAAAAATCCACAGTCAAAACGACAAATCCACCGCCGCAAGCGCCGACAAAGCGGAGGAGAGTCAGCCAGCAGGTCACCTTAAAATATCCGCCCTCGTAGAGGGTGTTTGGCGGCCCGAATATCGCGACCTCCCACACGTAGAGGTCCGCCTCGTCCACCAGGGTGATGGCGAAGCCCTCCATGGGCTCGTCCTGCTGGACACCCTTGAGCTCCCGCAGGAGCGCCTTCTGAGAGGACGACCCTGGTCCCCGTGGGGACGCCATCGGCCCGAGTCTCTTCCGAGTCCTCTCTCCGGGGGTCACCCCAAGATCTCTTCCCTCCGAGTTGCCGAGTCTCCTTCCCCAACCCCCCCCACCCCCGGCCTCCTCTCTTCGAGATCGACCACCAAACCACCACCACCACCCGGGCCGCCCCCAACAGCCTCGAGTCTCCTCCGCAACTCCCGAACGGCGCCGTAGCTTGGGAGGGTGACAAGAGACCATAAATGGTGGTTAAGTTCATTCTAGATTTGAAGTTTTCGTGAGGGCGAGGGTGGATAAGTTGTTTGATCAGACTGCTCGCTCACCTGTCTACTCGCTAAATCGTATACTAACTCAGCCGCTCATTCGCCCACTTTGTTAACCGTTCTGTTATCCACTCACCAACTCGCTAAAATCACGCACACACAACTACTCACTGACTTACTAACTCACTCACTCGCTTGCCTAACCGCTTAAATGCCAAATTCACTCACTCAACCGCACTCTCACCGACACCGCTTCATCATCCACTGAAACTACTTCGCTCGCTCACCCCACACACTCAGCCTCCATCCACTCACCAACTCACCCAGCCCACTCCCTCCCCATCACTCACAAGGTGGATGATGGGTGGTGGACACGCGATGCCAACTCCGCTGTGACCGGAGGGTCGACTCCTTCCTTGGATAGACCTGGAAGAGGCAAAGGTGGTGATGAAGGGGTGAACGTGATGGTGGTGATGATTCCTTAGTGTTGGTGGTGGTGGATATGGTGGTATTGGAGCGATGGTGGTAATTATGAAGGTGATGATGGTAGTGATGGTGTGGAAGGTAGTATTGTTGGTTGTGATGGTGGTGATATCAGTTGTAACAGATGTAGTAGTGGTGGTGGTGACTGAGGGGAGGGATGCAGGTCGTGATGGTGACGATGAGGGTAATGTTGATGGTGGTCTATTATATATCGATGGTGATGGTGATTAAGTTGGGTGTATCGATTGTGATGTTTGTGTTATAAATAATGAAAGGCAGTGACGGTGGTGACATCGATCGTGGATTAAGCGATGATGGTGTTGGTGATTATGGTGGTGTCGGTGATTATGGTGGTGTCGGTGGTCACGGTGGTTATGGTGGTGTCGGTGGTTATGATGGTGTCGGTGGTTATGGTGGTGTTGGTGGTGTCAGTGATTACGGTGGTGTCGGTGGTCACGGTGGTTATGGTGGTGTCGGTGGTTACGGTGTCCGTGATTTTGGTGGAGTCGGTGGTTACGGTGGTGTCGGTGGTTATGGTGGTGATCGTGGTAACTAAGAATGACCGGAACAAATACAGTATGTGCAACAGGGTGGTTGCGTAAAAGGAGACAGAAGTCGCTGGATGGTTGTGATGGTGGTGGCGGCTGTGATGGTGGTTGTGATAGCTGTGATGGTTGTGATGGTGGTGATGATTGTGATGGTGGTGATGGTTGTGGTGGTGATGGTTGTGGTGGTGATGGTTGTGGTGGTGGTGGTGGTTTTGATGGTTGTGATGGTGATGGTGGTTGTGATGGTTGTGATGGTGGTTGTGATGGTGGTGGTGACGATGCAGTGTGGTTGTGATGGTGGTGGGGACGATGCAGTGTGGTTATGATGGTGGTGGTTGTGATGGTTATGATGGTGATGGTTATGATGGTGGTGGTTGTGATGGTGGTGGTTGTGATGGTGGTGGTGACGATGCAGTGTGGTTGTGATGGTGGTGGTGGTTGTGATGGTGGTGGTGACGATGCAGTGTGGTTGTGATGGTGGTGATGGTTATGATGGTGGTGGTTGTGATGGTGGTGGTTGTGATGGTGGTGATGGTTGTGATGGTGGTGGTGACGGATGCAGTGTGGTTATGATGGTGGTGATGGTTGATGGTGGTGGTTTGTGATGGGTGTGATGGTGGTTGTGATGGGTGTGATGGTGGTTGTGATGGGTGTGATGGTGGTTGTGATGGTGGTTGTGATGGTTGTGGTGACGATGCAGTGTGCTTGTGATGGTGGTGATGGTTATGGTGGTGGTTGTGATGGGTGTGATGGTGTTTGTGATGGTTGTGATGGCGGTGGTGGTGACGATGCAGTGTGGTTGTGATAGCGGTGGTTGTGATGGTTGTGGTGGTGATGACGATGCAGTGTGGTTGTGATGGTGGTGTTTGTTGTTGTGATGGTGGTGGTTGTGATGGGTGTGATGGTTGTGATGGTGGTGGTTGTGATGGTGGTGTTTGTTGCTGTGATGGTTGTGATGGTTGTGGTGGTGACGATGCAGTGTGGTTGTGTCACATTCACAGCCGGTCCGTGGTGAGACGCGGGCGCGCGGGGTGGGGGGGTTGAAGTTTGGGTTGCCCCCCTCCCTCCCGCCACCAGCAAAACACCAACAAACAAGAGCGGCCACAACAACAACAACACGACAACAACAACAACACGACAACAACAACAACACACGGAGGGAGACGACACAACAGAGTCAGCCCACGATGATGGCTCGCTCCTCAATAAATTCCAACAGCCGACAGATAAACGCGCCGCCTTTTGTTGTTGTTGTTGTTGTTGTTTACTCTCAACAACGACAACAACAACACGACAACAACAACAACACGACAGACGTGATCAAGGACGTTGTTACGCACCGGGATCGACGTCTCTCGCTCGGCAGCAGCAGCAGGAGCAGCAGCAGCAGGAGGAGGCGCTCTGAAAATGGCTGTCAGCTGAGTTCGCTTTGTGTGACGACACCGGGCGTCGTGTTTCAGCCTCCAACTCCTCCTCCCTCCCTCATCATCATTCCTCCTCCCTCCCTTATCATTCCTCCTCCCTCCCTCATCATCATCATTCCTCTTCCTCCTCCCTCCCTCCCTCATTCCTCCTCCCTCCCTCCCTCCCTCATTCCTCCTCCCTCCCTCATTCCTCCTCCCTCCCTCATCATTCCTCCTCCCTCCCTCCTCCGTCATCATTCCTCCACCTCCACCCTCCCTCCCTCATCATCATCATTCCTCCTCCCTCCCTCCCTCATCATCATTCCTCTTCCTTCCCTCCCTCATCATTACTCTTCCTCCTCCCTCCCTCATCATCATTCCTCTTCCTCCTCCCTCATCATCATTCCTCTTCCTCCTCCCTCCCTCCCTCATCATCATTCCTCTTCCTTCCCTCCCTCATCATTCCTCCTCCTCCCTCCTCCTCCACCCTCCCTCCCTCATCATCATCATTCCTCCTCCCTCCCTCCCTCCCTCATCATCATTCCTCTTCCCTCCCTCATCATTCCTCTTCCTCCTCCCTCCCTCATCATCATTCCTCTTCCTCCTCCCTCATCATCATTCCTCTTCCTCCTCCCTCCCTCCCTCATCATCATTCCTCTTCCTCCGCCCTCCATCATAATTACTCTTCCTCCTCCCTCATCATCATTATTCCTCTTTCCTCCCTCATCATCATTCCTTCTCCTCCATCCCTCATCATCATTCCTCCTCCTCCCTCTCTCATCATCATTCCTCTTCCTCCTCCCTCCCTCTTCATCATTCCTCCTCTTCCTCCGCCGACCGAGAAGGTGGAGAGACGATGACACACAGAGCATTAACGCCACACACAAACACAGACGGTGACACACAGGGCACTAACACCACACACACACAGAGACGGTGACACACAGGGCACTAACACCACACACAGATACGGTGACACACAGGGCACTAACACCACACACAAACACAGACGGTGACACACAGGGCACTAACACCACACACAGATACGGTGACACACAGGGCACTAACACCACACACACACAGAGACGATGACACACAGGGCACTAACACCTCACACACACACAGACGATGACACACAGGGCACTAACACCTCACACACACACACAGACGGTGACACACAGGGCACTAACACCACACACACACAGAGACGATGACACACAGGGCACTAACACCACACACACACAGAGACGATGACACACAGGGCACTAACACCACACACACACAGACGGTGACACACAGAGCACTAACACCACACACACACAGAGACGGTGACACACAGGGCACTAACACCACACACACACACAGAGACGGTGACACACAGGGCACTAACATCACACACACACAGAGACGATGACACACAGGGCACTAACACCACACACACAGAGACGATGACACACAGGGCACTAACACCTCTCACACACACACACAGAGACGGTGACACACAGGGCACTAACACCTCACACACACACAGAGACGATGACACACAGGGCACTAACACCACAACACACAGAGAGACGGTGACACACAGGGCACTAACACCACAACACACACAGAGACGGTGACACACAGGGCACTAACACCACACACACAGAGACGATGACACACAGGGCACTAACACCTCTCACACACACACACAGAGACGGTGACACACAGGGCACTAACACCTCACACACACACAGAGACGATGACACACAGGGCACTAACACCACAACACACACAGAGACGGTGACACACAGGGCACTAACACCACACACACACAGAGACGGTGACACACAGGGCACTAACACCACACACACAGAGAGACGATGACACACAGGGCACTAACCCCACACACACACACAGAGACGGTGACACACAGGGCACTAACACCACACACACACAGAGACGATGACACACAGGGCACTAACACCACACACACACACAGAGACGATGACACACAGGGCACTAACACCACACACACAGAGACGATGACACACAGGGCACTAACACCACACACACACAGAGACGGTGACACACAGGGCACTAACACCACACACACACAGAGACGGTGACACACAGGGCACTAACACCACACACAGATACGGTGACACACAGGGCACTAACACCACACACAAACACAGACGGTGACACACAGGGCACTAACACCACACACAGATACGGTGACACACAGGGCACTAACACCACACACACACAGAGACGATGACACACAGGGCACTAACACCTCACACACACACAGACGATGACACACAGGGCACTAACACCTCACACACACACACAGACGGTGACACACAGGGCACTAACACCACACACACACAGAGACGATGACACACAGGGCACTAACACCACACACACACAGAGACGATGACACACAGGGCACTAACACCACACACACACAGACGGTGACACACAGAGCACTAACACCACACACACACAGAGACGGTGACACACAGGGCACTAACACCACACACACACACAGAGACGGTGACACACAGGGCACTAACATCACACACACACAGAGACGATGACACACAGGGCACTAACACCACACACACAGAGACGATGACACACAGGGCACTAACACCTCTCACACACACACACAGAGACGGTGACACACAGGGCACTAACACCTCACACACACACAGAGACGATGACACACAGGGCACTAACACCACAACACACAGAGAGACGGTGACACACAGGGCACTAACACCACAACACACACAGAGACGGTGACACACAGGGCACTAACACCACACACACAGAGACGATGACACACAGGGCACTAACACCTCTCACACACACACACAGAGACGGTGACACACAGGGCACTAACACCTCACACACACACAGAGACGATGACACACAGGGCACTAACACCACAACACACACAGAGACGGTGACACACAGGGCACTAACACCACACACACACAGAGACGGTGACACACAGGGCACTAACACCACACACACAGAGAGACGATGACACACAGGGCACTAACCCCACACACACACACAGAGACGGTGACACACAGGGCACTAACACCACACACACACAGAGACGATGACACACAGGGCACTAACACCACACACACACACAGAGACGATGACACACAGGGCACTAACACCACACACACAGAGACGATGACACACAGGGCACTAACACCACACACACACAGAGACGGTGACACACAGGGCACTAACACCACACACACACACACAGAGACGATGACACACAGGGCACTAACACCACACACACAGAGACGATGACACACAGGGCACTAACACCACACACACACAGAGACGGTGACACACAGGGCACTAACACCACACACACACACAGACGGTGACACACAGGGCACTAACACCACACACACACACAGAGACGGTGACACACAGGGCACTAACACCACACACACAGAGACGGTGACACACAGGGCACTAACACCACACACACACAGAGACGGTGACACACAGGGCACTAACACCACACACACACACAGACGGTGACACACAGGGCACTAACACCTCACACACACACAGAGACGGTTACACACAGGGCACTAACGCCTCACACACACAGAGACGGTGACACAGAGGGCACTAACACCACACACACACAGAGACGGTGACACACAGGGCACTAACACCACACACACACAGAGACGATGACACACAGAGCACTAACACCACACACACACAGAGACGATGACACACTGGGCACTAACACCACACACACAGAGAGACGATGACACACAGGGCACTAACACCACACACACACAGAGACGGTGACACACAGGGCACTAACACCTCACACACACAGAGACGATGACACACAGGGCACTAACACCTCTCACACACACACACACAGAGACGGTGACACACAGGGCACTAACACCTCTCACACACACACACAGAGATGGTGACACACAGGGCACTAACACCTCACACACACACAGAGACGATGACACACAGGGCACTAACACCACACACACAGAGACGATGACACACAGGACACTAACACCTCACACACACAGAGACGGTGACACACAGGGCACTAACACCACACACACACAGAGACGGTGACACACAGGGCACTAACACCACACACACACACAGACGATGACACACAGGGCACTAACACCACACACACAGAGACGGTGACACACAGGGCACTAACACCTCACACACAGAGACGGTGACACACAGGGCACTAACACCACACACACAAAGACGGTGGCACACAGGGCACTAACACCACACACACACAGAGACGATGACACACAGGGCACTAACACCACACACACACAGAGACGGTGACACACAGGGCACTAACACCACACACACAGAGACGGTGACACACAGGGCACTAACACCACACACACACACAGACGATGACACACAGGGCACTAACACCACACACACACAGAGACGATGACACACAGGGCACTAACACCACACACACAGAGACGGTGACACACAGGGCACTAACACCACACACACACACACAGACGATGACACACAGGGCACTAACACCACACACACAGAGACGGTGACACACAGGGCACTAACACCTCACACACACAGAGACGGTGACACACAGGGCACTAACACCACACACACACAGAGACGATGACACACAGGGCACTAACACCACACACACACACACAGACGGTGACACACAGGGCACTAACACCACACACACACAGACGATGACACACAGGGCACCAACACCACACACACACACAGAGACGGTGACACACAGGGCACTAACACCACACACACACAGACGATGACACACAGGGCACTAACACCTCACACACAGAGACGGTGACACACAGGGCACTAACACCACACACACAAAGACGGTGACACACAGGGCACTAACACCACACACACAGAGACGGTGACACACAGGGCACTAACACCTCACACACACACAGAGACGATGACACACAGGGCACTAACACCACACACACAGAGACGATGACACACAGGACACTAACACCTCACACACACAGAGACGGTGACACACAGGGCACTAACACCACACACACACAGAGACGGTGACACACAGGGCACTAACACCACACACACACACAGACGATGACACACAGGGCACTAACACCACACACACAGAGACGGTGACACACAGGGCACTAACACCTCACACACAGAGACGGTGACACACAGGGCACTAACACCACACACACAAAGACGGTGACACACAGGGCACTAACACCACACACACACAGAGACGATGACACACAGGGCACTAACACCACACACACACAGAGACGGTGACACACAGGGCACTAACACCACACACACAGAGACGGTGACACACAGGGCACTAACACCACACACACACACAGACGATGACACACAGGGCACTAACACCAAACACACAGAGACGGTGACACACAGGGCACTAACACCTCACACACAGAGACGGTGACACACAGGGCACTAACACCACACACACAAAGACGGTGACACACAGGGCACTAACACCACACACACACAGAGACGATGACACACAGGGCACTAACACCACACACACACAGAGACGGTGACACACAGGGCACTAACACCACACACACAGAGACGGTGACACACAGGGCACTAACACCACACACACACACAGACGATGACACACAGGGCACTAACACCACACACACACAGAGACGATGACACACAGGGCACTAACACCACACACACAGAGACGGTGACACACAGGGCACTAACACCACACACACACACACAGAGACGATGACACACAGGGCACTAACACCACACACACAGAGACGGTGACACACAGGGCACTAACACCTCACACACACAGAGACGGTGACACACAGGGCACTAACACCACACACACACAGAGACGATGACACACAGGGCACTAACACCACACACACACACAGAGACGGTGACACACAGGGCACTAACACCACACACACAGAGACGGTGACACACAGGGCACTAACACCTCACACACACAAAGACGGTGACACACAGGGCACTAACACCACACACACACAGAGACGATGACACACAGGGCACTAACACCACACACACACAGAGACGGTGACACACAGGGCACTAACACCACACACACAGAGACGGTGACACACAGGGCACTAACACCACACACAGACGATGACACACAGGGCACTAACACCAAACACACAGAGACGGTGACACACAGGGCACTAACACCTCACACACAGAGACGGTGACACACAGGGCACTAACACCACACACACAAAGACGGTGACACACAGGGCACTAACACCACACACACACAGAGACGATGACACACAGGGCACTAACACCACACACACACAGAGACGGTGACACACAGGGCACTAACACCACACACACAGAGACGGTGACACACAGGGCACTAACACCACACACACACACAGACGATGACACACAGGGCACTAACACCACACACACACAGAGACGATGACACACAGGGCACTAACACCACACACACAGAGACGGTGACACACAGGGCACTAACACCACACACACACACACAGAGACGATGACACACAGGGCACTAACACCACACACACAGAGACGGTGACACACAGGGCACTAACACCTCACACACACAGAGACGGTGACACACAGGGCACTAACACCACACACACACAGAGACGATGACACACAGGGCACTAACACCACACACACACAGAGACGGTGACACACAGGGCACTAACACCACACACACACAGACGATGACACACAGGGCACCAACACCACACACACACACAGAGACGGTGACACACAGGGCACTAACACCACACACACACAGACGATGACACACAGGGCACTAACACCTCACACACAGAGACGGTGACACACAGGGCACTAACACCACACACACAAAGACGGTGACACACGGGCACTAACACCACACACACAGAGACGGTGACACACAGGGCACTAACACCACACACACACACAGAGACGATGACACACAGGGCACTAACACCACACACACAGAGACGGTGACACACAGGGCACTAACACCTCACACACACAGAGACGGTGACACACAGGGCACTAACACCACACACACACAGAGACGATGACACACAGGGCACTAACACCACACACACACACAGAGACGGTGACACACAGGGCACTAACACCACACACACACAGACGATGCCACACAGGGCACTAACACCTCACACACACAGAGACGGTGACACACAGGGCACTAACACCACACACACACAGAGACGGTGACACACAGGGCACTAACACCACACACACAGAGACGGTGACACACAGGGCACTAACACCACACACACACAGAGACGATGACACATAGGGCACTAACACCACACACACAGACGATTACACACAGGGCACTAACACCACACACACAGAGACGATGACACACAGGGCACTAACACCACACACACACACAGAGACGGTGACACACAGGGCACTAACACCACACACAAACAGACGATGACACACAGGGCACTAACACCTCACACACAGAGACGGTGATACACAGGGCACTAACACCACACACACAAAGACGGTGACACACAGGGCACTAACACCACACACACAGAGACGGTGACACACAGGGCACTAACACCTCACACACACACAGAGACGATGACACACAGGGCACTAACACCACACACACAGAGACGATGACACACAGGACACTAACACCTCACACACACAGAGACGGTGACACACAGGGCACTAACACCACACACACACAGAGACGGTGACACACAGGGCACTAACACCACACACACACACAGACGATGACACACAGGGCACTAACACCACACACACAGAGACGGTGACACACAGGGCACTAACACCTCACACACAGAGACGGTGACACACAGGGCACTAACACCACACACACAAAGACGGTGACACACAGGGCACTAACACCACACTCACACAGAGACGATGACACACAGGGCACTAACACCACACACACACAGAGACGGTGACACACAGGGCACTAACACCACACACACAGAGACGGTGACACACAGGGCACTAACACCACACACACACACAGACGATGACACACAGGGCACTAACACCAAACACACAGAGACGGTGACACACAGGGCACTAACACCTCACACACAGAGACGGTGACACACAGGGCACTAACACCACACACACAAAGACGGTGACACACAGGGCACTAACACCACACACACACAGAGACGATGACACACAGGGCACTAACACCACACACACACAGACGATGCCACACAGGGCACTAACACCTCACACACACAGAGACGGTGACACACAGGGCACTAACACCACACACACACAGAGACGGTGACACACAGGGCACTAACACCACACACACAGAGACGGTGACACACAGGGCACTAACACCACACACACACAGAGACGATGACACATAGGGCACTAACACCACACACACAGACGATTACACACAGGGCACTAACACCACACACACAGAGACGATGACACACAGGGCACTAACACCACACACACACACAGAGACGGTGACACACAGGGCACTAACACCACACACACACAGACGATGACACACAGGGCACTAACACCTCACACACAGAGACGGTGACACACAGGGCACTAACACCACACACACAAAGACGGTGACACACAGGGCACTAACACCACACACACAGAGACGGTGACACACAGGGCACTAACACCTCACACACACACAGAGACGATGACACACAGGGCACTAACACCACACACACAGAGACGATGACACACAGGACACTAACACCTCACACACACAGAGACGGTGACACACAGGGCACTAACACCACACACACACAGAGACGGTGACACACAGGGCACTAACACCACACACACACACAGACGATGACACACAGGGCACTAACACCACACACACAGAGACGGTGACACACAGGGCACTAACACCTCACACACAGAGACGGTGACACACAGGGCACTAACACCACACACACAAAGACGGTGACACACAGGGCACTAACACCACACACACACAGAGACGATGACACACAGGGCACTAACACCACACACACACAGAGACGGTGACACACAGGGCACTAACACCACACACACAGAGACGGTGACACACAGGGCACTAACACCACACACACACACAGACGATGACACACAGGGCACTAACACCAAACACACAGAGACGGTGACACACAGGGCACTAACACCTCACACACAGAGACGGTGACACACAGGGCACTAACACCACACACACAAAGACGGTGACACACAGGGCACTAACACCACACACACACAGAGACGATGACACACAGGGCACTAACACCACACACACACAGAGACGGTGACACACAGGGCACTAACACCACACACACAGAGACGGTGACACACAGGGCACTAACACCACACACACACACAGACGATGACACACAGGGCACTAACACCACACACACACAGAGACGATGACACACAGGGCACTAACACCACACACACAGAGACGGTGACACACAGGGCACTAACACCACACACACACACACAGAGACGATGACACACAGGGCACTAACACCACACACACAGAGACGGTGACACACAGGGCACTAACACCTCACACACACAGAGACGGTGACACACAGGGCACTAACACCACACACACACAGAGACGATGACACACAGGGCACTAACACCACACACACACACAGAGACGGTGACACACAGGGCACTAACACCACACACACACAGACGATGACACACAGGGCACCAACACCACACACACACACACAGACGGTGACACACAGGGCACTAACACCACACACACACAGACGATGACACACAGGGCACTAACACCTCACACACAGAGACGGTGACACACAGGGCACTAACACCACACACACAAAGACGGTGACACACAGGGCACTAACACCACACACACAGAGACGGTGACACACAGGGCACTAACACCACACACACACACAGAGACGATGACACACAGGGCACTAACACCACACACACAGAGACGGTGACACACAGGGCACTAACACCTCACACACACAGAGACGGTGACACACAGGGCACTAACACCACACACACACAGAGACGATGACACACAGGGCACTAACACCACACACACACACAGAGACGGTGACACACAGGGCACTAACACCACACACACACAGACGATGCCACACAGGGCACTAACACCTCACACACACAGAGACGGTGACACACAGGGCACTAACACCACACACTCACAGAGACGGTGACACACAGGGCACTAACACCACACACACAGAGACGGTGACACACAGGGCACTAACACCACACACACACAGAGACGATGACACATAGGGCACTAACACCACACACACAGACGATTACACACAGGGCACTAACACCACACACACAGAGACGATGACACACAGGGCACTAACACCACACACACACACAGACGATGACGCACAGGGCACTAACACCACACACACACAGACGATGACACACAGGGCACTAACACCACACACACAGAGACGATGACACACAGGGCACTAACACCTCACACACACAGAGACGATGACACACAGGGCACCAACCCCACACAAAGATCCCCCACTCCACCCCGATGCCCATGAACAGACTGTTGGGGGCAAGTGCTCATAATCACGGAGGTTTGCTTGTTTGGGTTAATATCGAGTAAAATATAAACGTGGTGCCGTTAAACCAGCCACCACCAACATTGACCGGCGAAACGAATTGTAAATGTGTGTGTAGTGGATTTACTCTCCAACACACAACCGGTTAGTGCTGAACTATAGTATAATACACTATACTATAAACTGCACTATACACTACACTATAAACCAGTGACGTGCGGTGAGGTCAATGGCTGGGGAGGCACTGGCTAGTGTCAGAGCCAGATTCACACACGTAGGGGGGCGTGGCCTCACCGTGGGGGCGTGGCCTCACTGGGGGCGTGGTCTCACTGAGGGGGCGTGACCTCACGGAGGGGCGTGGCCTCATTGAGAGGGGGCGTGTTAGACACGTGGGCCCGCGTGTGGCACCGTCTTTGCGTGATCCGCTAACTGTGCCCCGTTCCACGAGTGTGCGTTGCGTGTGTTGACAGGTCGTGGCGATCAGCAACCACCCCGCCAAGACGCCCCCACGTTGCCTTTGGTCGTGGGTCTCGCTTTGCAATGTTTCGGCGTCGAGGGAGCGTCAACAGGAGTGGCGAGATCGTATATCTTCGTGTGTTGCGCGGAACTTTCAAGTGACATTTTCCATTCGCGTTGTGCCCCGAGCCCCGGGCAGCTCTGCGGTCTCGTAGTTTTTGCGGGTTCACGGTGTGCCGCGGCGGAGACACTGACACAGCCACCCGCCGAGACGCGCCTGCTATCAAGCCCAGAGGCTGCACGGGCGTCCGTCTTCTGAGGATGCACGGACGTGGTCATGATTGGTCGGGGGGATGGCGGTGGTATAGGCACCCAGAGTTCAGTTGAGTTTATTTATTAGGTCTAGCCCTGTGAGCCATTCGGCTCTTGAATCGGGTGCAACCGCAACAAACAAAAAAAACGCGAACAAGAAAAACATCTTAAAAGTGACTACGCGCAAACAGAAAAATCCAGGGAAAAAACGGCAAAGTCTTCCGGAAAGAAAAAAAAACACCGTATATCAACGCTGCGTGCAATAATCCCAGTGGGATGCAAGTCAAACAATAACAACCACAAGACGATTTAGAGGTTTCTGTGGCCGCTCGCTTTGTGACGTTCGTTATTACAAATCCAAGGGGTCTCCACCGTCTCGTATTCACCACCTACAGTCCCAGGGGTGGGTGGGGAATCTTTTTTTCTGCCCAGGGCCATTTGTATATTTACATAACATCATTCGCGGGCCATACAAAATTATCAACTTAAAAATTTGCACCGTTAAATTTGGTGAAACATTCAATTAACTCGCCCCTAATGCGATGGCTGGAACTGCTCCTCTTTGGTGAGGCGTGTGGTGATGTTAGCCGGCATTGACGATGTTGCTGCTACTCGCAACTGCTTTTCCAGGTTTGCTCCCCTAGATTTATTGAATTTCGAGTCCCGCCTGCGGTTGCCTTGGCAGGGCCAGAGACCCAAATGATTTCACGGGGCCTTACACGGCCCGCGGGCCAGGACGTTCCCAACCCCTGACCTACACACACACACGGGTGCGTTGCGGCTCTTAAAATGTTGAGTTGTTTGTCTATCTTTGGCCGAATTTCTCACTGAATGGCTCTGCTCGTTGGCGTTTTGGTTGCCGACCGCTGGTGCACCGATTGCATGACAAGAGCTGTGGATAACCCCGCACGATTTTGTGTCATTGCGGTGTCCGCGGTGCAGGTGAGGAGCGGTGGCGTGGAGGTTAGTGCGCTATGCTGCGCTACGATTCCCAGCTCACTGCCAACACCGGTGACGATCATCTGAATCGGTTCATGGACTCCCTTGGGTCGACTTTCAACCGTAAATGACTACCCGTGACGGTCTGTAAACATCGCCACTGGGGAGACAAAGGCGGCCGGGCGTGGTGCTGGCCACCCTCGTGTGTGCCGTTCCGGGCCTTAATAGATGCTGCTCGCTAACAGCACTTGCCCCAACAGTCTGCTAAGGTTACACGGGGGGGGGGGATCTTTTGTCTTTGCGTTGCAGGCGGGGAGCGGTGGCGTAGTGGTTTATTGAACTGCGATACAAACCCGGCGACCCGAGTTTAAATCCCCCGCTCACAAAACAACGTCGATGGCGAATATCTGAACCGGTCCTGGGCCTCCACTCGGTCGAATCAGCCTAAGACGAGTGCCTTGTGCACGGTTTGTAAACAATCAGCACCGGGTAAGGGGCCGTCCATAAATGACGTCACGCGATTTTGGACGATTTTTGACCCCCCCCTCAACCCTAGTCACACGGCGTCACAAAAAGTCAGACCCCCCCCCCCCACAAATATGACGTCACAAAGCTCTGCCCCCCCCCCCCCCGAAAACCATATTTCCATTTTGAAAATAAAACATGCTTCAAATCTCTTTAAACTATTGTCATTGTAGTGCGTATTTAATGTGGCGCTGCACTCTGATGTTGTAGGTAGAAAACATTTATTAAAAAGTCTATTTAATTAAGTAGAACGTGTTGTCTATATTTATTTAAAGTTGCGCATTTTGATGCGACGTCACATTTCTCAAACCTCCCCCCCCCCTCGTCACACATCGTCACAAATGTCTGACCCCCCCCCCCCCCCATGTGTGTGACGTCATTTATGGACGACCCCTAAGGGCGCGGTGCTGGCCACTCACCCCCTTGTGTGGCGTGCCGGCCTTAAAAGGCGCTCGCCAACAGCACTTGCCCCAACAGTCTGTTAATGCCGATATGGGTGAATCTTTGTCTTGCAAGTCGGAGGTGTCTCACACACACGCGCGCACACTGCTTCGGGCATTTTACCTGTATCACAGCTTCTGGGGCATCACCATCAGCCGTGATCTACCCACGGTAACATTAACATCTATTCTAGATTTAAAGCTTAACATCTTCCACAAGCCAGAGGGGCACGATCCATCCACCACCTGCATAGGAGCTGGTTTCATGTTTCGTCTAAATTTGTGTATGTCCTCTAATCCTCTTCCCGTCACTCATTGTGACTCCAAGCATGTAGCCTTCCCTATGCGTCTTTACGCGCATTCAAAAACATCAAAGGGGCCGTCCATAAATGGCGTCATACACCTAGGGGCGGGGGGGAGGGGTCAGACATTTGTGACGATGTGTGACGAGGGGGGGGGGCGTGTTTGAGAAATGTGACGTCGCATCAAAATGCGCAACTTTAAATAAATATAGAATTGTTATAACAACGCTAATTGTTATAACAACACTCCTACAACATCAAAGTGCAGCGCCACATTAAATACGCGCTACAATGGCAATAGTTTAAAGCGATTTGAAGCATATTCTTGGTTCTTTCGGTAAAGTCACCACGTAGAAGGGAAACAATAAAATAATAAAAATATAAAACAATAAAATTCTCACGACGTTTCGACTGCAACACAAGCAATCATCATCAGGTGTGAAAACCACAGCAAGAAAATTTGAAAACCACATCAAGAAAATTTGAAATTTTCTCGCTGTGGTTTTCACACCTGATGATGATTGCTTGTGTTGCAGTCGAAACGTCGTGAGAATTTTATTGTTTTATATTTTTATTATTTTATTGTTTTCCTTCTACGTGGTGACTTTACCGAAAGAACCAAGAATATGAATCCCTGCAGTCACGAAAGCTTTAAATCAAGATTTGAAGCATGTTTTATTTTCGAAATGGAAATATAGTTGGGGGGGGGGGCAGAGCTTTGTGACGTCATATTTGAGGGGGGGTCTGACTTTTTATGACGCTGTGTGACGAAGAGGGGGGGGGGTTCAAAAATCGTCCAAAATCGCGTGACGTCATTTATGGACGGCCCCAAATGTCAACTTGTAACGTGGCCGCGCGTGTTAAGGCAGCAACCACTTGGCGAGCTGGCGCTGAATTCCACCCGCAAGCTCCGCAGTCCTCTACGTATGAACGCCAACTTGTCACGTGCCGCCGCCACCGCAGTGTCCACTCGCTCTCGAAGAGAGAGAGACAGATAGCGAGAGGACGAGTGAGAGTAGCGTGGGCGGCGGCGGGGCGAACAACAACAACAGATGAGCCGGTAAGACAACAGCCAGGCGGTAAAGCCGGCACCAAATTACCCCTGCAAGCTCTGCGGTCCTCTACATATGAAGGTGTTACTGACCAGTTAATAAGTGCTTTACACGTTGGAGCACCCGGAGAGAACCCACACGTGCAAGGGGGGGGGGGGGGGGGGGGTTGGGCCCACATTTAGCTATTACCGCCTTCTGTTGGCAAGCCAGGGAATTGCACCGCACGTGCGCTGCCTCCCATCTCTCCTTCGTATTTCTTCGTCAATGTTTTTCTTTGGGTGTGGAGGAAAACAAATTATGAATGAATTGGAGTGCCGGGGAAATAATTAATATTAAAAAAAAAACTTTTTTTTAAAACACGCTTTAATGAAATGTACCGTACTAGTAATGTCAAAACTCCACAACTCCAGGAAGTGGCCCAGAAGCTTGCCACAACGTAAGGGGGACCATGGTCATTCACAGCCAACGTCAGTTAACAGTGGACAATTAGATCCAAGCCGAAACAAATAACATATAAAAAAGAAAGTTTAAAATATATTTTATTTTTAATGACAGAATATAGTATTGTCATCAGTATGACATCAGTATACCAAGTTTGCAGTCGATACCACATTGGGAAGTGGGTTAAAATTGAGTTACAATATTTGAGGATACAACAATAACAACAACAGAGTGAGTTAAAAAAAGCGTGTAAAAATAATATATGAATTCTTTGATATACATGTATATATACACACACCGTATAAATATGGGCAATGCATAGGGTGCCCTTGCTGGCTAATCCGCCCGCAGACCAACCGATGGCTCGTGTGACTGTCACGCGCCGTTTTATTGTTTTTCTCAAAAATATTTTATTGCCCACAAACAATCAGCATACCGTCATTGCTGAATGCAACATTTACATTTCGGAGGCACACGCACCGACACGCATGTTCGCAAACCACGCGAATGCACGGTTGTGCAATTTGCAAGTGACGTTGTGCTGCTGCGTCCTCGCTCCCAGGCTTGTGCCTCCGAGTATCCGCCAATCCGCGGTGGTGAAGTGCGGGGAGACCATCGTACCGGCAGCGGATTGACAACATCGTTGCACGATATAGGAATAGCTTTTTGACCCTTTTAACTGGCACAAAAACTGACACCTTTATTCAAGGCATCATGTTTGCAATAACCACAACACAAGCAGTCAAAATGCAAACAAAAAAGACAACTCTGATAATAATATTGGCACTGTCCTTGAATTTGATTGGTCCACACCCGAGACGGCTTTTCTTAGAGCCCAGTCTCCACTGGTGTTGGACCAGAAGACGCCAAAAGGCGTACAACGCTGTAGTGCACGTGGTGTCAGTGCCGGATTATCCTTGTAGCAAACGTAGCTTACATGTGTGCTACGGGTCCCGCACTTTCAAGGGCCCCGCGCTTTCAAGGGCCCCGCGCTAAACGCTTTCAAGCTATCAATTCCGGTTCAGTGATTCTGCACCTGCTCTGTTACTATAGTACTATACCGCCTTCGACTTTTATGAACGGCCGGGTGTTTCCAGGTTAACGATTTGTCGTATTATCTGTGGCTGTATAGCGAATGAAAAAATACAACTACTTTACTGTGCAAGTAAAAAAAACCCAGTGTTTTCATATTTACGCGTTTTTTTTTTTCAAATATTTAGGGCCCCTTTATAACAACATCATGCTACAGGCCCTGCTCTGGCTTCATCCGGCACTGTGTGGTGTACGTTAAATATGGTCACGTCACCCCGTGCGGCCCCAACGGCAGACCGCTGCGTTCGCCACCCTGGTTGCGACGTGAAGACAAAACGAGGAAGAACGAGCGCGCGTATACGTACTCAGTGATCGCGTAACCCTTGCCAGCACCGTGTTTGGCCCCTGAAGTATTTTACTTGGCAGTTCAGAAGCCGACGACGAGTACAGCAGCTTGTCAGGGCGTACTTGCGAAGAGTCCGAGGAATGCTCACCCCGGGCCCTCAATACTCTGATAGTGCGCTGTTATCGAGTTGTACGCCTTTTGGCGTCTTCTGGTCCAACACCAGTGGAGACTGGGCTCTAAGAAAAGCCGTCTCGGGTGTGGACCAATCAAATTCAAGGACAGTGCATATTTTTATCAGCGTTGTCTCTTTTGTTTGCATTTTGACTGCTTGTGTTGTGGTTATTGCAAACATGATGCCTTGAATAAAGGTGTCAGTTTTTGTGCCAGTTAAAAAGGTAAAACCTATTACTATAGTCCCAACTTACTCTGGTTTTGTGTTTGCAAGAGGTTTTTTTTAATGGTAAAAATCCTCTTTGTCAGTGTACGTGCGTTGAACTTCTTTCGCGCCGTACGTAGCCGACCGTGCTAATTGGAGGTGCGGGGGAGAACAACAAACTAAACACAACAAGCAGTTCTAAAGAAATGAGTTTGTCAATATAGATGACTTAAAAGTGCAATGCTCCAAGTGGCTTCTCTGATATCGGAGGGAAGAGCTTTCCAGAAGGCCGCATCATCATCACCATCACATACTCGTGTGTATGTTAAACTTCTTTCACACCGTACGTAGCCAACCGTGCTAATGGGAAGTGCGGTGGAAGGACGATAAATGTATGAACGTCATTTGGCGATACTGTGTTGGGCAGTGCTGTAAAGAGGTGCAATTTGGCCGGGTTTCAATGGCGCAGGTCCCGAACCCGCTACACAACTTCATACCGAAGCGTTTGCTAAACTTCATACCGAAGTGTTTGCTAAACTTCATACCGAAGTGTTTGCTAAACTTCATACCGAAGCATATACTAAACTTTATACCGAAGCGTATACTAAACTTCATACCAAAGTGTATTCTAAACGTCATACCGAAGTGTATACTAAACTTCATACCGAAGCGTATACTAAA
The DNA here is from genome assembly GCF_048934315.1 of Petromyzon marinus. Classification (NCBI taxonomy): domain Eukaryota; kingdom Metazoa; phylum Chordata; class Hyperoartia; order Petromyzontiformes; family Petromyzontidae; genus Petromyzon; species Petromyzon marinus. Next base: position 6,253,844 of record NC_133723.1, read on the forward strand.
CTTCATACCGAAGCATATACTATACTTCATACCGAAGTGTTTGCTAAACTTCATACGGAAGCATATACTAAACTTCATACCGAAGCATATACTAAACTTTATACCGAAGCGTATACTAAACTTCATACCAAAGTGTATTCTAAACGTCATACCGAAGTGTATACTAAACTTCATACCGAAGCGTATACTAAACTTCATACCGAAGCATATACTATACTTCATACCGAAGTGTTTGCTAAACTTCATACGGAAGCATATACTAAACTTCATACCGAAGCGTTTGCTAAACTTCATACCGGAGCGTTTACTAAACTTCATACCGAAGCGTATACTAAACTTCATATCGAAGCGTATACTAAACTTCATACCGAAGTGTATACTAAACTTCATACCGAAGCGTATACTAAACTTCATACTGAAGCGTATACTATACTTCATACCGAAGCGTTTGCTAAACTTCATACCGGAGCGTTTACTAAATTTCATACCAAAGCGTATACTAAACATCATACCGAAGTGTATACTAAACTTCATACCGAAGAGTTTGCTAAACTTCATACCGAAGCGTATACTAAACTTCATACCGAAGCGTATACTAAACTTCATACCGAAGCGTATACTAAACTTTATACCGAAGCGTATACTAAACTTCATACCAAAGTGTATTCTAAACGTCATACCGAAGTGTATACTAAACTTCATACCGAAGCGTATACTAAACTTCATACCGAAGCATATACTATACTTCATACCGAAGTGTTTGCTAAACTTCATACGGAAGCATATACTAAACTTCATACCGAAGCGTTTGCTAAACTTCATACCGGAGCGTTTACTAAACTTCATACTGAAGCGTATACTAAACTTCATATCGAAGCGTATACTAAACTTCATACCGAAGTGTATACTAAACTTCATACCGAAGCGTATACTAAACTTCATACTGAAGCGTATACTATACTTCATACCGAAGCGTTTGCTAAACTTCATACCGGAGCGTTTACTAAACTTCATACCAAAGCGTATACTAAACATCATACCGAAGTGTATACTAAACTTCATACCGAAGAGTTTGCTAAACTTCATACCGAAGCGTATACTAAACTTCATACCGAAGCGTATACTAAACTTCATACCGAAGCGTATACTAAACTTCATACCGAAGTGTATACTAAACTTCACACTGAAGAGTTTGCTAAACTTCATACCGAAGCGTATACTAAACTTCATACCGAAGCGTATACTAAACTTCATACCGAAGCGTATACTAAACTTCATACCGAAGCGTATACTAAACTTCATACCGAAGTGTATACTAAACTTTACACCAAAGCATTTGCTAAACTTAATACCGAAGCATATACTAAACTTCATACCGAAGCGTATACTAAACTTTATACCGAAGTGTATACTAAACTTCACACCGAAGCGTTTGCTAAACTTCATACCGAAGCGTATACTAAACTTCATACCGAAGTGTATACTAAACTTCATACCGAAGCGTTTGCTAAACTTCATACCGAAGCATATACTAAACTTCATACCAAAGTGTTTGCTAAACTTCATACTAGAGCGTTTACTAAACTTCATACCAAAGCGTATACTAAACTTCATACTGAAGCGTTTGCTAAACTTCATACCGAAGCGTATACTAAACTTCATACCAAAGTGTATACTAAACTTCATACCGAAGCGTTTGCTAAACTTCATACCGAAGCGTTTGCTAAACTTCATCCCGAAGCGTATACTAAACTTCATACCGAAGTGTATACTAAACTTCATATCAAAGCGTTTGCTAAACTTCATACCGAAGCGTATACTAAACTTCATACCGAAGTGTATACTAAACTTCATACCGAAGTGTTTACAAAACTTCATACCGAAGCTTTGGTTTGAAGGGGTGGCAGCGGTGTCCAATACATCGAGCACCGCAGTCTATTTTGGTGAATCTCAACGGACTCCGCGACCCACCAGAAAGTCGTGACCAACAATTTACCCGGGATGGATTTAAGCCGCTGCACTACACCATACACATGTCAAGTATTCCTTGGAGGCCGTGTCTTTGTAAACGTTGCAATAATTTTTTTATGTTTAAGTTGGGGATTTTTATTTTGCCGTAATTGTTGTTCGCCCGCACAGTCAGCTTGGGGCGGCGGTGCGGCTGGCGCGGCGTGAACACCCAAGCCTCGCAAGCAAGATCGTCACGTGTTTAACACGTGGCAGGAGGCTTTCGCGAACAATATCATCCATTTAAATTTTTATTTAAAGCTTTCGTGACTGCAGTAATTCATATTCTTATTTTTTTCGGTAAAGTCACGTTGAAGGGAAACAACAAAATAATAAAATATATATAAAACAATAAAAAAATTCGTCTCCCCCCTCCTCTTTTCAGAATATAGATGGACTAGTCCTAAATAAACTGCCAAATCGTTGCGCGTGGCGCTAACAGTTTTTTTTAAAAAATAAATAAATGCGCCGTTTAAAAAAAATTTATGCAAACCAACACACCTGAAGACGACCGTTTGAGTTATGGTCGAAACGTCGTGAGAATGTTTTTATTGTTTTATATATATTTTATTATTTTGTTGTTTCCCTTCAACGTGACTTTACCGAAAAAACTAAGATTTTAATATCATCCATAATACAGTTTTTTTTAGGTTAGATCGCGTAAATATATAAATGTGTCGTTAAAACCCGCCACCACCCGACACAGCCAACTCTTAAGGGTTGTCACGTAAACAGAACGTGTTCAATTCGTCACTAGTGCAGCACTGCACCGGTGTGTTGGAGAGCCAAGCCACAACATTTACAATCTGAGTACGATGTGCCAGAGCGCAGAAGCGTGGTCAACACATCGACGCCTCTATATAAGGAACGAAACAGTAAGGCTTCTCCACAAATCTGGCTGTCGCCTGATGAAGCTAGTTGTAATTACTGGCGAAACGTCGTGCTCAGATTGTAAATGTTGTGGATTTGCTCTCCAACACACCGGTTAGTGCTGTACAAGTGACGAATTGGCCACGTTCTGTTCACGTGACAACCTTGACTAGTTGGCTGTGTCGGGTGGTGGCGGGTTTAAACGACACATTTATTTATTTACGCGATCTAACCCTAAAAAAACCCCTCTGTTATGGCTCATTACTGGTGTTGGCCGTGAGCGTGGGAATCGAACTCGGCTCGCCCGGGTTTGTAGTGCAGCCCGCTGACCGCCACACCACCGCTCCCCACTTGCACCGCAAACACTACGTGACACAACACCATGTGGCGTTACCCACAGCTCTGATCATACAACGATGAACCAGTGGTCGGGTGTCTATCCGTGTTTTAACCAAACTTCCCAAATGACCTGAAAGTTACTCCATTGGGATTCCACATCGCAGCGTCGTCCCCCTTGCTACCGAGACACCCGGCAGGACCCGCGCCGTAGAAGAGTCCGCGAGACCTGCCGAGGATCTCCTGGGTCATCCAAACAACAATCGCGTTCTTTTCTGACTTGTCCCGAGATCCACAACAAAAAGTCCCCCTCGCGATCCGCGTGTTGGCCACCGGTGATCATTGCAGGATCATGCTTCGGAGAGTATATGTACGCAATGTACTGTGTGTTGAACTTCTTTCGCACCGTACTTAGCCAACCGTGCTAATCAGAGGCGCGGGTTGAAAGATAACAAACTCAGCACAAAAAAAACAGTTCTAAAGAAATGAGTTTTCAATCTAGATTTAAAAGTGCATCGAAATAATAAATATAGTGCCCCCCGCCCCACCCCCCACACACATCAATCGTTAAAGACAGACTGACTGACAGAGCAAACGCTTTCACGCTTTCAACCTTAGCTGGACGGCGTAACATTTTTTTTATCGAATCGCAACCCGGAATCACGGAAATTCATCGATGGTTCAACCGCGGCGGCGGCGGCGTTTGTATGCTACTGCATGGTGAGCCTCTTTCGCACCATCACGTAGCCAACCGTGCTCATCAGAGGCGCGGTTCATAGCTGTGGGTGACCGCGCGCTCCGCTGCTGGACTGGGTACAGGGGTCCCCTTTGCTGTCCTTGCCTTAGAGGCGATTACAGGCATAGGATGACAAAGGGAATCCCTCCAACCGCAGACAGTCCTCTCTCGCGCCTCTCTTCGGGAGACCCGGGGTGGGTGGGTTTGGTGGATCGCGTACGGACGGGCGACTTCAATCGATCTCCGGCTCCAGCAGCGGCGGTGCGAATCGCGATGTCGACCGGCGATCTGTCGACGGTGGCGTCCTTGACGCACCCACCTGCCAGGGCGACGAGTTGGTGCGTTGCGGTAGGGAGCACAGCAAGTGGGTCACTTGGCGGGGCTAGCTGCGCCGCAGGGATCGAGGGCCCTCCCCTGGTCCGCGTCATGGATTTCTCCCGGCATTCCAGTCCGACCTGTGGCACGCGACGACACTCAAGCAAAGCAAAATCACCCCAAGCGTCGCAAGCGGAGAGCTTTGTCGGCTTTGTGACCCCAGAAAGGCTTTTCTGTTTAACCACAGGTGTTATACATTGCTTGTTAAATATAATTTGGACCGCTAATTAAACCACCTTCTAACGCCTTGCATCACTGATTTGTTAATCTTGTTTAATGTTTATGCCTCATGGAAAAAAAGGCATCCACCGCCCTGCTCATACACTTTCAATCTAACACATTTTTATAACCCATGGTCAATCCACTGCTGAACGAAGACTTCCCCACGCCAGTCGTGGGGATTGCTTTGACCATACCTCACCACGATGGTCCTTGAGGGTTGCTGAATTGGGTGAGGGGGTGGGAGCTGCAGGACTGACTCAGGTATCGCTTGCCACTGATGTTAGCCGTGGCCAAGGGAATAGACCTCAGCACCGTGCGTCAACCGTGATGCCGCCGCTCCGCTCCGCACACATTGTCGAAGTGAAACCTCAACATGAGATCGAATGAATTGAGCGCTGCTTTCTGTGCCGGATTTAAACAGCAGAAACAAAGCAGCCAATCGTTAAAACGTTTCTCGTCTAGGATTGAGACTTCGTTCAGGGTAGAGTATTTTTTTGTTTTGTCCATGTGTGATTAGCGTTAAGGAGTAAGGGGTCAGGGTTACGGAGTGTGCATTTAAACTTTGGAGGGAAATCACGAGGTTAGGATCAGTGTCGTTATGGTTACAGACACAGCATGCAACAGCGAGCGATATCATCACGGACCAACACTCGACATTGGCTCGCAAGCCCGCGTCTTCAAACCTTACCAAAGCGTCCACCACGTCGGGGTTGAGCGTCCAGCGGCTTCATCGCGTTTTGCCCGTCGGAGTGAGCTCGCCCGTTTCGCCCTCCACCAAATCTCAACCCCCCCCCCCGGGGGTTTCACGACGTCTCAAGCCCTCCTCCCGGCTGCATTTTGGAAAATAAAATCGTAACAATAATTATTATTGTAAACATCTGATCGGAAGTGGAACACTACCGTGCCGAAGTCGGCGGCGCTACCACGTCCTTTCGGAGTTGTAGCGCCGCGCCGTTCGGGCACGGTGTCCGACGTTTCGCTCCGCACCCACCGCGGCGGGAGAGAGAGCGAATTCAGCGGTGACCACTGAGCTCGTGACGCTGGCAGTGCCCCGGCTGCTGGGCATGGGCCTCTCCTTTATAAGTGCCCCCGAGTGAGGCTCATATGATCGTCATGTGAGACGTCGGTCTTTAGACAAAGCGAGGCAGTCTCATGACTCGGGGGGGGGGGTGGGTGGGGGGGGCTAGGGGGGGGGGGTGAAAAAAATATCTCCTTCCACATAATCCTTCTTTCATCCCAACGGCCGATTATGGTCAATTAGTGAGAGGGCCCATTTGCCAAGGGGATTAATATATTATTAATATAATAATTTGAAAAGTGGGACAAATAAATCTGACACCCACCCTCTCTCCGTGCGAGCGAGTTGTCTCTTCATGGGGGGTGGGGGGCGTTCGGCGTTTTTTTTTACGCGCACGAGGCCCCCGAGTTTCCACCTTCGCAGCATCAAAAAAAAAGGTCGTTGTTTGTTTGTTGCTTGTTTACTTGGCCAGAAGTCTCACGCGGACTGTTGTTGGGAATTCTCGAGGATGCGGGACGATCGTCGGTCCACCTCCCCCCTCCCACCTTTTCCGCCGGTGGCTCCGCGCCCGGCGCGTCGATCTCCCGTGTGCGTCGTCTTGAACCGCAGACCGATGATGCCGCCACCCGGGGGAGAGTCATTAGTTCGGGATAAAGTTCAGGTGCGATCGGGAGAGGCCAAAAGCCGACCCGAAGGCCGCGTTTTGTCAAGGCCAGAGAACGATCGGCGCCCTGAGAACGATGATATTATTTAAGGGCGCTTTATACATTTAAATTATTAATTAGTCGAGTCGTACCAACCGCACGGTAATCCACTGCTGGGCTGCACTCCTTCAAGAGAGGTGGGATGCCAAAACGACGCGAACTCTCTCACTCTGTACTCTTTGGTTCTTTCGGTAAAGTCACGTAGGTATAAAATAAAATTGAAATAAATCACGACGTTTCGGGCGCAACACAAGCGTCCGTCATGAGGTGGGAAAGCATGGTCTGCTGCCGAGGCAGACTGTTTTTAAAAGGTTTGTAATGGGTGTAGCCCAAGGGTCATAAAAAAGTGGCCGGGGCTAGTGATGTTAATGTGAGAAATTAGCGTGTGACTGTAAGATAGGAGAGCGGCCTCCTGGACGAGGGCACGGAAGTGGCTATGTTAATGTGAGAGATTAGCATGATGTTAATGTGAGAAATTAGAGGGCACGGAAGTGGCTATGTTAATGTGAGAGATTAGCATGATGTTAATGTGAGAAATTAGAGGGCACGTAAGTGGCTATGTTAATGTGAGAGATTAGCGTGATGTTAATGTGAGAAATTAGAGGGCACGGAAGTGGCAATGTTAATGTGAGAGATTAGCACGACGTTAATGTGAGGGATTAGCATGTAACTGTAGAAAAGGAGGGTGAGCATGAGAGAGCTAAGAGAGAGGCATAGAGAAGGAAAGAGACGCAGAGAGTCGGAAATAACAGCTGACATAGGCATGTAGGATGGAAACATCACAGTCAGTTGAGACTTTACCTGGTTAATAATGTCCTTCCAATGATTTCTCAATTTGTACCTATCCTCTCCCGAATCCGCCTCGTCGTGGCCAGCAGGACCTCGTCATTGGCATCTGGCTCCTGAACGTATTGGCACACCAAGGCAAGAAAAGAATGGGAACCCCTTCAAGAGGGACAATCCCCTGGGCTGTTTGGGCCCAGGTGTTGAGTGTGCTGACGAGAGACGCGCGTGTCGGGTGGCATGCGTCAATATTCGGGGGGAACTGTCGAAATTCGCGGGTCGCGGTTTGATTCGAGAATCGATTCTTCTTGGAGGTGGCCGGGTGGCTCAGATATCAGAGAGTGCTGAGCCGGCATTGCTGAGGTCCTGGGTTCAAATCCAGGTTTTCAGTCAACCGCCCGCTTTTAAACCGGGTCCCCAAGTGGAGTGAGTTCATGGACTTAGCCTGGTCACCGGTCACATGTGTAGAGACCCACAGACTCACATCGAGACTCATAGACTCACATAGAGACCCATAGCATCACATGTCGACCCATAGACTCACATAGAGGCCTATAGACTCGCACAGATTCCAATAGACTCGCATAGAGACCAATAGGTATACGTAGAGACCAATAGACTCGCATAGAGACCCACGCACTCGCACAGAGACCCATAGTTTCACATATAGACCCATAGATTCACATAGAGGCCTATAGACTCGCACAGAGACCCATAGTCTCACATATAGACCCATATATTAACATAAAAACCCATAGCCTTGCATAGAGACCCATAGCCTCACATATAGACCCATAGATTCATATAGAGACCCATAGATTCACATAGAGGCCTATAGACTCGTACAGAAACCCATAGGCTCGCATAGAGGCCCACGTCCTCGCACAGAGACCCATAGCCTCACATATAGACCCATAGATTCACATAGGGACCCATACATTCACATGTAGACCCATAGGCTCACACGGCCTGTTGATGGCTGCACAGAAAACAACCCCATCACATCGAGTGTTTCATCCGCGTGTGAATTAACCGAGTGCTGGAGACGACGTGCAGCGAGCCAATGGCTGCACGCACAAAGAACGGTCGTGAACGATGATAGCGTGCTTGATTGGGATAAATTCCCGATTGGCTTTTTCATGCGACAATCAATACCATGGCAGAGCGTGCGGGAAAGTGCGCTGCCCCCTTCCCGCGTGAAGGATAAAGAAGCCACTTGAATTCTTGTTACCCCTCGCCCCCGTGTCGTTATTCTCCGACAAATGGAGCCACGCGGTTCTCTTGAGATTTCCGAAATGGACCTCCTAAATCTCTAAACAAGATGCCCGAAGCACAATTGGATATTTAAAAAAAAAACACTGGACGAATCCGTGTTTGCAGAGAAAACTCGTGGCTGCAGTGGTCACATCGCCCAGTTACATACAGGGGGGTGGTGGTGGGGTTGGAGGGAGGGAGCGGTGGCGTAGTGGTTAGCGCACTTTGTAGAAGCCTGGGAAACTCTTCGCACTATCACCAAAACTTGGCACCCTGGTCAGAGCCAGATTGAAGTCACTTTGGGACAGGGCAGAAAATACCCCCCCCCCCTCCAAACTCCAACCCCCCCCCCCCTCCCATTACACGTACACATACAAAGAAAAAAGGTACCCCGTGTAGCCTTAACAGAGTTTGGGACAAGTGCTGTTAGCGAGCACCTATGAAGGACGGCACGGCACACAAGCGGATGGGTGGCCAGCACCATGGCCGGCCCCCTTTGTCTCCCCAGTGGCGATGTTTACACACCAGGTACTCGTTTGAGGCTGAGTCGACCTAGGGGAGGCCCAAGACCGGTTCAGATAGGTGTCACTGGTGTTGACCGTGAGTGGGGATCGAACTCGGGTGAGGTTTGCAGAGAGTGTGAGAGAGAGGTTGAGAGAGTGAGAAAAATAGTGAGTGAGTGACAAGCTGAGAGTTAGGGTGAGTGAGAGAGGCTGACAGAGAGTGAGTGAGTGATCGACCGGCTGAGAGAGACAGAGTGCAGGAAGCTGATATAGGGTGAGTGAGTAACAGGCTGAGAGATAGGGTGAGTGAGAGAGTGAGTGACAGGCTGAGAGATAGGGTGAGTGAGAGAGGCTGAGAGAGTGAGTGAGTGACTGGCTGAGAGAGACAGAGTGAGTGCAGGAAGCTGATATAGGGTGAGTAACAGGCTGAGAGATAGGGTGAGTGAGAGAGGCTGAGAGAATGGAGTGAGGGAGGCTGAGAGAGACAGAGTGAGTGCAGGAAGCTGATATAGGGTGAGTGAGTAACAGGCTGAGAGATAGGGTGAGTGAGAGAGTGAGTGACAGGCTGAGAGATAGGGTGCTTGAGAGAGGCTGAGAGAGTGAGTGAGTGAGTGACAGGCTGAGAGAGTCAGAGTGAGTGCAGAAAGCTGATATAGGTGAGTGAGTAACAGGCTGAGAGATAGGGTGAGAGAGTGAGTGACAAGCTGAGAGATAGGGTGAGTGAGAGAGGCTGAGAGAATGGAGTGAGGGAGGCTGAGAGAGACAGAGTGAGTGCAGGAAGCTGATATAGGGTGAGTGAGTGACGGCTGAGAGATAGGGTGAGTGAGAGAGGCTGAGAGAGTGAGTGAGGGAGGCTGAGAGAGACAGAGTGAGTGCAGGTTGCTGATATAGGGTGAGTGAGTGACAGGCTGAGAGATAGGGTGAGTGAGAAAGTGAGTGACAGGCTGAGAGATAGGGTGAGTCAGAGAGTGACAGGCTGAGAGAAAGGGTGAGTGAGAGAGGCTGAGAGAATGGAGTGAGGGAGGCTGAGAGAGACAGAGTGAGTGCAAGAAGCTGATATAGGGTGAGTGAGTAACAGGCTGAGAGATAGGGTGAGTGAGAGAGTGAGTGACAGGCTGAGAGATAGGGTGAGTGAGAGAGGCTGAGAGAGTGAGTGAGTGACAGGCTGAGAGAGACAGAGTGAGTGCAGGAAGCTGATATAGGGTGAGTGAGTGACAGGCTGAGAGATAGGGTGAGTGAGAGAGTGAGTGACAGGCTGAGAAATAGGGTGAGTGAGAGAGGCTGAGGGAGTGAGTGAGTGAGTGACAGGGTGAGAGAGTCAGAGTGAGTGCAGGAAGCTGATATAGGGTGAGTGAGTAACAGGCTGAGAGATAGGGTGAGTGAGAGAGTGAGTGACAGGCTGAGAGATAGGGTGAGTGAGAGAGGCTGAGAGAGTGAGTGAGTGACAGGCTGAGAGAGACAGAGTGAGTGCAGGAAGCTGATATAGGGTGAGTGAGTGACAGGCTGAGAGATAGGGTGAGTGAGAGAGTGAGTGACAGGCTGAGAAATAGGGTGAGTGAGAGAGGCTGAGGGAGTGAGTGAGTGAGTGACAGGGTGAGAGAGTCAGAGTGAGTGCAGGAAGCTGATATAGGGTGAGTGAGTAACAGGCTGAGAGATAGGGTGAGTGAGAGAGTGAGTGACAGGCTGAGAGATAGGGTGAGTGAGAGAGTGACTGACAGGCTGAGAGATAGGGTGAGTGAGAGAGGCTGAGAGAATGGAGTGAGGGAGGCTGAGAGAGACAGAGTGAGTGCAGGAAGCTAATATAGGGAGGGTGAGTAACAGGCTGAGAGATAGGGTGAGTCAGAGAGTGACAGGCTGAGAGATAGGGTGAGTGAGAGAGGCTGAGAGAATGGAGTGAGGGAGGCTGAGAGAGATAGAGTGAGTGCAGGAAGCTGATATAGGGTGAGTGAGTGAGTGACGGCTGAGAGATAGGGTGAGTGAGAGAGGCTGAGAGAGTGAGTGAGGGAGGCTGAGAGAGACAGAGTGAGTGCAGGTTGCTGATATAGGGTGAGTGAGTAACAGGCTGAGAGATAGGGTGAGTGAGAGAGTGAGTGACAGGCTGAGAGATAGGGTGAGTGAGAGAGTGAGTAACAGGCTGAGAGATAGGGTGAGTCAGAGAGTGACAGGCTGAGAGATAGGGTGAGTGAGAGAGGCTGAGAGAATGGAGTGAGGGAGGCTGAGAGAGACAGAGTGAGTGCAGGAAGCTGATATAGGGTGAGTGAGTAACAGGCTGAGAGATAGGGTGAGTGAGAGAGGCTGACAGGGATTGGGGTGAGTGAGAGAGGCTGATAGAGAGAGAGAGATCGGCTGAGAGAATGGAGTGAGTGAAAGAGAATGAGAGCTGTGTGATTGAGGGGAAGCTGAGCGGCCGGGGTGAGGGAGAGGCAGGAGACGGCTGGAGAGGGTGAGAGAGAGGCTGGGAGAGAGAGAGAGGGAGGGAGGGAGAGAGGTACACGGTCTTGTGCCTCGGTGGGTTTTAAATTGGGGACAGCGAGTGCCGTTGTTGTTCAGCCATGAACCGAGTCACATGGCAGTGGCACGAGGTGTTATCCCACCCCCCCCCCCCCCCCCCAGGGCATCGCTAATCCACCTCGATTTATTCTCTCATTTTCACCGCGAGTTCTTCCCAGAAATGAATTAAAGCGTAAATGTTCGTGACTCCTTTCCTTTCCACTTCAGTGCAACAAAGCGGCCGCTTCACCAGCTAACCTTACTGTTTGATAAGCCGTTCGTTTATATTACAGGATATATATGTGTGCGTGTGTGTTTGTTTGTGTGCATATATATATTTGCATGTGAAAAAAAATAAACGTTTGCTCAATTATGTTCAGAAAATGATGATGATGATCTTCTTTGGTTCTTTCGGTAAGGTCACGTAGAATGAGAATAAAATAATAAAATAACACGATAAAATTCTCACGACGTTATTGTATTCTCATTCTACGTGACCGTACCGAAAGGACCAAAGAAGATGAATCCTTGCAGTCACGAAAGCTTTAAATCGATGATGATGATGTAAGGTGACGCTGCTGCTGCTGCTGCTTCTTCATTGGCAGTGGCTTACAAACAACAACAACAACAAAAATTTTGATTGAAAGCTTTCGTGACTGCAGGGATTCATATTCTTGGTTCTTTCGGTAAAGTCACCTCGTAGAAGGGAAGCAATAAAATGAAAAATATATATTAAAAAATATATAAAACAATAAAATTCTCACGACGTTTCGACTGCAACACAAGCAATCAACAAGAAGACTCAACGCGTTCAGTGTCAACACTGCGTGGTCCTAAAAATGGGGTGAATGTTTAAAAGGCGGCGTTAGTTGATTACATTTGTTGAGTCGGCTGGTGCCAGGAATTGGGCAAAAACTTCGCCCACTTTTCACCCAGGCAACTTCAGAGCACGGACTTAAGTGCTACCAACCTAACATACGGAAGAAAAAAATTAACAATCACATATTTAGGAATCAGTTAAGACATTATATACTATTAAAGAAAAACATTAACTTAAAATCTCATCAATGGTCATCATACTATCCGAGACACGAGTGTCCCACTGCCCAGCCAGGCTGCTATTAGTATTTAATTTAAAACAGCATCTAATCGGAGGTGCCTCAGCTATTCGGAGCATATTCTAATTGTGAATACCCCATATTTCCCTGTGTACTTGCTTAGTGACGGCGCGTGACTGCCTATCTTAACCCAATGTAGTCTCCAACTCTTATTATGCACGCCACCTCCTCTGTCTCGTCGCTGTGTGAATGTACGCACGTTGAACCTCTTTTGCGGCGTGCCAAAACGGAGGTGCCGGTGGACGACGACAAACTAAACACACACACAAACAAAAAAGGAAGTTGGAGATAAATTTAGTTTTCTATTTAGATTTAAAACCGCAAAGCTCCAGTGGTAATCCATACTCTTTGGTTGTTTCGGTAAAGTCACGTAGGTAGAAACATAATGGATCACGACGTTTCGATCGCAGCACAAGCAGTCGTCATCAGGTGGGACAACCACAGCAAGAACAAACTGCTGAAGTAGGCCCACGTGACTTTACTGAAATAACCAAAGAGTGTGGATTCCTGCGGTCACGAAAGCTTCAAATCCAGTGGTAATATCGGCGGGAGGAAGGTCGTCTCGGGTGAATTCACGCCCCTTCAGCCACCAACTACTCTGTTTCTAAAAGTAACGCCAACTTGTTGCGCGCGGCTGTCGCCACCGCGGTGTCCACTCGCTCTCGAAGAGAGAGAGAGAGAGAGGACGAGTCCCGAGGCGTGTAGAGGAACAACAGATGAGCCAGGAGGGAGCAGCCAGGCAGTGAGCGGGGCACCAAGCAACCACTCCAAGCTCTGCAGTCCTCTGCATATAAAGGTGTTCCTGGCCAGTTCAATGATAGTTTACGCGTGGGAGGTAACTGGAGCACGGGGGAGAAAACCCCACGCGCGTGCGAGGGGGCAACGCTCTATCCCGTACAGACGAAACAGATGGGAGTCCACATTTATGCTGTGCTGCCGTCTCCTGGCGAGTCAAGGTACGGGCTCCTCCTCGGCTCCCACGGGGAGGGAGTTTCACACCATCCGTGCGTGATCCACCAACCCTTGCCGATGCCTCCAAGGTGCTGGGTCACAGGCAGTGCATAGGCATAACCACCACCCGGTTAATAAACAGCATTTGAACGAGGATTATGGCGGAGAGAGTGGGTTTTCTTTTTTTGTTTTTTTTCTGGACCGCAAATGTTGCTGATCTGTCACCTGCCACGAGAAATTAGCCGTAAGAAATCCGGATTTACGGATTGTGATTAATGTCTCAGCACAAATAAAAGTGAACCACCCGCAGCAACACGTCTCGGAGCACCGTAACACCGCGCGGGGGAGGGGGTTCGGGACGCCACGGTGGCTGGGAGATGTTAACTACTTCGCCTGGTATACAGGAGGTCGTGGGTTCGATGCCGACCCTGTATATTTGGAGTTTGCATGGTGGGGGCCTCCCAATATTTGCTTCGTCTCGCAGGGTCGCACCTAAAAGCTGATTATACAGGACAAGGCCGTAATTATAATATATATGGGGGGGGGGGGACACATCCCCCCCCCCAATATTCAAATATGCTCAAAATGTCCCCCTCCCAATATATTGCTATAAAATAGATTTCTGCCTATATGATTGTGGTTATGGTTGAACTTTATTAATCCCTGATCTCTGCCATTACATACAATGAAACAAGAAAAGGTAAACAAGAAAAAACAGAGCAATGTAATACAATACACTATTAGACATTATTGTAAAAAATAAAAATAATAAAAGTCCATCCTATGTGTTGGTGAATTTTTTTATATTTAGGCAGGAAATAGCAGAAAATTATTTTCAAATTTAGATTTTTTTTCTGGGGGGGGGGGGGGGGGTGACCCCAGACCCCCTGGAAGATTTGGTCCCCCCCAATGTTGACTCCATGGCTACGGCCTTGATACAGGGTGCTTTAACAAAAGATTGTTAACACTTCTGGGAATTTGCAACGATACCACGTGACATGTGCTGCTGCCTCGGGGCTCTGGAGACCACCTGGAGAAGATGGCAGGCCACGTGGTGAATTTTAACCCCCCCCCCCCCCTTCGTCACACGGCGTCACAAAAAGTCAGACCCCCCCCCTCAAATATGACGTCACAAAGCTCTGCCCCCCCCCAAAACCATATTTCCATTCTTAAAATAAAACATGCTTCAAATCGCTTTAAACTATTGCCATTGTAGTGCGTATTTAATGTGGCGCTGCACTCTGATGTTGTAGGAGAAAACATTTATTAAAAGTCTATTTAATTAAGTAGAACGCGTTGTCTATATTTATTTAAAGTTGCGCATTTTGATGCGACGTCACATTTCTAAACCCCCCCCCCCCTCGTCACACATCGTCACAAATGTCTGACCACACCCCCCCCCCCCCAGGTGCGTGACGTCATTTATGGACGGCCCTAAAATCACGTAGAACAAAGACCATTTACAAATCCTATTGTTAACTTCCAAAGCGGTGGAATATCTTGATTTGAAGTTTTCGTGACTGCAGGAATCCGTCCTCTTTGGTTCTTTCGGTAAAGTCACGCGGTGGGTAGAAACTAATACGAATAAATCACGACGTTCCGGGCGCTCACACAAGCGTCCTTTCCCACCTGATGATGGACGCTTGCGTTGCACCCCGACACGTCGTGATTTATTTGTATCTATATACCCACGTGACTTTACCGAACGAACCAAAGAAAACGGTGGGGACCCATCTTGCCACGCGGGCTACGGCATCGCCATGCTGCACCCACCCACGTGCCCCCCATCAAGGTCCCTAAGATCTGGGCATGATGCAGATCTGCTCAGGTCGAGACTTCGGTCGACGGGCGACCGAGATGTTTTCCCCGCTACGGCAACGCTCTTGCACGAGAAATCAGGGATCTCCGAGTCTGCGGACATTTTTAAAATGCGTTCCTGAAACCCTACTCACGTACCCTTTGGCGTATTAAACGTTTGGGTTCATTGAGTTGCATGGTTCTCGAAAGCGATTTGTTTCCTGCTGTGGTTGTCCCACCTGATGACGGACGCCTGTGTTGCGCCCGAAACGTCGTGATTTAATTTATTTTATTTTACACCTACTACGTGACTTTACCGAAAGAAACAAAGAGTATGGATTCCCTGCAGTCACGAAAGCTTCAAATCTAGATTGTATTTATAATAAAATTGCTTTAATGTCGCGTGTCTGCTGCTTGCTATGCTCTGTGCAGCGCGTTGATGAAAAGCGTGATTATAAAACACATTCTCCTGCGGAGGGAGCTGGTAGGAACGTTGGGTTGCTCGGTCAATGGCCAGGTTCAACGGCGGCACCACGTGGTGCATTCCGCACAATATGCCCGACTGTGAGGGCGGGCACAAGCCGGCGGGAGTAGGTTACACGTTGAGTTTTATAAGGGCACCACGGGGTGACCAGCCCCTCCCCACCCAGCCCCACCCCTCCCACCCCCCACCCAGCCCCACCCTCCACACCCAGCCCCTCCCCACCCTCCCCACCCAGCCCCTCCCCACCCTCCCCACCCAGCCCCTCCCCACCCAGCCCCTCCCCACCCTCCCCACCCAGCCCCTCCCCATTCTCCCCTCCCCACCCTGCCCTCTCCACCCAGCCCCACCCCTCCCATGTTTGTATGCACGACGGACGGACGGACACAATAATCCCCTGTGGGCTGTTGTAACCAGGAGGTTCCTACCAGTAATATAATTATTATGAATTAACGATGAGTGTGTATGCAAGTGAAAGCGAAACCGGACCCAACACTCTTGTCCCCAAGTACAGACGAGACACGGGTGGCTCATCAGCAGTCGACTGGCAATGTTTACAGCCTTCTCCTGCCGAGACCGAGAATGTTGCAACCTCCCAGGCGCCCGGGGGGAGGCAGTTTCACAACCACTGCTGAGATCCACCAAAGCCTCGCTGACCCCCACACGATGCTGGATTCACCACAGGCGTCTACCCAGTGCCGCATTACCGTAGTAGCAAAAGTAGCTACTACACGTGTAGTATCTACACGTGTAAGTAGCTACACGTGTAGTAGCTACACGTGGAGTAGCTACACGTGTAGTAGCTACACGTGGAGTAGCTACACACGTGTAGTAGTAGTAGTAGCTACACGTGTAGTAGCTACACATGTAGTAGTAGCTACACGTGTAGTAGCTACTACACGTGTAATAGCAGATACACGTGTAGTAGCAGCTACACGTGTAGTAGTAGTAGCTACTACTACATAGTAGCTACGGGCCCCAGCACTTTCAAGGGCCCCGCGCTAAATGCTTCCAAGCCACCAATTTCGGTTCAGTGATGCTGCACTTGCTCTATCACTATAGTACTATACCGCCTTCAACTTTTACGAACGACGGAGTGTTTAGGGTTAGCGATTTGTCGTATCATCTGGCTGTACAGAAAATAAAAAAAACATGCAATTACTTTACTGTACAAGTAAAAAAAACATTCTGTTTTAATATTTGCGTGTGTTTTCTTTAATTTAGGGCCCCTTTGTAACATATGCTCCAGGCACCGCACTACCTTAATCCGGCACTGCGTGTACGCAGCCACCACTCCCCCCCCCCAAAAAAAAATGTCCCTTTCTTCACAGCTCACAAACACAGCGGCCACAGAGACCACGTGTCCAACAAGAGATCGCCACACGCTGCAGCGCGTTTTACGCAATTTGAGCCCGATAAGAGCTGCAGTTTCTAACACGAGCGGTTTTGAACGGTCGCGTTGCAGCCAGTCTCCGACGCTTATCCGTTTCCTCCCTCGCCTCGTATGTGCTCTGAAGAAAGGGCCGTCGCCCGAAACGTTGCCGATTACACATGTTTCGTCGAAGGCCGCAATGTCGTTGGCGAACGTCTCGCGGGCGTCCTGTCGTTTGTGTTTGTGCACCACCTCCGATTAAGCACGGTTGGCTAGGTACGGTGCGAAAGAAGTTCCACACACATACTGCCCGTAGACTCAACACTGCCCGTGGACTCAACACTGCACCTCCGATTAAGCACGGTTGGATACGTA
Organism: Petromyzon marinus; assembly: GCF_048934315.1. Classification (NCBI taxonomy): domain Eukaryota; kingdom Metazoa; phylum Chordata; class Hyperoartia; order Petromyzontiformes; family Petromyzontidae; genus Petromyzon; species Petromyzon marinus. Next base: position 6,271,236 of record NC_133723.1, read on the forward strand.
CGGTGCGAAAGAAGTTCCACATACATACTGCCCGTAGACTGAACACTGCCCGTGGACTCAACACCGCACCTCCGATTAAGCACGGTTAGCTAGGTACGGTACGAAAGAAGTTCCACGTCAGTTGAACACGGACTAGTTAGCAGCCGTAGGCTTTCGCGATCAATATTATCCGAAATATAGTTTTTTTTGGGGATTAGATCGCGTAAATATTAATGTGTCGTGAAACCCGCCACCACCCGACACAATCAATTAGCGAGGTTTGTCACGTAAACAAAACGTGCCAATTCTTTACTTGTACAGCACACCGATGTGTTGTAGAGTTGTGGGTTTCCTCTCCAACGCACCGGTGTGCTGAACTAGTCAGTTCAACATACATACATACATGCAGCTTCACCAAAACGGCGTTTTGAATTTTGCACGTGAGACGGTGTCACTTTACGTGCTCACGAGGCGCCTTGCCCATCATCATGGCGATGCATGTGAAATGCGCTGTTCCTCGTCACTGGAATAAGACGATTTTAAATAACTCGAGCGAAGACCGTCTCTTGTCTATGGCTCTCCGTGTAAATCTGTGGGGTTCTCTACGTAATGTCAGTGGGTCTCTATGTAATGTCAGTGGGTCTCTATGTAATGTCAGTGGGTCTCTATGTAATGTCAGTGGGTCTCTATGTAATGTCAGTGGGTCTCTATGTAATGTCAGTGGGTCTCTATTTAATGTCAGTGGATCTCTATGTAATGTCCGTGGGTCTCTCTGTAATGTCAGTGGGTCTCTATTTAATGTCAGTGGGTCTCTATGTAATGTCAGTGGGTCTCTATGTAATGTCAGTGGGTCTCTATGTAATGTCAGTGGGTCTCTATGTAATGTCAGTGGGTCTCTATGTCAGTGGGTCTCTATGTAATGTCAGTGGGTCTCTATGTAATGTATGAAGGTATCTACGTAATGTCACTAGGTCTCTATGTAATGTCAGTGGGTCTCTATGTCAGTGGGTCTCTATGTCAGTGAGTCTCTCTGTAATGTCAGTGGGTCTCTATGTAATGTCAGTGGGTCTCTATGTCAGTGGGTCTCTATGTAATGTCAGTGGGTCTCTAAGTAATGTCAGTGGGTCTCTCTGTAATGTCAGTGGGTCTCTATTTAATGTCAGTGGGTCTCTATGTAATGTCAGTGGGTTTCTGTAATATCAGTGGGTCTCTATGTAATGTCAGTGGGTCTCTATGTAATGTCAGTGGGTCCCTATGTCCGTGGGTCTCTTTGTAATGTCAGTGGGTCCCTATGTAAATGGGTCTCTATGTAATGCCAGTGGGTCTCTATGTAATGTCAGTGGGTCTTTATGTAATGTCAGTGGGTCTCTGTGTAATATCAGTGGGTCTCTATGTCAGTGGGTCTATATTTAATGTCAGTGGGTCTCTATGTAATGTCAGTGGGTCTCTATGTAATGTCAGTGGGTCCCTATGTCAGTGGGTCTCTATGTAATGTCAGTGGGTCTCTATGTCAGTGGGTCTCTATGTAATGTCAGTGGTTCTCTATGTAATGTCAGTGGGTCTCTATGTAATGTCAGCGGGTCTCTCTGTAATGTCAGTGGGTCTCTATGTAATGTCAGTGGGTCTCTGTGTAATATCAGTGGGTCTCTATGTAATGTCAGTGGGTCTCTATGTAATGTCAGTGGGTCCCTATGTCAGTGGGTCTCTATGTAATGTCAGTGGGTCTCTATGTAATGTCAGTGGGTCTCTATATAATGTCAGTGGGTCCCTATGTCAGTGGGTCTCTATGTAATGCCAGTGGGTCTCTATGTAATGTCAGTGGGTCTCTATGTAATGGTAGTGGGTCTCTATGTCAGTGGGTCTCTATGTAATGTCAGTGGGTCTCTATGTAATGTCAGTGGGTCTCTATGTAATGTCAGTGGGTCCCTATGTCAGTGGGTCTCTATGTAATGTCAGTGGGTCTCTATGTCAGTGGGTCTCTATGTAATGTCAGTGGGTCTCTATGTAATGACAGTGGGTCTCTCTGTAATGTCAGTGGGTCTCTCTGTAATGTCAGTGGGTCTCTATGTAATGTCAGTGGGTCTCTATGTAATGTCAGTGGGTCCCTATGTCAGTGGGTCTCTATGTAATGTCAGTGGGTCTCTATGTTAGTGGGTCTCTATATAATGTCAGTGGGTCTCTATGTAATGTCAGTGGGTCTCTATTTATTGTCAGTGGGTCTCTATGTCAGTGGGTCTCTATGTAATGTCAGTGGGTTTCTATGTAATGTCAGTGGGTCTCTCTGTAATGTCAGTGGGTCTCTATTTAATGTCAGTGGGTCTCTATGTAATGTCAGTGGGTCTCTGTAATATCAGTGGGTCTCTATGTAATGTCAGTGGGTCTCTATGTAATGTCAGTGGGTCTCTATGTAATGTCAGTGGGTCTCTATGTAATGTCAGTGGGTCCCTATGTCAGTGGGTCTCTATGTAATGTCAGTGGGTCTCTATGTAATATCAGTGGGTCTCTCTGTAATGTCAGTGGGTCTCTCTGTAATGTCAGTGGGTCTCTATGTAATGTCAGTGGGTCCCTATGTCAGTGGGTCTCTATGTAAGGTCAGTGGGTCTCTATGTTAGTGGGTCTCTATATAATGTCAGTGGGTCTCTATGTAATGTCAGTGGGTCTCTATTTAATGTCAGTGGGTCTCTATGTCAGTGGGTCTCTATGTAATGTCAGTGGGTTTCTATGTAATGTCAGTGGGTCTCTCTGTAATGTCAGTGGGTCTCTATCTAATGTCAGTGGGTCTCTATGTAATGTCAGTGGGTCTCTATGTAATATCAGTGGGTATCTATGTAATGTCAGTGGGTCTCTATGTAATGTCAGTGGGTCCCTATGTCCGTGGGTCTCTTTGTAATGTCAGTGGGTCCCTATGTCAGTGGGTCTCTATGTAATGCCAGTGGGTCTCTATGTAATGTCAGTGGGTCTTTATGTAATGTCAGTGGGTCTCTATGTCAGTGGGTCTCTCTGTAATGTCAATGGGTCTCTATGTAATGTCAGTGGGTCTCTATGTAATGTCAGTGGGTCCCTATGTCAGTGGGTCTCTATGTAATGTCAGTGGGTCTCTATGTTAGTGGGTCTCTATATAATGTCAGTGGGTCTCTATGTAATGTCAGTGGGTCTCTATGTCAGTGGGTCTCTATGTAATGTCAGTGGGTCTCTAAGTAATGTCAGTGGGTCTCTCTGTAATGTCAGTGGGTCTCTATTTAATGTCAGTGGGTCTCTATGTAATGTCAGTGGGTTTCTGTAATATCAGTGGGTCTCTATGTAATGTCAGTGGGTCTCTATGTAATGTCAGTGGGTCCCTATGTCCGTGGGTCTCTTTGTAATGTCAGTGGGTCCCTATGTAAATGGGTCTCTATGTAATGCCAGTGGGTCTCTATGTAATGTCAGTGGGTCTTTATGTAATGTCAGTGGGTCTCTGTGTAATATCAGTGGGTCTCTATGTCAGTGGGTCTATATTTAATGTCAGTGGGTCTCTATGTAATGTCAGTGGGTCTCTATGTAATGTCAGTGGGTCCCTATGTCAGTGGGTCTCTATGTAATGTCAGTGGGTCTCTATGTCAGTGGGTCTCTATGTAATGTCAGTGGTTCTCTATGTAATGTCAGTGGGTCTCTATGTAATGTCAGCGGGTCTCTCTGTAATGTCAGTGGGTCTCTATGTAATGTCAGTGGGTCTCTGTGTAATATCAGTGGGTCTCTATGTAATGTCAGTGGGTCTCTATGTAATGTCAGTGGGTCCCTATGTCAGTGGGTCTCTATGTAATGTCAGTGGGTCTCTATGTAATGTCAGTGGGTCTCTATATAATGTCAGTGGGTCCCTATGTCAGTGGGTCTCTATGTAATGCCAGTGGGTCTCTATGTAATGTCAGTGGGTCTCTATGTAATGGTAGTGGGTCTCTATGTCAGTGGGTCTCTATGTAATGTCAGTGGGTCTCTATGTAATGTCAGTGGGTCTCTATGTAATGTCAGTGGGTCCCTATGTCAGTGGGTCTCTATGTAATGTCAGTGGGTCTCTATGTCAGTGGGTCTCTATGTAATGTCAGTGGGTCTCTATGTAATGACAGTGGGTCTCTCTGTAATGTCAGTGGGTCTCTCTGTAATGTCAGTGGGTCTCTATGTAATGTCAGTGGGTCTCTATGTAATGTCAGTGGGTCCCTATGTCAGTGGGTCTCTATGTAATGTCAGTGGGTCTCTATGTTAGTGGGTCTCTATATAATGTCAGTGGGTCTCTATGTAATGTCAGTGGGTCTCTATTTATTGTCAGTGGGTCTCTATGTCAGTGGGTCTCTATGTAATGTCAGTGGGTTTCTATGTAATGTCAGTGGGTCTCTCTGTAATGTCAGTGGGTCTCTATTTAATGTCAGTGGGTCTCTATGTAATGTCAGTGGGTCTCTGTAATATCAGTGGGTCTCTATGTAATGTCAGTGGGTCTCTATGTAATGTCAGTGGGTCTCTATGTAATGTCAGTGGGTCTCTATGTAATGTCAGTGGGTCCCTATGTCAGTGGGTCTCTATGTAATGTCAGTGGGTCTCTATGTCAGTGTGTCTCTATGTAATGTCAGTGGGTCTCTATGCAATATCAGTGGGTCTCTCTGTAATGTCAGTGGGTCTCTCTGTAATGTCAGTGGGTCTCTATGTAATGTCAGTGGGTCCCTATGTCAGTGGGTCTCTATGTAAGGTCAGTGGGTCTCTATGTTAGTGGGTCTCTATATAATGTCAGTGGGTCTCTATGTAATGTCAGTGGGTCTCTATTTAATGTCAGTGGGTCTCTATGTCAGTGGGTCTCTATGTAATGTCAGTGGGTTTCTATGTAATGTCAGTGGGTCTCTCTGTAATGTCAGTGGGTCTCTATCTAATGTCAGTGGGTCTCTATGTAATGTCAGTGGGTCTCTATGTAATATCAGTGGGTATCTATGTAATGTCAGTGGGTCTCTATGTAATGTCAGTGGGTCCCTATGTCCGTGGGTCTCTTTGTAATGTCAGTGGGTCCCTATGTCAGTGGGTCTCTATGTAATGCCAGTGGGTCTCTATGTAATGTCAGTGGGTCTTTATGTAATGTCAGTGGGTCTCTATGTCAGTGGGTCTCTCTGTAATGTCAATGGGTCTCTATGTAATGTCAGTGGGTCTCTATGTAATGTCAGTGGGTCCCTATGTCAGTGGGTCTCTATGTAATGTCAGTGGGTCTCTATGTTAGTGGGTCTCTATATAATGTCAGTGGGTCTCTATGTAATGTCAGTGGGTCTCTATTTAATGTCAGTGGGTCTCTATGTCAGTGGGTCTCTATGTAATGTCAGTGGGTTTCTATGTAATGTCAGTGGGTCTCTCTGTAATGTCAGTGGGTCTCTATTTAATGTCAGTGGGTCTCTATGTAATGTCAGTGGGTCTCTGTAATATCAGTGGGTCTCTATGTAATGTCAGTGGGTCTCTATGTAATATCAGTGTGTATCTATGTAATGTCAGTGGGTCTCTATGTAATGTCAGTGAGTCCCTATGTCCGTGGGTCTCTTTGTAATGTCAGTGGGTCCCTATGTCAGTGGGTCTCTATGTAATGCCAGTGGGTCTCTATGTAATGTCAGTGGGTCTTTATGTAATGTCAGTGGGTCTCTATGTCAGTGGGTCTCTATGTAATGTCAGTGGGTCTCTATGTAATGTTAGTGGGTCTCTATATAATGTCAGTGGGTCCCTATGTCAGTGGGTCTCTATGTAATGCCATTAGGTCTCTATGTAATGTCAGTGGGTCTCTATGTAATGTCAGTGGGTCCCTATGTCAGTGGGTCTCTATGTAATGTCAGTGGGTCTATATGTAATGTCAGTGAGTCTCTATGTAATGTCAGTGGGTCGCTATGTAATGTCAATGGGTCTCTATGTAATGACAGTGGGTCCCTATGTCAGTGGGTCTCTATGTAATGTCAGTGGGTCTCTATGTCAGTGGGTCTCTATGTAATGTCAGTGGGTCTCTATGTAATGTCAGTGGGTCTCTGTGTAATATCAGTGGGTCTCTATTTAATGTCAGTGGGTCTCTATGTAATATCAGTGGGTCCCTATGTCAGTGGGTCTCGATGTAATGTCAGTGGGTCTCTTTGTCAGTGGGTCTCTATGTAATGTAAGTGGGTCTCTATGTAATGTCAGTGGGTCTCTATGTAATGTCAGTGGGTCTATATGTAATCTCAGTCGGTCTCTATGTCAGTGGGTCTCTATGTAATGTCAGTGGGTCTCTATGGCAGTGGGTCTCTATGTAATGTCAGTGGAACTCTATGTAATGTCCGTGGGTCTCTTTGTAATGTCAGTGGGTCCCTATGTCAGTGGGTCTCTATGTAATGCCAGTGGGTCTCTATGTAATGTCAGTGGGTCTTTATGTAATGTCAGTGGGTCTCTGTGTAATATCAGTGGGTCTCTATGTCAGTGGGTCTCTATTTAATGTCAGTGGGTCTCTATGTAATGTCAGTGGGTCTCTATGTAATGTCAGTGGGTCTCTATGTAATGTCAGTGGGTCCCTATGTCAGTGGGTCTCTATGTAATGTCAGTGGTTCTCTATGTAATGTCAGTGGGTCTCTATGTAATGTCAGCGGGTCTCTCTGTAATGTCAGTGGGTCTCTATGTAATGTCAGTGGGTCTCTGTGTAATATCAGTGGGTCTCTATGTAATGCCAGTGGGTCTCTATGTAATGTCAGTGGGTCCCTATGTCAGTGGGTCTCTATGTAATGTCAGTGGGTCTCTATGTAATGTCAGTGGGTCTCTATATAATGTCAGTGCGTCCCTATGTCAGTGGGTCTCTATGTAATGTCAGTGGGTCTATATGTAATGTCAGTGAGTCTCTATGTAATGTCAGTGGGTCGCTATGTAATGTCAATGGGTCTCTATGTAATGTCAGTGGGTCCCTATGTCAGTGGGTCTCTATGTAATGTCAGTGGGTCTCTATGTCAGTGGGTCTCTATGTAATGTCAGTGGGTCTCTATGTAATGTCAGTGGGTCTCTGTGTAATATCAGTGGGTCTCTATTTAATGTCAGTGGGTCTCTATGTAATATCAGTGGGTCCCTATGTCAGTGGGTCTCTATGTAATGTCAGTGGGTCTCTTTGTCAGTGGGTCTCTATGTAATGCCAGTGGGTCTCTATGTAATGTCAGTGGGTCTCTATGTAATGGTAGTGGGTCTCTATGTCAGTGGGTCTCTATGTAATGTCAGTGGGTCTCTATGTAATGTCAGTGGGTCTCTATGTAATGTCAGTGGGTCCCTATGTCAGTGGGTCTCTATGTAATGTCAGTGGGTCTCTATGTCAGTGGGTCTCTCTGTAATGTCAGTGGGTCTCTCTGTAATGTCAGTGGGTCTCTCTGTAATGTCAGTGGGTCCCTATGTCAGTGGGTCTCTATGTAATGTCAGTGGGTCTCTATGTCAGTGGGTCTCTATGTAATGTAAGTGGGTCTCTATGTAATGTCAGTGGGTCTCTATGTAATGTCAGTGGGTCTCTATGTAATGTCAGTCGGTCTCTATGTCAGTGGGTCTCTATGTAATGTCAGTGGGTCTCTATTTAATGTCAGTGGGTCTCTATGTCAGTGGGTCTCTATGTAATGTCAGTGGGTCTCTATGTAATGTCCGTGGGTCTCTCTGTAATGTCAGTGGGTCTCTATTTAATGTCAGTGGGTCTCTATGTAATGTCAGTGGGTCTCTATGTAATGTCAGTGGGTCTCTATGCAATGTCAGTGGGTCTCTATGTAATGTCAGTGGGTCTCTATGTCAGTGGGTCTCTATGTAATGTCAGTGGGTCTCTATGTAATGTATGAAGGTATCTACGTAATGTCACTAGGTCTCTATGTAATGTCAGTGGGTCTCTATGTCAGTGGGTCTCTATGTCAGTGAGTCTCTCTGTAATGTCAGTGGGTCTCTATGTAATGTCAGTGGGTCTCTATGTCAGTGGGTCTCTATGTAATGTCAGTGGGTCTCTATGTAATGTCAGTGGGTCTCTCTGTAATGTCAGTGGGTCTCTATTTAATGTCAGTGGGTCTCTATGTAATGTCAGTGGGTCTCTGTAATATCAGTGGGTCTCTATGTAATGTCAGTGGGTCTCTATGGCAGTGGGTCTCTATGTAATGTCAGTGGAACTCTATGTAATGTCCGTGGGTCTCTTTGTAATGTCAGTGGGTCCCTATGTCAGTGGGTCTCTATGTAATGCCAGTGGGTCTCTATGTAATGTCAGTGGGTCTTTATGTAATGTCAGTGGGTCTCTGTGTAATATCAGTGGGTCTCTATGTCAGTGGGTCTCTATTTAATGTCAGTGGGTCTCTATGTAATGTCAGTGGGTCTCTATGTAATGTCAGTGGGTCTCTATGTAATGTCAGTGGGTCCCTATGTCAGTGGGTCTCTATGTAATGTCAGTGGTTCTCTATGTAATGTCAGTGGGTCTCTATGTAATGTCAGCGGGTCTCTCTGTAATGTCAGTGGGTCTCTATGTAATGTCAGTGGGTCTCTGTGTAATATCAGTGGGTCTCTATGTAATGCCAGTGGGTCTCTATGTAATGTCAGTGGGTCCCTATGTCAGTGGGTCTCTATGTAATGTCAGTGGGTCTCTATGTAATGTCAGTGGGTCTCTATATAATGTCAGTGCGTCCCTATGTCAGTGGGTCTCTATGTAATGTCAGTGGGTCTATATGTAATGTCAGTGAGTCTCTATGTAATGTCAGTGGGTCGCTATGTAATGTCAATGGGTCTCTATGTAATGTCAGTGGGTCCCTATGTCAGTGGGTCTCTATGTAATGTCAGTGGGTCTCTATGTCAGTGGGTCTCTATGTAATGTCAGTGGGTCTCTATGTAATGTCAGTGGGTCTCTGTGTAATATCAGTGGGTCTCTATTTAATGTCAGTGGGTCTCTATGTAATATCAGTGGGTCCCTATGTCAGTGGGTCTCTATGTAATGTCAGTGGGTCTCTTTGTCAGTGGGTCTCTATGTAATGCCAGTGGGTCTCTATGTAATGTCAGTGGGTCTCTATGTAATGGTAGTGGGTCTCTATGTCAGTGGGTCTCTATGTAATGTCAGTGGGTCTCTATGTAATGTCAGTGGGTCTCTATGTAATGTCAGTGGGTCCCTATGTCAGTGGGTCTCTATGTAATGTCAGTGGGTCTCTATGTCAGTGGGTCTCTCTGTAATGTCAGTGGGTCTCTCTGTAATGTCAGTGGGTCTCTCTGTAATGTCAGTGGGTCCCTATGTCAGTGGGTCTCTATGTAATGTCAGTGGGTCTCTATGTCAGTGGGTCTCTATGTAATGTAAGTGGGTCTCTATGTAATGTCAGTGGGTCTCTATGTAATGTCAGTGGGTCTCTATGTAATGTCAGTCGGTCTCTATGTCAGTGGGTCTCTATGTAATGTCAGTGGGTCTCTATTTAATGTCAGTGGGTCTCTATGTCAGTGGGTCTCTATGTAATGTCAGTGGGTCTCTATGTAATGTCCGTGGGTCTCTCTGTAATGTCAGTGGGTCTCTATTTAATGTCAGTGGGTCTCTATGTAATGTCAGTGGGTCTCTATGTAATGTCAGTGGGTCTCTATGCAATGTCAGTGGGTCTCTATGTAATGTCAGTGGGTCTCTATGTCAGTGGGTCTCTATGTAATGTCAGTGGGTCTCTATGTAATGTATGAAGGTATCTACGTAATGTCACTAGGTCTCTATGTAATGTCAGTGGGTCTCTATGTCAGTGGGTCTCTATGTCAGTGAGTCTCTCTGTAATGTCAGTGGGTCTCTATGTAATGTCAGTGGGTCTCTATGTCAGTGGGTCTCTATGTAATGTCAGTGGGTCTCTATGTAATGTCAGTGGGTCTCTCTGTAATGTCAGTGGGTCTCTATTTAATGTCAGTGGGTCTCTATGTAATGTCAGTGGGTCTCTGTAATATCAGTGGGTCTCTATGTAATGTCAGTGGGTCTCTATGTAATGTCAGTGGGTCCCTATGTCCGTGGGTCTCTTTGTAATGTCAGTGGGTCCCTATGTCAGTGGGTCTCTATGTAATGCCAGTGGGTCTCTATGTAATGTCAGTGGGTCTTTATGTAATGTCAGTGGGTCTCTGTGTAATATCAGTGGGTCTCTATGTCAGTGGGTCTCTATTTAATGTCAGTGGGTCTCTATGTAATGTCAGTGCGTCTCTATGTAATGTCAGTGGGTCTCTATGTAATGTCAGTGGGTCCCTATGTCAGTGGGTCTCTATGTAATGTCAGTGGTTCTCTATGTAATGTCAGTGGGTCTCTATGTAATGTCAGTGGGTCTCTGTGTAATATCAGTGGGTCTCTATGTAATGTCAGTGGGTCTCTATGTAATGTCAGTGGGTCCCTATGTCAGTGGGTCTCTATGTAATGTCAGTGGGTCTCTATGTAATGTCAGTGGGTCTCTATGTAATGTCAGTGGGTCTCTATGTAATGGTAGTGGGTCTCTATGTCAGGGGGTCTCTATGTAATGTCAGTGGGTCTCTATGTAATGTCAGTGGGTCTCTATGTAATGTCAGTGGGTCCCTATGTCAGTGGGTCTCTATGTAATGTCAGTGGGTCTCTATGTCAGTGGGTCTCTCTGTAATGTCAGTGGGTCTCTCTGTAATGTCAGTGGGTCTCTCTGTAATGTCAGTGGGTCTCTCTGTAATGTCAGTGGGTCTCTATGTAATGTCAGTGGGTCTCTATGTAATGTCAGTGGGTCCCTATGTCAGTGGGTCTCTATGTAATGTCAGTGGGTCTCTATGTTAGTAGGTCTCTATATAATGTCAGTGGGTCTCTATGTAATGTCAGTGGGTCTCTATTTAATGTCAGTGGGTCTCTATGTCAGTGGGTCTCTGTAATATCAGTGGGTCTCAATGTAATGTCAGTGGGTCTCTATGTAATATCATTGGGTATCTATGTAATGTCAGTGGGTCTCTATGTAATGTCAGTGGGTCCCTATGTCAGTGGGTCTCTATGTAATGCCAGTGGGTCTCTATGTAATGTCAGTGGGTCTTTATGTAATGTCAGTGGGTCTATATGTCAGTGGATCTCTATGTAATGTCAGTGGGTCTCTATGTAATGTTAGTGGGTCTCTATATAATGTCAGTGGGTCCCTATGTCAGTGGGTCTCTATGTAATGCCAGTAGGTCTCTATGTAATGTCAGTGGGTCTCTATGTAATGTCAGTGGGTCCCTATGTCAGTGGGTCTCTATGTAATGTCAGTGGGTCTCTATGTAATGTATGAAGGTATCTACGTAATGTCACTAGGTCTCTATGTAATGTCAGTGGGTCTCTATGTCAGTGGGTCTCTATGTCAGTGAGTCTCTCTGTAATGTCAGTGGGTCTCTATGTAATGTCAGTGGGTCTCTATGTCAGTGGGTCTCTATGTAATGTCAGTGGGTCTCTATGTAATGTCAGTGGGTCTCTCTGTAATGTCAGTGGGTCTCTATTTAATGTCAGTGGGTCTCTATGTAATGTCAGTGGGTCTCTGTAATATCAGTGGGTCTCTATGTAATGTCAGTGGGTCTCTATGTAATGTCAGTGGGTCCCTATGTCCGTGGGTCTCTTTGTAATGTCAGTGGGTCCCTATGTCAGTGGGTCTCTATGTAATGCCAGTGGGTCTCTATGTAATGTCAGTGGGTCTTTATGTAATGTCAGTGGGTCTCTGTGTAATATCAGTGGGTCTCTATGTCAGTGGGTCTCTATTTAATGTCAGTGGGTCTCTATGTAATGTCAGTGCGTCTCTATGTAATGTCAGTGGGTCTCTATGTAATGTCAGTGGGTCCCTATGTCAGTGGGTCTCTATGTAATGTCAGTGGTTCTCTATGTAATGTCAGTGGGTCTCTATGTAATGTCAGTGGGTCTCTATGTAATGTCAGTGGGTCCCTATGTCAGTGGGTCTCTATGTAATGTCAGTGGGTCCCTATGTCAGTGGGTCTCTATGTAATGTCAGTGGGTCTCTATGTAATGTCAGTGGGTCTCTATGTAATGGTAGTGGGTCTCTATGTCAGTGGGTCTCTATGTAATGTCAGTGGGTCTCTATGTAATGTCAGTGGGTCTCTATGTAATGTCAGTGGGTCTCTATGTCAGTGGGTCTCTCTGTAATGTCAGTGGGTCTCTCTGTAATGTCAGTGGGTCTCTCTGTAATGTCAGTGGGTCTCTCTGTAATGTCAGTGGGTCTCTATGTAATGTCAGTGGGTCTCTATGTAATGTCAGTGGGTCCCTATGTCAGAGGGTCTCTATGTAATGTCAGTGGGTCTCTATGTTAGTGGGTCTCTATATAATGTCAGTGGGTCTCTATGTAATGTCAGTGGGTCTCTATGTAATGTCAGTGGGTTTCTATGTAATGTCAGTGGGTCTCTCTGTAATGTCAGTGGGTCTCTATTTAATGTCAGTGGGTCTCTATGTAATGTCAGTGGGCCTCTGTAATATCAGTGGGTCTCAATGTAATGTCAGTGGGTCTCTATGTAATATCAGTGGGTATCTATGTAATGTCAGTGGGTCTCTATGTAATGCCAGTGGGTCTCTATGTAATGTCAGTGGGTCTTTATGTAATGTCAGTGGGTCTATATGTCAGTGGATCTCTATGTAATGTCAGTGGGTCTCTATGTAATGTTAGTGGGTCTCTATATAATGTCAGTGGGTCCCTATGTCAGTGGGTCTCTATGTAATGCCAGTAGGTCTCTATGTAATGTCAGTGGGTCTCTATGTAATGTCAGTGGGTCCCTATGTCAGTGGGTCTCTATGTAATGTCAGTGGGTCTATATGTAATGTCAGTGGGTCTCTATGTAATGTCAGTGGGTCTCTATGTAATGTCAGTGGGTCTCTATGTAATGTCAGTGGGTCCCTATGTCAGTGGGTCTCTATGTAATATCAGTGGGTCTCTATGTCAGTGGGTCTCTATGTAATGTCAGTGGGTCTCTATGTAATGTCAGTGGGTCTCTCTGTAATGTCAGTGGGTCTCTCTGTAATGTCAGTGGGTCTCTATGTAATGTCAGTGGGTCTCTATGTAATGTCAGTGGGTCCCTATGTCAGTGGGTCTCTATGTAATGTCAGTGGGTTTCTATGTTAGTGGGTCTCTATATAATGTCAGTGGGTCTCTATGTAATGTCAGTGGGTCTCTATTTAATGTCAGTGGGTCTCTATGTCAGTGGGTCTCTATGTAATGTCAGTGGGTTTCTATGTAATGTCAGTGGGTCTCTCTGTAATGTCAGTGGGTCTCTATTTAATGTCAGTGGGTCTCTATGTAATGTCAGTGGGTCTCTGTAATATCAGTGGGTCTCTATGTAATGTCAGTGGGTCTCTATGTAATATCAGTCGGTATCTATGTAATGTCAGTGGGTCTCTATGTAATGTCAGTGGGTCCCTATGTCCGTGGGTCTCTTTGTAATGTCAGTGGGTCCCTATGTCAGTGGGTCTCTATGTAATGCCAGTGGGTCTCTATGTAATGTCAGTGGGTCTTTATGTAATGTCAGTGGGTCTCTATGTAATGTCAGTGGGTCTCTATGTAATTTTAGTGGGTCTCTATATAATGTCAGTGGGTCCCTACGTCAGTGGGTCTCTATGTAATGCCAGTAGGTCTCTATGTAATGTCAGTGGGTCTCTATGTAATGTCAGTGGGTCCCTATGTCAGTGGGTCTCTATGTAATGTCAGTGGGTCTATATGTAATGTCAGTGGGTCTCTATGTAATGTCAGTGGGTCGCTATGTAATGTCAATGGGTCTCTATGTAATGTCAGTGGGTCCCTATGTCAGTGGGTCTCTATGTAATGTCAGTGGGTCTCTATGTCAGTGGGTCTCTATGTAATGTCAGTGGGTCTCTATGTAATGTCAGTGGGTCTCTATGTAATGTCAGTGGGTCTCTGTGTAATATCAGTGCGTCTCTATGTAATGTCAGTGGGTCTCTATGTAATGTCAGTAGGTCTCTATGTCACTGGGTCTCTATGTAATGTCAGTGGGTCTCTATGTAATGTCAGTGGGTCTCTGTGTAATATCAGTGGGTCTCTATTTAATGTCAGTGGGTCTCTATGTAATATCAGTGGGTCCCTATGTCAGTGGGTCTCTATGTAATGTCAGTGGGTCTCTATGTCAGTGGGTCTCTATTAATGTAAGTGGGTCTCTATGTAATGTCAGTTGGTCTCTATGTAATGTCAGTGGGTCTATATGTAATGTCAGTCGGTCTCTATGTCAGTGGGTCTCTATGTAATGTCAGTGGGTCTCTATTTAATGTCAGTGGGTCTCTATGTCAGTGGGTCTCTATGTAATGTCAGTGGGTCTCTATGTAATGTCCGTGGGTCTCTCTGTAATGTCAGTGTGTCTCTATTTAATGTCAGTGGGTCTCTATGTAATGTCAGTGGGTCTCTGTAATATCAGTGGGTCTCTATGTAATGTCAGTGGGTCTCTATGTAATATCAGTGGGTATCTATGTAATGTCAGTGGGTCTCTATGTAATGTCAGTGGGTCCCTATGTCCGTGGGTCTCTTTGTAATGTCAGTGGGTCTCTATGTAATGTCAGTGGGTCTTTATGTAATGTCAGTGGGTCTCTGTGTAATATCAGTGGGTCTCTATGTCAGTGGGTCTCTATTTAATGTCAGTGGGTTTCTATGTAATGTCAGTGGGGATCTATGTAATGTCAGTGGGTCTCTATGTAATGTCAGTGGGTCCCTATGTCAGTGGGTCTCTATGTAATGTCAGTGGGTCTCTATGTCAGTCGGTCTCCATGTAATGTCAGTGGGTTTCTATGTTAGTGGGTCTCTATATAATGTCAGTGGGTCTCTATGTAATGTCAGTGGGTCTCTATTTAATGTCAGTGGGTCTCTATGTCAGTGGGTCTCTATGTAATGTCAGTGGGTTTCTATGTAATGTCAGTGGGTCTCTCTGTAATGTCAGTGGGTCTCTATTTAATGTCAGTGGGTCTCTATGTAATGTCAGTGGGTCTCTGTAATATCAGTGGGTCTCTATGTAATGTCAGTGGGTCTCTATGTAATATCAGTGGGTATCTATGTAATGTCAGTGGGTCTCTATGTAATGTCAGTGGGTCCCTATGTCCGTGGGTCTCTTTGTAATGTCAGTGGGTCCCTATGTCAGTGGCTCTCTATGTAATGCCAGTGGGTCTCTATATAATGTCAGTGGGTCTTTATGTAATGTCAGTGGGTCTCTATGTAATGTCAGTGGGTCTCTATGTAATTTTAGTGGGTCTCTATATAATGTCAGTGGGTCCCTACGTCAGTGGGTCTCTATGTAATGCCAGTAGGTCTCTATGTAATGTCAGTGGGTCTCTATGTAATGTCAGTGGGTCCCTATGTCAGTGGGTCTCTATGTAATGTCAGTGGGTCTATATGTAATGTCAGTGGGTCTCTATGTAATGTCAGTGGGTCGCTATGTAATGTCAATGGGTCTCTATGTAATGTCAGTGGGTCCCTATGTCAGTGGGTCTCTATGTAATGTCAGTGGGTCTCTATGTCAGTGGGTCTCTATGTAATGTCAGTGGGTCTCTATGTAATGTCAGTGGGTCTCTATGTAATGTCAGTGGGTCTCTGTGTAATATCAGTGGGTCTCTATGAAATGTCAGTGGGTCTCTATGTAATGTCAGTAGGTCTCTATGTCACTGGGTCTCTATGTAATGTCAGTGGGTCTCTATGTAATGTCAGTGGGTCTCTGTGTAATATCAGTGGGTCTCTATTTAATGTCAGTGGGTCTCTATGTAATATCAGTGGGTCCCTATGTCAGTGGGTCTCTATGTAATGTCAGTGGGTCTCTATGTCAGTGGGTCTCTATTAATGTAAGTGGGTCTCTATGTAATGTCAGTGGGTCTATATGTAATGTCAGTCGGTCTCTATGTCAGTGGGTCTCTATGTAATGTCAGTGGGTCTCTATTTAATGTCAGTGGGTCTCTATGTCAGTGGGTCTCTATGTAAAGTCAGTGGGTCTCTATGTAATGTCCGTGGGTCTCTCTGTAATGTCAGTGCGTCTCTATTTAATGTCAGTGGGTCTCTATGTTATGTCAGTGGGTCTCTGTAATATCAGTGGGTCTCTATGTAATGTCAGTGGGTCTCTATGTCATGTCAGTGGGTCCCTATGTCCGTGGGTCTCTTTGTAATGTCAGTGGGTCTCTATGTAATGTCAGTGGGTCTTTATGTAATGTCAGTGGGTCTCTGTGTAATATCAGTGGGTCTCTATGTCAGTGGGTCTCTATTTAATGTCAGTGGGTTTCTATGTAATGTCAGTGGGGCTCTATGTAATGTCAGTGGGTCTCTATGTAATGTCAGTGGGTCCCTATGTCAGTGGGTCTCTATGTAATGTCAGTGGGTCTCTATGTCAGTCGGTCTCCATGTAATGTCAGTGGGTCTCTATGTAATGTCAGTGGGTCTCTATGTAATGTCAGCGGGTCTCTCTGTAATGTCAATGGGTCTCTATGTAATGTCAGTGGGTCTCTGTAATATCAGTGGGTCTCTATGTAATGTCAGTGGGTCTCTATTTAATGTCAGTGGGTCTCTATGTCAGTGGGTCTCTATGTAATGTCAGTGGGTCTCTATGTAATGTCCGTGGGTCTCTCTGTAATGTCAGTGTGTCTCTATTTAATGTCAGTGGGTCTCTATGTAATGTCAGTGGGTCTCTGTAATATCAGTGGGTCTCTATGTAATGTCAGTGGGTCTCTATGTCATGTCAGTGGGTCCCTATGTCCGTGGGTCTCTATTTAATGTCAGTGGGTTTCTATGTAATGTCAGTGGGGCTCTATGTAATGTCAGTGGGTCTCTATGTAATGTCAGTGGGTCCCTATGTCAGTGGGTCTCTATGTAATGTCAGTGGGTCTCTATGTCAGTCGGTCTCCATGTAATGTCAGTGGGTCTCTATGTAATGTCAGTGGGTCTCTATGTAATGTCAGCGGGTCTCTCTGTAATGTCAATGGGTCTCTATGTAATGTCAGTGGGTCTCTGTAATATCAGTGGGTCTCTATGTAATGTCAGTGGGTCTCTATGTAATGTCAGTGGGTCCCTATGTCAGTGGGTCTCTATGTAATGTCAGTGGGTCTCTATGTAATGTCAGTGGGTCTCTATGTAATGTCAGTGGGTCCCTATGTCAGTGGGTCTCTATGTAATGTCAGTGGGTCTCTATGTCAGTGGGTCTCTATGTAATGTCAGTGGGTCTCTATGTAATGTCAGTGGGTCTCTCTGTAATGTCAGTGGGTCTCTCTGTAATGTCAGTGGGTCTCTATGTAATGTCAGTGGGTCTCTATGTAATGTCAGTGGGTCCCTATGTCAGTGGGTCTCTATGTAATGTCAGTGGGTCTCTATGTTAGTGGGTCTCTATATAATGTCAGTGGGTACCTATGTAATGTCAGTGGGTCTCGATGTAATGTCAGTGGGTCTCTATGTAATGTCAGTAGGTCTCTATGTAATGTCAGTAGGTCTCTATGTAATGTCAGTGGGTCTCTATTTAATGTCAGTGGGTCCCTATGTCAGTGGGTCTCTATGTCAGTGGGTCTCTATCTAATGTCAGTGGGTCTCTATGTAATGTCAGTGGGTCTCTATGTAATGTCATTAGGTATCTATGTAATGTCAGTGGGTCTCTATGTAATATCAGTGGGTCTCTATGTCAGTGGGTCTCTATGTAATGTCATTAGGTATCTATGTAATGTCACTAGGTCTCTATGTAATGTCAGTGGGTCTCTATGTCAGTGGGTCTCTATGTAATATCAGTGGGTCTCTATGTAATATCAGTGGGTCTCTATGTCAGTGGGTCTCTATGTAATGTCATTAGGTATCTATGTAATGTCACTAGGTCTCTATGTAATGTCAGTGGGTCTCTATGTCAGTGGGTCTCTATGTAATGTCAGTGGCTCTCTATGTAATATCAGTGGGTCTCTATGTAATATCAGTGGGTCTCTATGTAAGTCATTAAGAGACCGGATTGTGAACCGACTACTCTTGGTAAGCCGCTGTGGACGGCTCAACCCCGGTCTCTCAATCAGTGCTGGCTCAGTAACTCACACATTGTATCACTCCCCAGAGTTCACCCCTCACTGCTAATGTTAGTCAATACCCAACCACCGATATATATATATCTGTGTGTGTTAGTTTGCTGTCCTTCCACCCGCACCTCCGATTACCACGGTTGGCCACGTACGGCGCGAAAGAAGTTCAACGTAGGGGCCGTCAATAAATGACGTCACGCACCTAGGGAGGGGGGGGGCGGTCAGACATTTGTGACGATGTGTGACGAGGGGGGGGTGTTTGGGGAAATGTGACGTCACATCAAAATGCGCAACTTTAAATAAATATAGACAACACGTTCTACTTAATTAAATATACTTTTTGCTAAATGTTTTCTCCTACAACATCAGAGTGCAGCGGCACATTAAATACGCACTACAATGACAATAGTTTAAAGCGATTTGAAGCATGTTTCGTATTTTTTGGGGGGGGGGCGGGGCAGAGCTTTGTGACGTCATATTTGAGCGGGGGGGGGTCTAACTTTTTTGTGACGCCGCGTGATGAGGGGGAGGGGGGGTCAAAAATGGCGTGACGTCATTTATGGACGGCCCCATACATACCGTGCACTCCCCATACCTGTCCCTCTGCGTGGTAAATACCGTGTATTTATTGTGCGTGTGGAGGGACAGATGCGTGTCGGTTTGTCACTCAAGCTAGCTGCCACTGCTATTCAGTGGCCTAAAATATGGCTCTAGATTTTGGTGTTATAACTTATTTATGTAGTTTATTGTTAAAAATTCGGTCACAGTCCCTATGATCACTGTTACATTGCATTTATGGTTTTTATTTTGGTGATTTCGAAAACTTGTTTTGTTTGTTTTTGCCATGTTTTAGTTTATTGTAGTACGGAGTTAGACTGATGGCCTTAATCTAAGTTTTCTTGTGGTAGTTGTTGTTGTTGTTTGACTTGCATCCCACTGGGATTTTTGCACACAGCGTTGGTGTACGGTGCTATTTCAGGAATATTTTGATGTTTTTTTTCCTGGATTTTCTGTTTGCACAGTCACATTATCACTTTAAGATGTTTTCTTGTTCGTGTTTTTGTTTGTTGCGGTTGCACCCGATTCAAGAGCCGAATGGCTCACAGGGCTATACCTAATAAATGAACTATGAACTATGCTGTGTGTGCTGCAGCCACATTGTACATCCCTATGGACATGACGTCACACACGCGAAACAATCTTCATCGCGCGTAGGTTTTTTTAAAACCCGATGACGTCACTGAAAATGTCCGCGCCTGGTGACGTCGCTCCCGCACATCATCTCCGCGCACGCGCGCGTCGACGTCATCCCGCACAGCATTTCGCGGTGACATCACCCTCCGCACACACGCAACGTCATACGACCACACACACGCAGATGCGCGGTGACGTCATCACGCACACGCGGGTTGGGATTCTGTGACGTCATTCCGCACAAGCGAGGGGGGGCGTGGTGACGTCATCCCGCAAACGACCGCGCAGCGACATCACGCTCCGCGCACGCGGTTACGTCATCCCACACACGGACACGCGGTGATGTCATTCCTGCATACGAACGCGTGGGCGGAACGTCGTGCCGCACACGCGGGGGGCGGGGAGGAGAAAGGGGGGGCGGTGACGTCATCCCGCAAACCAACGCGCGCGGGGCGATGACGTCACCCCGCACACTCTCCACCCCGCGCCGATCCGAAGAGTGGGGTGGGGGGAGAGAGAAGCGAGAGGGGTCAGAGGTCACGCCTTCTCTGCCGGAGCCCATGATCCCCATATGCCCGCTTGTGTCTGTCACTTACGGTCAGTGCTCGCCCCGCATCTACAACGCGCAGCTCGGGACTCGCGCGCTCGGCTCTCGCTGCCTCAGTCGGTCGGGCGGTCGGGCGGTCGGTCGGTCGGGCAACGGGTGGGGGGGGGAGGGAAAAGTCCAACGTCGCCTCGTTGCGTGATGGCGCATTGATCGTGACGAGAGTTTCGCTCGTGTGCCGCTGCCCTCTGCTGCCCCTGCTGCTGCCGCCGCCGCTGCTGCTGCTGCTGCCCGCTACTGCTGCTGCCCGCCCCGCCGCTGCCGCTGCTGCTGCTGGGCCGCGGGTTTTGTGTGGGCGGGTGCAGTGTCTGGCCGGCTCGGGGAAGAGGCGAAAATGGCGGCCAGCAATTACTTCGGCTTCACCCACGGCGCCCCGCAGTACAGGTGACGAGCCAATGCACTGACGAGAGAGAGAGAGAGCGAGAGAGAACGTGTGGCGCGTGTTGGTGTGTGTGTGTGTGCCGCGAGGCGTTGGGGATGGTGGTGGTGATTGTCGCGGGGGGTGGGGGGCGGTGTGTGTGGGGTGCCGCGTCACGTTGGTGGTGGGGGGCTCGTTGGGGAAGCCGCGGCGTTCCCGACTGCGGCTCTCTGTGTTTGTGTGGTTGTAGAGACGGACGCGTTCGTTGACAACATTCATTCTATTCGCTTTGGTCAATCGACGGTCCGCTCATGTACTGCACACGCTCACCTAACCGAATGAGCCTACCTCCTCCTCTCTCACTCGCCCATCATCACCACCACCACCAGATCACCGATCTCACTCGCCTTACCTCATTCGCCCATCATTCATCTGCACATTTACTCAACCTACCAAATCACCTAACCGACCCACTTGTTCACATTCTTGATCGGCTAACTTGCTCATCCTTCCATTCAGCCACACATCCATCTATTCACCTCCCCACTCGCCCACCACCACCAGATCACCGACCTCACTCGCCTTCATTCGCCCATCATTCATCTGCACATTTACTCAACCTACCAAATCACCTAACCGACCCACTTGTTCACATTCTTGATCGGCTAACTTGCTCATCCTTTCATTCATCCACACAACCATCTACGCACCTACCCACTCGCCCACCAAAATCACCTATCCTGTCGACGACAATCTGCTCACCGACTTACCCATTCATTCACACACAACGTTCACGAATCCACGATGTTGCCTGGCTAAAGCATGTGTCTTTGAAGAATCATACTTATTAAAGCACAACCATCTAGTGACCTACATACACATTCATTCACCATGCAAATCATTTGCCCCCACCCACCTTTCCATGGATAATACTCACATATGCCCGTCTTAATTCCTGGAATCACCAAATCCATCACCGAACCACAAATTCTCCCGTCCACTCAACCGTCCACCTACCAAACTCGCCCATCCACGTACACATTCACGCGACCAGCCACTCGTCTTAACTTATCTTCTTGGTCACTCGACGTTATTACCAGTTTGCACATTCACTCCATCATGAACTCGTCTGCGCATTCAACTCATCCATTTGCCCGTTTTTAACCACTCATCCATTCAACCATCCACCCATCCTCTCACCTACACAGTCGCATCTGCTGTGCATTCACTCGCCTACCCACCAGCCATAGCGTATACTGTGTACCCATCCACTCATCCCACCCTGACGCTCATCACCCTGCCACCTCGTTCACCGACGGGTTCATTCGCTCGCCCAACCCAAGTGCATACACGAACTCGGCCACTAAACCGCACATCATGTGGGTTCGGTCCCACTCGCCCATAATCCACCGTGTAACTGCATAATCGCCTCCATTCACCGAGCCATCAGATCCGCTTGTTGTTGTTGTTCGGAGTAGGTGGCCCCATTGTGCCTTGGCTCAAATTGCCACAGGGTTTATTAACTGGCGTGTCGCCGATGTTGACAGTGACGGCGAATTGTGTGACCGGCGATTGCTGGTAGCAGGCGTCGTGTGAATTGCGAACGGAAATTATCGCGACCAAAAAAAACTCTCCTCCTACACCCCATTACGTTGCTTTCATTTTTTTTTCAAACCAACATCGATTTTCTGTGAACGTTTTTAATAATTATCGTCCGCTTCGTTGACCTTCACGGCAAATTATCTGTTGGTCGGACGTTGTGTTCCCTTTCACGCAAACTCTGTAATTGATTGCAGTCTGATTTGTGTTGTTGTGGCTGTCGGTTGTTTTTAGAAACCCGGCGATTCGAGTGCAGGAATTCAATGAATGCTGCAAAAAATTGCTTTGCGCTGCCACTGCAAATTTTGCCCACTGGCACCAAAAGCTTCGCAACTGAGTTTAAGTAAAACGTTGTTAATGATGTTGATTTCCTGTTGGAAAGATTTTTTTTTAAAACAAATCAGGATCCGCAACTATGAAAGGTATTTTTCTCGTCTAGAAAAGAGGGACCCATGTCTCCTCATACTTCATACTTTGTGCCTGTTATATTAGGCACGGTAATGTGTGGCGGTTGGTGAATTGCTATAACGTCACTGGAAATGGAGCCGGCGAGGAATCATCACCAGTGGTGATCTTATATCGGGCTCAAATTCCTAATGGCTCACATGGCGGAGCCTAAACAGACTGAGAGTGGGTTTCGGCAAGATGCAACTCTCATGAAATCGTGGGGCTTCTGCGCAAACCAAACAATGTGCTCGTAAGGAGAAGCAAAGCGTGGATCACCTCGTGAGATGCCTTGCAGCACCACCACAATGCACTCCAAGATTTGGCAATGACAACACTAGGAGCGGTGGCCTGTGCAGAATATTAGGAAAAGACCCATATAGGTTGGACAGGAAACGCGACGAAGAAGAAGACTGGCAAGTGATAGCGGAACCATTTCTGATGTTGCCCTTGACCAGCCCGAACTGACCCGCTGGTGCAGTATGGTCAAACCACCCCCATTCAGTACGGTCAAATAAACCCCTATTCATCCAGCAGGGGAATGGCCACCCTAAATAAATTATTAGCAATCGCCGTTTAGCGTTGAGTATTGCGCTCAACTGTCGCATAGTGAAATCAAATTCACACCACTGATGCCGAAGGTGATCTCAACAAAAATAATGGCTTTGTGCTCACTGGAACATTCCCATATTTGGAAAATTCTCCCACATAAAAAAAACCAATGTGTGCACTATCAAGCTGATTTTTAAATGTCTTTACAATTAATATAATTTTCTAACATTGAATGTTAATACTAATTTTAAAAGTAGTGCTTCAGCCAATCTGTATTTACACGTAAAATATGCAACGCTTAATGGCATATTTAATTATTAATGGCATTGATGTTTGTGACTCAGACCATCAAAAAAACCCTTCAGGGTCAATACATCCTAAACCACTCGGGGGACATTGCCCGTGGCTGTTATGTGCGGAAACTGACCCCTGCCATAGGAACGTGGAACTCCCACCACTGGTTCTGGGCCACCAATATCGATAAGCGCTCGGTGCCTTGTGATCCATTGAGCACGGGGCCACGCTGACCTTTGCTTTGTGGCTTTTTGAAACAAACGCAAAGCGTTTGGCTGCGTGAGGACAAAATAAAAGCGGATGAGGTGGCCCACACCCATGATACTGGGCATTTGTTTAAAATAGCTTTACAGCTCATCAGATTCCTCCAATAGAAATTAATATTCTAATTCTGGAGGGACAGTGGTCGGTGGACCCCACAGGTTTGTGAGGCTCCCAAAAGCTTGTGGGCTGCGAGGTGGCCGGTAGATGGCTGCACATCAAGTGTGGTTCACCCGAATCCACCCGTGATTCTTAAAGGGTTGCCCCATGATATGCGTGTCGTTTTCTATCTCCGAGTTATTTGAGTTTGTTTTCCTCCCGCGTAAATCCGAACACTCGTCCTAAACGAATTGGCCAGATATCAGCAGGACCTGAGCAGAAAACAGAGAGTCTTGAGACTCGGTGAGGGTTTCCTCTGTAAATGAATGACAACATTTGATCGGGAAAGCAATGATTTTCCCTTCTCACGATTCTATTGTCATGATTCAGGTTCACGATTTCGTTTTGGGAATCGGTTGTTGGGAAAGGTAAAGATGCAGCCCTGCAGTTACTTTCTCACACAACTACTGGCCAAAGTGTCTCCACTAGAGGGAGCTCTTGAGAACCACTCAAGAGTATTTGGCGTACTCTTCCATGCTGCCCAGATTTCTCGAAAGAGGTGGGGATATTTTGTATGGTCAATGAAGAACAACTATATTCAGTTATCAGTGATTTAGCCATTCAATTGCTTTGAGAGTTGTTGAGTTTCAGATACACCCACCCACTCTTGCTTTTAAATGTATTTTGAGCGCAGTGTGAAGTCACGTGGGCTATGGTGTGGAGTTATTAGCCACAATTGCACACAGGAGCAAGTCTTTGAATTTCCCCTTGTGCGTTAGGTATCCGCATCATCCGTGGTTTATGCAGATCCTGTTAACCGCTGTCCATTGTTTCCGTGGAAGGTGGAAGCCAGGCATTGTGTGGTGGTGGGGTCGCTGATGAGCTGTGTGTTGTGGAAGCCTGGCAGTGGATGGTGGGATCGCTGATCAGGTGTTTGGTCCATGAAATTTCGATGCTAAAACTTCCAAGTTCTGGACCTCAGCCACGGATGCGGGATGTTGTTAGAATCGTCGTTGATCGGCAGGTTTGGGTCGACTTCCGATCGGTGCAGTTCATGCAGGAGTGTTGCAGCGTGGTGGCACCTACCCGGTGGTGCGATATTTGAGAGTACAGGGAAGCCGAGGCACTGGTGTAGATGTTAAAGTTCCAGTGATGATCCACTCGGCAATGTTCAGTTGGGTGTCACTGGGCCGACAGTTGCGGCTTTTTGTCAGAACTGGGGCAGCAGTTCTGTGCGGTTGAGTACGCCGTAAGGCAATGGCCAATGTCCGAAGCGCAAATCCATCGGCCCCCTAGCATTGTAACTGGCCGGTGTGTGAATGAGGTTCACCCTCGGTTTTGCCGGTGACCTTTTTTAGCCGGCCATTAAAAGCCAGCGTGCCGTCAAGTATCTCGCCTAGATCAGTCCGGTTCGGGTCTCGTCACACCTGTTCCTCCCCCGCGGCATTGAGTGTGGCTTCGGCACTGCTGCGACGACGATCGAATTCCTTGGGTTCGGTGTCGCTCGCCGCTTCCAGAAGTTGCCCCGCCATTGACTTTGATTGAGGTCGGCGCGAGGAGTGGCCTCCGCTGCGCCGAGGCTGCGGGCCCCTTGTAGCCGGGGCCAGGCTGTCCGCGGACAGGGACTTGCGGGATGATGGCTCGTGTGTAGACGCTGAACATCTTCAGCTCCGAGCGCGGACCCCCTGGTGAAGCGCGTTATTCAGGGTGCGGGGTGTGCGCCGACTTTCTCGCCAAGGTCGGCACGCGACATTCACTCGCTCAGCATTTTACAGATTAGCCCACAGTGCTCAGGCACAAACGGTAGGATTGTGGACAGCTTCACCAAGAGACCTTGCTTCTAAATGTTATTGTAGGCTGACGACAGGTGGATGAAAGCGGCGCTGGGCCTGACTTCGCTTTCGAATCCGGCATCGATGTTTCGTTGTCAAGGCCGGGACTTCGGTCACTGCAGCTTCTTTGGGGCCTAAACCTAGCTTGTTGGGAGGATGGCTTCGATGTTGGGGCCGATTTTTCCCAGGATCAGGAACCGCTTTATACCGCTGGGTGGATAGAGGTTGGGGGGGATTTAAGAAACTTGCCCATTTCCGACCGCCTGCACCGGGAGAACGAATCGAACCGCCGACCTCTGCGTCGCTAGTCCCCAGCCTACGTTAAAGACCACAACGACGTCGTTTTTAACAAATGGTTACGCCGTGCAAACGCCGATCGTTAAACGCCCGCATTACGCGTGCCGGTGTCTCTTTACGCGGCTCTGCAGCCAGCAGCCGACGGCCGTGGCCTATTCCCACCCGTCCACGGCCGTTAGCTACACCATGCCGCAGGCGCCCACCGTCTACGCCCCGGCCGCTGCCGCCGCCGCCACCCCGGCCGCCGCGGCGGCCGCGGCGGCAGCCGCGGCCGCCGCTCGCGCCGCCCCCACTGTGGCGGCGTCGCCGGCGTACGGCGCCTACGCCGCCGCCGCCGCTGCCGCCGCCGCAGCAAGCCACGGCGCCGACTACGGGTACGCGCAGCGCCAGCAGGAAGCTCCGCCGCCCCCGCCGCCGCCCACCACCACGCAGAACTACCAGGTACTGCGCCTGCCTTGTGCGCTCGTATCACCGCCTGTGGCTGGCTGTCTCCTCTCCGTCTCCCTACCTCTGCCGTTCTTCCCCACCTCTTCACCGTCTTCCTTACATCTCACCATCCCCTCCACTCTCCCCATAAACCCCCTTTCCATCTCCCCATCTCCTTGCATGTCTTCCCACTTCCGCCGCCTCCTCGCCTTCCCCCCCCCCCCATAGCCCCACCTCTCCAGTTCAAATGCCATGAGCCTGCCCGTCTGGTGTTGTGAGCGCCTGAATGTCTGGATTTGTGAATTATACAGGTTAAGAGGCTTATCCTTGGTTCTTTCGCTAAAGTCACGTATAAGGGAAACAATAAAATAATAAAAATATAAAACAATAAAATTCTCACGACGTTTCGACTGCAGCACAAGCAATCATCATCAGGTGTGAAAACCACAGCAAGGTTAAGAGGCTCCCCACAAAGACTGTGGCCCATTCATCGTCATTGTTGACGATTCACAACTAAGGTCAACGTCCTCAATGCATTGGCTCTGTCTGACTGTCCGAAGAGAGGGGTCACGATAACTCTCACGAAGGTTGACCTCGTGTGTATAAGGGGGGGGCGGATTGCAAAGTTGCGTGTGTTTTTTTTCTCATAAAGAACTTACCCCGCGGACGACCGGGTTACATTCGCCAAAGGGGTTGGCTAAAATGTAGCAATATATTCCACAGCTAATTCCGCAGGCCATGGCTGCCGTCATCGGCCATAGGAGGAACCACATGCATGATGTCACACACCTCCCTTTGCCTTGGGAGATGCAAGGACCCGGGCAGGGAAACCAGGTGAGGCAGGCCTGGTTTTGCGTGCGTCGGCGGGGGGGGGGGGTGATGACCAGAAGGCCTCAACCGCGTTTATGTTCAAAATTAATGAATTATTATTTCTCCCCTAACCCTTGACCCAAGGAGACCTACACCTACGTGCGCTCATCGGCTGGGGTCGTCGGCTATGATAAGCAATACTACCCACAGCCGGCCGTGTCTCAGCCACAGCACACCGGTGCCGAGACGTACTATCAGAGCGGTGAGTCGCTGGCTGACGCGGCCAAACGTCCGCCGGGATGTACATACGTTGAACTTCTTTCGCACCGTACGTAGCCAACCGTGCTAATCCGAGGTGGGTGGACCGTTGTTGCGGATACCTGATGCACAAATGGAATATTAAAAACTCTCCAGTAGTGATGTGTGGCCGTTGTCATCCAGAACAGACCATATAAGGACGCAATGCCCCGATCGACAAATACGAAGGAGACATCACGGCGATGATATACCACTCCGCTGCTCCTGACGCGATTATCTGGCTTGACCACCTGAATGTGACATTGTAGTTGTTGCTCTCCGTCTACATCAGCAGCCACACGACAAGAAGAAGAAGAAGACCGTTATAAAAGATAAAAGACGTTGAACTCGTTTAGAAACAGCGTCCGGTTGGCCTCTACGGTGATTCGAGTAAGGAACGCATTGGGATCTACGGATGAAATTCGCCTTACAAATGTAAACGACAGCCATCATTGTCGTCATCGCCATTATCGTCTCGTTTCTCCGCTTCGTTGTTTCCGCAGTGATCCCGCCGATAACGTCGAGCCTGTCCGTGTCGGCGGCGCAGAAGGTCGGCTTCAGCCAGGCGACGCCGCAGTTCACCCAGACGCAGCAGCCGCGCCAGGTGACGGCCATCAAGCAGGCGACGCCGAGCACGGCGACGAGCACCTACACCGTGTACCCCGTGAGCTCCGCCGTGCAGCCCGTGGTGGCGGCAGCGCCCGCCGTGGTGCCCTCGTACACGCAGAGCACCAGCTACAGCACCACGCCCGTCACCTACACGGGTACGCCGCACCCGGGATTGCACGCGCACGTGGGTGTGGGTGGGACGCGTGTGTGTGTGTGTGGGACGCGTGTGTGTGTGTGTGGGACGCGTGTGTGTGTGTGGGACGCGTGTGTGTGTGTGGGACGAGTGTGTGTGGGACGCGTGTGTGTGTGTGGGACGCGTGCGTGTGTGTGTTTGACGCGTGTGTGTGTGTGTGACGCGCGTGCGTGTGTGTGTGACGCGCTTGCGTGGGGCGTGATTGCGTGTCGGAACGAGCTACAGCACCGCGCCCACCATTGCGTTCGTGGGTACGCCACGGCATCCGTCCCATGTGGGGGATGTGTATGTGTGAATGTGTGTGGGTCTGTCCCGTGACCTGCAGCCAGCAGGCGTTCGACACTCCGCGTGGGTTTAAAGTGCACATGGCCTGGCACAAGCGCCATGGTGACGTCACTGCCACTTAGTAGCAAATGGCTGCTTTTGTTGTTGGGAGTGGTGGTGCAGTAGTTAGAGAACCGCACTACGAACCTGGCAAACCGCGTTTGCTTCTCGTTGATGGCCAAAAACAGTGGCGATTATCTGAAGTGGTCCTACCCTTCCCCTCTGTCAACTCAGACTTAAATGAATACCACTTAAATGAATGCCACTTGGGAGACAAAGACGACCGGGCCTGGTGCTGGTCACCCACCCCCTCGTGTGTCGTGCCGGCCTTCATAGGCGCTCGCTACCAGCCCTTGCCACAGCTACGCGGGAGATCTTTCTCTTTACACGCGCATTTGCACTCTACGTGGCTTTGCCCTGACGCGCGTGACCCCGCGTGCACGCCCTCGCAGGCGGCGCGTACTCGGGCTACGAGGCCGCGGTGTACTCGGCCGCCACCTCCTACTACCAGCAGCAGCAGCAGCAACAGCAGCAGCAGCAGAAGCACGTGTCCCCCTGGGGGGCCAGCACCTTCACCAAGAGGCCGGCGTTCCAGGGCAAGCCGCCGCGGCCCAAGCTCTCGCCCAAGCAGCCGCAGCTGCACTACTGCGACGTCTGCAAGATCAGCTGTGCCGGGCCGCAGGTGATCCTGGCCGAGACGGGTTTGCGCCGGGCGCCGGCGGTTCCTCGCCGTTTCGCCCGTTTTCCTTTCTTAAGTTGACCCGGCGGTGCCGTGAACACTGTGACCCGAGTTCGATTCCTAGCCACGGCTAACACCAGCGGCGATTGATATCTGAACCGGTCCCAGCTCTCCACCCACCCACCCTGACCTTGACCGTCCCGTACGTGCACACCAGCGTGGTCACACAGCGCACGTAATCGACGTGACGTGGGGAGGCCTTCATCCAGCAGTGGATGGAGCAGCAATTCTTTGTTTAAAGCATTTGCATTTATATGTCGTTTGATAAATTCTCTCAGCTGCAGCTCTGGACTCCTTGCGGTACAACCCGTCTCAACCAAACCAACGCTCTGCTGCAGTATAGCTTAGGGGGAATTCCAGCGGGAGCTGTCCCTGCGTGGCACAAGGTGTACGCAGCTCTCTTCTCCCGTCCAACCCTTTATCGAGGCCACTGGGTCCGCGAGCTTCTAGCAGCAGCGGCCACCGCCTTCCCCTTTTTGCAATCGTCATCGTCATGTCCCCCCTGCTGATGTGTCCTCATCACTGCTCTCCTCTGGTGCCTCCTCCCGTCCCATTAGTCCATGTTTGTCTAAGTCACCCTCTGCCTGCCTCTGTTGCCTGCCGCTCGCGCTGCAATGGCCGTTTGGCGCCATTCTTCCGACGGGACCGCACACCGTCGCCGTTCCTTCACTCCCGTCTTGTTTGTGTTTCGCTCCATTCTTCAAGTTCCCCCCCCCCCCCCCTCCCAGTGTCTTTATCGCTCATTCCTTCTCGCGTCCATTACTGCCGAGCGACGCGCAGCGCCGGGCCTGCAAGGCTGGCTCTCGGTTGCATTCCCCCTCTCTCTCGCGCGCCCGCCCTCCTCCCCGACAGACTTACCGCGAGCACCTGGAAGGGCAGAAGCACAAGAAGAAGGAGGCGGCCGCCAAGGCGGGCACGGCGACCACCACGACGGCGGGCCGCGCCACCCAGCATCAGCTGCGCTGCGAGCTGTGCGACGTCACGTGCACCGGAGCCGACGCCTACGCAGCGCACATCCGCGGTGCCAAGCACCAGAAGGTGCGGGCCGCGGGATTAGACGAGCCGCGGGAAGCCTGCCGGTTGGGTCCGTGGGGAAATGTCGTGAGGCCGTGAAGGTTTTGTGTAAGTCGATTTCCTAATTCGGGCACCTCACTGACTACCGTCGTCAAATATGATCGCACTAAGCATGGTCTTTTAACAATATAAAACTCTTATTCTTAGCTCTTTCGGTAAAGTCACGTTGAAGGGAAACAATAAAATAATAAAATATATATAAATTTTGATTTAAAGCTTTCGTGACTGCAGTAATTCATATTCTTAGTTCTTTCGGTAAAGTCACGTGACTTTACCGAAAGAGCTAAGAATAAAAATATATATAGTTAAGAATATGAATTACTGCAGTCACGAAAGCTTTAAATCAAAATAAAACTCTTTTATAATAAAAATGGAAAACGCGGACAGCCACAAGGCGCACAGCCTCCCGACTCGCACCATGCTGTCCCATAAATGTCGGGAAGAGAAAATGGTCTCCGTCCCTCTTAACATCACGGCAAAATATAAGTTGCCTGCATTTGTCAGGAGCGTGCGCTGCGCGTGGCCTAATGGCGGAGGTGCTCGCGTGCGCGTTGACGTCACACGGGTGTTGTTGTGATCATGCCGCGCACGTCCTGTAACGCGTCGTGCGGTGACGCTTATGCGCCGCTGGTTTTATGGATGCAAGTTGAACTTTATTTCGCACCGTACGTAGCCAACCGCGCTAATCGGAGGTGCGGGTGGGGGCGGCTGGGTAGGACAACAAACTAAACACAAAAAGCAGTTAGGAAGAAATTCGTTTTCGATATGGATTTAATCGAGGGCGACTGGAACGTGGCGAGTCGAACCCGGGCTCTCGGCGCGGGCTGGCTCAGCCTCCCTGACCCCTGGGGCGATCGCCGTCCACCTCCAAAATAACATCTGGATGAAAAATGAGACGTGTCGCTCAGTGTAGCGGTGAGCGGTAAGGTTATGGTCATCACTAGGTTTTAAGTTTTAAGTTGAGGACTAGGTGTGTAAGGTTCTGCACAAAGTGAGAGCTGGAATTACGTCAAAGGCTCGCTTACGAGTAAGCAGTCTCTTCTTAACACACGAGTGGCTCTCGTCTTTCCTGATGACTCTGCGCCATGGGTATAAATTTCACATTTGCGCTATTTTCCCATGGATTTTACTTAAACATTGTCATTGTCTTTTGCATTTTATTTTAGTATACAGTAATTTGATACATATGGGGCTCTGGCCTTGCCGAATTATCCGATAACCCGAATTGTGTACAATGGTACTCCCTGTCTCCCCTGCCCCAATGAACATTTTATTCCAAATTTGTTTTCCAAAAATTATTTTCCAAAAAAAAAGTAACACTTACCATCGGCAACCAGCACTGCAGGTGCATTGACACACCTGCATAAATTATATCCAAAACTATTGATTTGTCCTGCAGACTCGGGGATTTTATACTTTAGTCCCTTTCTATTACTTCTTGATGTAGGCGTAGACGACATTTCTGAGAGGGTAGGCTTGCACTATCGCTCACCACGCGCGCCGCCACCAGACCAAGTAATTGTTTTGCTTGTGGCGCGCGGCGTCGTTCCACGTGTCTGCCGAAATTGGACCATTCGGTCCGGCGATTTGGCTCGTGGCGAATTACTGATGCTGTATGTATGCCGTAAGCGCAGCCGTGCCGAATTATCCCCAATTACGAATGATCAAACACTGAAATGACGAGGTTTTACTGTACGATGTTTTGATACCCTCTTGAGTTTAGGTGATGTTACACTTAAAAATAAATACGTTTTACACCAGGTTGGCTCCGCACGAAGTTTGCACGCTCATTTCCAGCATGCCGGCGCCGCGACGATGAGCCTCGCGGTGACCCATGGCCAAGATTCCGACCAAAGCCGCCGCGCTTCAGCTGTGATCCCTCTCCCACCAACACCCCCTTGCACGCCAGGTCGTGAAGCTGCACACTAAGCTCGGCATACCCATCCCGGAGCCCGCTCAGGACAGCCAGCCCGCCGCCGCCGCCACCGCCACGGCGGGGGCAAAGGCGGCCTCCGCAACGGCCAGCAGTGCCGCGGCCGCGACGGTGGCGGCTAAGGGAACGCCGGCGTCCACGCCGGCCGCGGTCACCGCCACTGTCGGCGCCGCCGCCGCCGCTGCGACTGTCGCGTCGCCAGCAGCTAAAGTGTTGCCCAAGAAAGTGGCGACCCCCAAGATCACGTTTGTCGGCAAGTGTCTCGTGCGTGTGTGTTGCGTGTGGGTCAGGTCGTTGAGCGGTCCCTCGTGTTGGTGGTCATAACGCTGGGACGTTCAAAGAGCCGCGCTGCGACGTCGGAAACTTCTCCAGCGCGGTGGAAATTCCACGGGATGACACGGAACGTTCTCTAGAAATCCATAATTGAGGTTTTTTGGGTTAGATCGCCACCACCCGACACAGCCAACTAGTAAGGGTTGTCACGTAGACAGAACGTGCCAATTCGTTACGAGTACAGCACTGACCCCGGTGTGTTGGAGAGCCAAGCTACAACATTTACAATCTGCGTACGACGTTTCGACCAGTAATTACAATTTGCTTCATTCGGCCAGATTTGTGGAAAAATCCTATTTCCTTCCTTAAATAGAGGGGTCGATGTGATGGCATCACTTGTGAGCATTTCCTGCGTGAAGTGGGGTGGGGGGGGATTAATGAATGCATAGGAATACAATGGGTATCCATTGTCAGTTGGGTTATTTATAAGGTAATCAAAGTATATTATGCATGGACATTATGCATGCACATTGAACGTGTGCATTCTGTCGATTGTGTCTGCTAAAATAGCCGAATTGGCAAGTTCTGTTTACGTGACAAACCTTGCCAATTGGATGTGTCGGGTGGTGGCGGGTTTAACGACACATATTTTTACGCTATCTAACCCAAAAAACTTGTATTATGCATGATATTGGTGGTGAAAGCCGATGTGTTAAACCGTTTTCTAGAAAGTAACTTTCGTCTCCTTTGCTTACTGCATTACGCTTTGGAAAAGCCCCGTGGATATAGCCATTCTGCTTCCATAGGAATGTGGAATTTCCGCCGTTGACTTGGTCGCCGCCGATAGGGATCTGCGTTTTTCCAACGCTTGTTTCGCTATTGGGGGAAGCCGCGAGTCGTTGTCTGGCACGCGTTCATGCACAGCACTTACGTCAATGCACTGCTGGATGAGGGTCCTCAAACAGTTCCGATCACGTGGGTTATTTGCCATAATAGAGGTTTTTTTTATGGGGTTAGATCGCTTAAATATAAATGTGTCATTAACCCACCATTAGGTGAATACAGCCAATTACTAAGGTTTGTCATGTAAACGAAATCTGAAAATTGGTTACTACTTCAGCACACCGGTCATGAGTTGGAGAATAAACCCACACACATTTACAATTTGAGTACCCGTGACATTTCGCTGGCGATTACAACAACAACAACCAGCTTCATCGGGCGATATGCCAGAATCGCGATGGTTATATTTGGCCATGCTCCACCACGTATGAAGGCGGGGAGCGTAAACTTGGGAACACGACAACGGACTGCTGCACCGCTCTCCGCTGACATTGTACGTACATACGTACGTTATGTTTAACTTCTTTCGCACCGCGGTATGTAGCCAACCGTGCTAATCGGAGGTGCGGGTGAAGGACAACAAACTTTAAAACAGATAAAACGCAGCTCTAAAGAATTGCGTTTTCAAATTGACGCAGCCTACAACCTAGGACGTAGCCAGATCTGACGACGATGACGCCGACGATGACCACGATGTGGCGTCCGCGACATGGCGCGCGGGGCAGGTGGCAGCAAACTGCAGACGACGGGCGGCAAGATGGAGGAGGTGAAGGTGGCGGAGGTGAAGGCGGCGGAGCAGCCCATCGTGTGCCAGGGCGAGGAGGCCGTCGAGTCGTCACCCGTGCAGGACGTGCTGCCCGTGGGATATGACTACGTGGAGGAGGTGTGTGTACGCACGTAGCCTTCATGTTGCGTAGCCTTCATGTACGTACGTGAGTATGTTGAGCATGTAGCCAACCGTACTCAACGGAGGTGCGGCAAATCACCGGAATCGAAAAAAATCCGGGGACGAAATATAGTCGTTCTTGTAAAGAAATTAGTTTGTCTATAGATGATGATTTAAAAGTTGCATAGCTCCAAGTGGCTTCCTAATAACGGAAGGAAGGGCGTTGCAGATGGCCGCAGTAGCGCATCTGAAAATGCCACGCGATGCAGGGACCAGCGTCGTTGTTAAAAAATATACCGTCGGGGCAAGTGCTGTTAGCGAGTAGCACCTACGAAGGCCGGCAATGCACACGAGGGGATGGGTGGCCAGCCCCGAGTCCGGCTACCTATGTTACACATTGCATCAGGTACTCATTTAAGGCTGAGTTGACCTAAGGGAGGCCCAGGACCAGTTCATGTAATAAACCACTGGTGTTGGCTGTGAGCAGGACTCCATCTTGGGTCGCCGGGTTCATAGCGTACGCTCTAACCGCTACATTACCGCATACGCATGAGTCCGCGACCTGCAGTGTGGTGTTTGTGGGTGATGGTTAAACTCGTTGTCCTGCGTGAGCCTACACAAGCCAGTCTGGTAGGCCCAGCAGGGGTGGGGGGGGAAATCAAAACGTTCGCACAAAAAAACAATAAACGTAACAAAAGATAACTGGAAACGCCAATGGTCGCCCTACGCAGGTCTGCAATGACGACGGGCGAGTAATCCGATTCTACTGCAAGCTGTGCGAGTGCAGCTTCAATGACCCCAACGCCAAGGAGATGCACCTCAAGGGGCGCCGCCACCGCCTACAGTACAAGGTACACTGGGGCGCTGGGTACGCGAGGGCGCTGGGTACGCTGGGGGCGCTGGGTACGCGAGGGCGCTGGGTACGCTGGGGGCGCTGGGGGTGGCCGGGTGCGCTGGGGGCGCTGGGGTTGCTGGGGCGTCGGCACGGCCCAGGGCCGCTCCCCGTGGCTTTTCTCCAGTTTTTTTACGTCAAAAAAAGCCGAAAGCCAAAGTGTTTTAATGCGTTTTGATTTAAAGCTTTCGTGACTGCAGTGATTCATATTCTTGGTTCTTTCGGTAAAGTCACGTTGAAGGTAAACAATTAAATAATAATGGCTTAGCCATCATTGGAAGGATTTGATAAACCATTTCGGGTCTTAATTGATTGTTCACGCTTACGGTGGCTTTCAGACAGCATACATTAATTTTTCGTCTCCCCCCTCTTTTCCGAACATAGATGGACTCGTGCATCTAAACAAACTGTCAAATCGCTATCCGTGGCGCTAACGCTTAAAAATAAATAAATAAATACGGGCCGACACTTCTTTCAAATGTTACTTGTCGTTGGTTTTCACACCTGACGATGACTGTTTGTGTTGCAGTCGAAACGTCGTGAGAATTTTATTGTTTTATATATTTTATTATTTTATTGTTTCCCTTCAACGTGACTTTACCGAAAGAACCAAGAATATGTTTTAATGCAGTTGATCATCCATTATCCGGCACACGATTATCCGGCTTCCAACGTTATCCGTCGGCGAAATCTGCAAAACCGCTCCATAGGCTGTACACCAGTCCGGTGATCAGTACTATGTGCGTGACAAAAAAGTAGCTATGCTTGATTTCAGTGTCAAATATATACAGTGCATTATACACTAATACAACAACTTAAACAATTAAAATGTTGCACGTATATACATCACCCCATAATGCAGAGTCTTCGTTGGAGTGGTAAGTACTGTACAGTAAATACGGTAACTATTTGTATGTCTACGCCAATTTCATTTAGTAAACATTTAAAACACAAAAAAACATATAACAACGCCTAAAAACTTAATGTCATACAATAATGTGCAAAAATCTATTTTAAATAATGATGTCGCGATTATCCGGCATTTTTGAAAATCTGCCACCCCCCACGAATCCGCCGGATAATCGATGATCAACTGCGTGACACTTTTTTGATTGGCTGTGTTGGGTGGAGGGTTAGCGACACACATTTCTGGATGTTGTAAGTACATATGTTTAACTTTTTCCACACCGTACGGAGCCAACCTCGCTAATCGGAGGTGCGAATTTCTACACGACCTAACCCAAAATATAACAATTGTGAAACGTACTCCCCCAGTCCGTCGTGTTAATCTTATCTTTGGGAGGCGCACATGCTGTGATGAATCGATGCAAGCCTGAAACTGCTACGACTGCTACATTGTATCATCATTATCTCTCTCTCCCTCTCTCTCACTTTCTCTCTTCCCGGCTCTCCTCCTCCGCCGGCCCTCCCTCCCTCCCTCCCTCGCCCGCCCGCCTGCCCCCGCGCTCAGAAAAAAGTGAACCCGGAGCTGCAGGTGGAGGTGAAGCCGAGCATCCGCGCCCGCAAGTTCCAGGAGGAGCGCGTGCGCCTCTCCATGCAGAAGGAGGAGTACTGGCGGCGGCGTGAGGAGGACGAACGCTGGCGCCAAGAGATGAGGTGAGCGGCGACAGCGGCGACTGACTCACGGTCACATTCCAGTTTTCCCCATCTTAGCCAGTGCACGGCCCGCCCGCTCACCTGCCCGCCCGCTCACTCAGGCCGTGCGCGGCCTTCTCTCACAGGCGCTACGAGGAGGAGTTGTACTGGCGCCGCGTGGAGGAGGAGGGACCGTACTGGGAGGAGCGCTGGCGCTTCGACGGATTCCCGCCAGGACCCATGCACCGCCTGGGTCCCCCCATGGCCCCCCCGGCTCCCATGGTGGGT
The DNA here is from genome assembly GCF_048934315.1 of Petromyzon marinus. NCBI lineage: Eukaryota > Metazoa > Chordata > Hyperoartia > Petromyzontiformes > Petromyzontidae > Petromyzon > Petromyzon marinus. The sequence goes on from NC_133723.1 coordinate 6,307,885, forward strand.
GCTTGCAAATTGTATCGGGGGAAATGTTGATTCGGACGGGAGGAATTCGATGGGCTACGAAGCCCTTTTTCACGGATGTCCAGTAAAGTAAGAGTCGACCCCGGTCTCGTGAGTTCTCGCGTCGATCCGGGAGATGGTTCGGTGCAGTTTATTTTGAAGTGCCCTACGAGCCAAGAAGCTCTTAAATCGGGTTCCATCAACAAAAACATCACCACCGCAGCAAGTCACAGTCAAAGAGAAATTAAAAAAAACAGCGAGCAAATCATGATGCGCTGCCGTTGTGCCTCGCCGCAGGCGATGCGCCGCCCGGACTCCCTGGAGGACCGCCAGGTGATGGGGAAGCACACGCTCATCTACCCGACGGAGGCCGAACTCTCGGCCGTGCAGAACATCGTCTCCCACGTGGAGCGCGCCCTCAAGCTCGTCTCCGTCCTCTACAGCCTCCCGACCGCCACCGCCGCCACCGCCGCCACCGCCACGGCCGCTTCCACCGCGCAGGAGAGCGCGTGAGTTACGAGCGTGTGCACCGCTTGTGAGCACCATGGCGGCGGAGTCGCGAGTGGGAATCGACGCCAAGGGGGGAGCCGTACGGTGGCCACCTCCCCCCGCCACCTGACGGGTTGGCCGCCGCCGCCGCCGCCACGCAGGATGACGCGCGAGTGCAGCGCTGCGCGTCGGGCAGTCGCGATAACAACTTCTTCCCCTCTGCATTATTCCCACCGGGGTGGCTCGGTTGTCGTTTTTGGAATCGATGAAAGTCGTAGAATGGACGATCGAACAGAGTTCTGTTTTAGTCGCGGTCGAACCAATTGGGCACGCGCGACCGCCCGTGACGGCGCGGTGCCTTCGATGGCGGTCGGTCAGCGCCACCGTCTGTCGCTTGTGATACGCACCTTGGAACCCGTCGCCTCCTAATCCGTGCGCACGCCGCTCCCACGCCGTTGGCCGGCTCCCTCCCCCCCCCCCCACCTCCTCCCCGGCGCCTGCAGCGCGCCGCCGCCGGCCGACAAGTCGGATCCTCCGCCGCAGCGGCTGCTGAAGGGCGTGATGCGCGTGGGGCTGCTGGCCAAGGGGCTGCTCCTGCGCGGAGACCTCAGCGTGGAGCTGGTGCTGCTGTCCGTGCAGAAGCCGACAAAGTCGCTGCTGCTGCGCGTCGCCGACGCGCTGCCGGCGCAGCTCGCCGTGCGTACCCCACCGCCCACCCCCACAACCCCCCTCCCTCCCTCCCTCCCTCTCTCTCCGCACACGCACGCGGCGACGCATGCAAGCACCCACGCACGACCTCCGTCGATTCGTGGGGTTATGAGACGACGGCGAGAGGAGACACAAACAGTGACCGTTCTAGACTAAGACTCAAAGTCTTAGCCTAGAGCAGCAGTTCCTAAGCGTGTGGTTCTGTAGAACACGGTGGTCCGCAAATTGTATTTGAGGGTTGACAGTGGCGCGCCGGGTCTAGAGGGGTCGGGAACCGCAGGTCCGGTGAACAACATTCACACCTCACCGTGTGGAATTCACGTCGTCTCTTCGGCCGGAGGAGTCGAGCAAGAGTCGAGCAAGAGTCGAGCAAGAGTCGAGCGAGAGTCGAGCGAGGGTCGAGCGAGGGTCGAGCGAGAGTCGAGCAAGAGTCGAGCAAGAGTCGATTCCGGATGCGGGTGGCGCACGTTGTTTGCCGCGTTGTTACGCATCTCTCTTTGATGTAGCGCTCTCGACCTCTGACCCCGGCCGCCCCGCCCCCACCCACCCACCCAAACCGTTCTCCGCACGACGCCGCCAGTTGGTGACGGATAAGAAATACGAGGTGACAAAGAAGGTGGACGAGGCGGCGGTGTTCATCAGGGCGGTGGGCGAGCCCAAGACCGAGGTGATCGTCCACCTCACGTCCCCGGACATGCGGGAGCTGCTGTCGGACACGCGGGACAAGGACGCAGGTCGGTGAACCCCGTCGGCGTCCCCCGTTCGTTGTGTGCGGTCTCGCAATCCGAGCAGAGTCGATCCTGGTCCTCGCTCGCTCGAAAAGACTGTCTGGGAATACCCCCGATGCTGTAGGCCGTGGGATGTGTGAGGTGGCCAAGAGATGGGAGCGCAGCTATCGATAATTATCGAATCGAATCATCCGTGCGGGGCTTTTGAGTGTAACCCCCCTCATATGCGGCGTGGGTTTTTGCCGGGCCCTCCGGTTTCCTCCCGCACAAAGCCAAACGCTCATTACTGCAATTGGCCAAACATGCCAAGGCAGCAGGGACCCTCCCGACAAAATGAAAACGCCTGGATGTTGAATGCAGGCGTGGTGGCATGTAATCTCGCCAACTGCCACACAGGCAATTCCGGGACAGCCCTGGCTCCGAGTGTGCGTGCGTGTGTGTGCGTGTGATCACGTGTGGTTCGCGCCACTGTGTGACAATTACCGGCCATGGCTAACATCGGTGGTCATTTTTGGAACCTGTCCTGGGCCTTTCGCCTAAGTTGACACAGCCTTGAATGAGTACCCGGTGCGCTGTTTAAATATCGCCACTGGGAAGACGAAGGTCGGCCGGGCCCGCGGTGCTGGCTTCAAAACACCCATTGTCGTGCGCCGTGCCGGCCTTCATAGGTGCTCTTGGAGAACACTTGCCCCAACGGGCCTGCGTAGGCTTTACGGGTTATCTATGCGTCTCTGTGCGTGTGTCTGCATGTCCGCGCCTGTTTGTGTGTGTGTGTACGTGCGGAAGGTCCGGGTGTGACGTTACTTGCCTGCGTAGGAGTGGCCCGCCGTGGCTGTGAATGGCACATGGCGGCCCGCTTCTACGCACACGTTCGTTCTAGCGGGAGGGTTTGTTTTCTCCGAAATTCCCCCCCCCCCCGCCCTCCTCCCTTCCCATCGCCCCCCCCTCCCCTTCACACAACAACCCCCCCCCTCCCCACCCCATCCATCTGGTCGATCCACTTTGATGAATCTGTGTTCAGCTTGCAGGTGACCAATCAGGAGGCTCCTTGCTGCAGACCGCTCCGATTGGCCGCCGCTGCTGCTGCACTGTGGAGGATTTTTGACCAATCAGTCACGAGCTTCCACAGGGCGTTACTGCCACTATTGAGCCCCCGTGCCAGGGAGGGCGGCGAGCCTGTGCCGTGGGATGGTTTCCTTGGGCCGCTGGACAGTGACAGTGACGGACCAACTCCACCAGGGACCATAGACCCCAGACTGAAGCCCCCGCCTCTGACGGCCTCTATAGGGCAGCGCTTCTCAACTCGTGGGCCCCCCGGGTGGACCCCCCACTCCTCCCCCCACCCCCCACAAGGCCGTGGGAAGTGGTTAACAGAACGGTTGCAGAGATGCTCCGATCTCTTTCACAAAATGTTCTGAGTTTTGCTACCCATTATGCAGCTGATTTAGTTTACTGAAGAGGAAGCAAGTTTATTAGCTTTTATTCCAATTATTTGGTGATGTGCAGAATTATTGACGGATTTGCTGAAGTATTTTTGTTTGTTTATAATTTGTACAGCTTTCCCATGAACTTTTTATGGCACTCTTAGGGTAGTTTTAATTTGGAGAAAATATCTCATTGTTGCATGGGTGATCCGTGAAAATCATTTCAGCATTGAGTCATCGACACTGAACTCTGGACTGACTGACGGCGCCCGTCTTTTGTAGTCTTTCGACAATGATAGACCGGCACGCAAATTTTAACACCGTACTTTTTAGCCGTCATCGAATGCCCGCGTTTGACACACTTACACACGCACCGCCTTTGCCTACGGAAACTTTCCCATTGCTCAGGCACGTCGCTCGTGCCCGCTTTCTAGACCGACGAGCTGCCTCCGAAGGGGGTGGGGGGGGCGGGGCAGAAGCTCCACTTGGGAGCCACATTTCGCTGTCGCTGACGTTCAGCGATTCCCGACTGCCGAGATCACGACAGCCCCGTAAAAAAACACCCCAGGGAACTGCCGACGCGGCTAAGAGCGACGAGACGCGACGACGATAACAAACAAAAATAGCCGTTTTGGCCAATGGGAGTGAGGGTGGGGGGAGCGGAGGGGCCCTCTCGTCCGTGGCCTGGTGGTTAGTGGCGCGTGAGCCCCTGTCCGAGATGCGCTGGGTGGCTATCCGCGTACGGGGGGAGGGGGGGGGGGGGTAACGTCCCTTCCCCGCGGTGGTGTCCCGAGCCGTCCGGAATTACGGGGCGCCGCGCGGGGAGTGTCGCCAACTTTGACGTCCGATTTAAGAACGATCGGTGACGATGATGAACAGAAGGGCGGTGGCGTGGGGCCAGGAAGAATGTCGGCGTTTCATCCCCGCCAGCCTTCTTCAGGACCAATATCGTCCTACAGCAGAAGGTCATTCGGTCGAAACGGCGGCATCCTTTTACCTGCCACCGCCCCCCGGCCCCCCCCCCCCCCCCATCTCGCGTGTCCGCACATGGCCGACTTGACTTTTTTTTTGCGGTGAAACCCCCAAAAAAAATCATTCTTCAAAATTCGACCAAAAAAGAGCGCAAGCTCCGCGGGTCCGCGCGTCGCGCCCGTAATTCCGTACGCCCGTCCGACAGTTCCCGTTTGCAGAAAAAAACAAACCCCCCCCCCCCCTCGCGACGGGATGTTTCCGCAGACGATGCCTCAAAAGTCAGAACAAAACTCTGATGGCAGTTGAGTCTGCGGCGGTAGCTTTTGCTTTATGTTTTTTTTTCGTCCCGACGCGAAACCGAAAGAAAAGCAGAACTCCATTATGCCATATTCTTGTTTGTTTTTGTCGGTAAAGTCACGTAGACAGAAAATACAATAAAAATAAAAGGTAATAAAATTAATCAAATGAAAAGAATAAAAGCAAAAAAAATCCACGACGTTTCGATCGCAACGCAAGCGGTCTTCTTATCTTCTATTTTTATTTTCTATCAACGTGACTTTACGGAAAGAACCAAGAAATATGAATTCCTGCATTATACCAACTGGTCAAACACCCGTCCCTCACCAAGGCTGTGCACAATCCGTTTTAGATGTAACCACCGGCACGGCGAAAGACCCCCCGGACGTCTTGGACAGGCAAAAGTGCCTTGACGCTCTGGCAGCCCTTCGCCACGCTAAGTGGTTCCAGGTTCGAATTCCGTTTCTACTCCTGTGGCCTTATGAGCGCATTCTATCGCTAAGAGAGTAAAGTAACAGAGAACATAATCGTTTAAAACCAGACACACGCGCACTCCGATTTTTGGGTTTTTCTCCCCCCCGCCACGCCCACCGCCAAAAAGATGTTTACACGTGGAGTAAACCCCCAAGCGCGTTGGTGCCATCCTCCTCGCTCATTGAGAATGGAAACGGTTAAAAGTGTCCTTGCCGTTAAAACCGGGTTTGGTTTCCCGTCGCAGGAGTCGTCATACCTGTCAACCCCTTAGCAGTGCCCTATCTTATTACAGGCCAATTCAGACCACCTTATTGGTCACCCCGTGCCCCTTTATAAATCTCAACGTTCATCCTACAAAAGTCACCGTCACAAGGGAGAAACGCAAACAAATAAACACAAACAAATGGACCAAAAAAAAATGTTTCTTGCCCGTATTGAAACGGCTTTACGCCGTATGGACCTCAAGACTCAATTTGCCCGTCCAAGAATACGGCGTTAAACCGTATGGGTTGACAGGTATGCAAAGTGACGCGACGCTCGAGTCTGGCGCCCACCTGGCTCACTCAAGGACTGTTTTATTTAGCGCGAAGGTTTTATTTGTTGCAGAAACCCCCGTAAATTCAGGTGTAGCGGTCCCTTCCGGGTTAGGCTGAGCGTTCAGCTTCTGCCCGCGCGCGACTGCGGGCGTCTTCGGCGGGCGAAGACGCTCGGGGTCGTGCGTGGGGGAGATTCCGAACCGAGGCCTCGCCCAGGGAAGGCGAAGCTCGCGAAAGGACATTCGGTTGACTGGACATTACTTTTCACCCCAGTCGCGGAAGGTCCCTTTGGCTCGAATTCGGTCGACGGAGTTTGAAGTAAAGTAAACGCTATCGTCGTGCAAGCTTTTAGATGTGAACATTTGAAGCCGAATTGATTGCAACAAAAAAACATGAAAACCCCAAAAATTGGATGCGCGTTAATTGTTGTATTTAAAGAAAGCTGTTTTGAACCCGTTAATGTCATTAAAAAATGACCAGAAAGTAAATCCAGTCCGTAGAAACTTTGACTAAGCGTTGATGTTAACCATGCTAATGATAAAAGAGTGAGTTGATGTTAACCCTTGTAACGAGTAAACCGGAGCCGGCTGTCCCAACCAGTGACACTGCGACGCTCCGCTGTGCAGCAGATAACGACGAGAGGAAAAAAAAAAATCTGTTTTTGTTCCTTATCGAGTGGAATGTTTTATTTAATTTCGTTTTATTTTGCTAATTTCTGGTCATTGTATGTGCCAAATCCTTTAGCTATATAGTCGTTTTTTCCCCCATGGCAATTTTTCATAAGGCTGCAAGCAAGTAGCCCAGTGATTAAAAGCGCGCGCTGCTTCTCTACGTGCGTGTTTATATATATTTTTGCTTTCTTTCATTTGACCTTCAGTTTCTTTATTCGTCTTGCGATACTTAAATCTTAACGTGACGGCGCGCAGTCTTTTTTTTTCGTGGGGTTGGCGATCGGCAGCAGCCGGCATACACAGATGAGGAAACGGTGCACCAGAAACGGAAGCACGCGTTTTTATGTTCGTGAAACCGGCCGCTTTTACAAAAGTTTAATTTGCAATGCCCCACCACCAGCTACGTAAAAAAAAAAGAACAGACTAATTTTTAAATCCAGCGACAGTCGGCAAACTAAAACCCCCCCCGGCCGGCAACAGCCCCGGATCAATCCGGCATCGCACTCGGCCATTCAAACGTTCCCCCCCTCCCCTCCGGTTTCTACACAACAGAGATGGGTGGATCATTGGTTTCGCTTGGCCGTGTTAAAGGAGCCGTCGATGCTTCCGCCGGATCGTCCGGCGTGCTTTTGCTAAATCTGCCGAAGCGCGCGTTCTGGTGTTTTCTTCCGGAAGGACCGGGGACAGCCAGTTAGCCGGATAGCCACACGGCCAGATAGCCGCACGGCCGTACGGCTGAGTGGCCGGATAGCCCCACAGGCGGGCGAGCTAAAACGAGCTCTCGCCTAAGAGGCTCCGCCGGCTGCAGCCGCCACCGCCACCGCCACGAACACCAGCGGCGAGAACGTCGGCACGAGACCGCCGCGGCGGCGACGCCGCGGCAACACGGCCGGCGCGGAGCCGCGGGGGGTGCACGCCCGCCACGGCGCCGTTTGCGACGATGGATTTGTGTTGTTTGTTTTTGTTGTTTTTGTTTTTGTTTTCTCGTGTGCGCGCTTCTTTGCGTTGGGTGGCGCGCCCCCCCCCCCCCCCCCCGCTGTTCTAACGACGGCGACAGGCTAGGGCCACGGGCCTGCAGTCGTGCGTCGTCGTCATGCGCGTCCTGCGCGACCTCTGCCGCCGCGTGCCCACATGGGGGAGCCTGCCCAGCTGGGTGAGATCTCGACGACGACGGTGACGACGACGATGACGATGACGACGGCGATGACGACGACGATGACGATGACGACCGGCGCTTGACACCAGCCAGTGGGAGGAGGGGGGTTACACCTGGATCTCTGGCGTCTTTTTTCCCAGTATTAAAACAATGAAAACATAAGAGAACAGGCTTTACTCTTTCTGACAAAGCAGGAGGTTTTTGGGATGTTTAAAGAGTGTTCGACTTTACGGGCCTTGTCTCTGCAGTGTTCGCCTTTTGGCGTTGTTCTCTGTCCTAACACTGGCGAGACAAGGCCATTAAGAAGGTTGTCCTCTGGCGTCGGCCAATTGGTTTCAAAGACAACGCATATATTACCAGAGCATGTTTGTTTGCATGTTTTGCCACAAGTACTGTGCGGTTGATGCAGACTTGATTCCTTGAAATCGGTAGATATTTGGATCTCAACACCTCCCGTTGGCAAAGCCTCTTCTTATTTTTTTATTTAAAGCTTTCGTGACTGCAGTAATTCGTATTCTTAGTTCTTTCGGTAAAGTCACGTTGAAGGGAAACAATAAAATAATAAAATATATAAAACAATAAAAATTCTCACGACGTTTCGACCATAACACAAACGGTCGTTTGTGTTATGGTCGAAACGAACTAAGAATACCTCTTCTTATTTCTTTCATTAAACTCTGACTTCGTCCAGAGCCCACAACTCCGCAGAGGAGGGTGTAGTAGGAGGGGGGGGGGTGAAGGGAAAATATATAAACATGCTTACTCTTTGAAATGATCATTTCCGTTTGAGCTCTGTAAGATTACTACCTCTACTGGGTTAATGTGGTAAAGGCGCAGGCCTGCAGTTGCCGGCTGCCACCACTGCTGGTACAAGGGCCTTGAGGGAGCTGTGGAGAGGGGTGTTTGCGCGGCTTTGCCACACTGGCCCAGACATCTTAAAAGACGTGACATGCCACTTTGCTTGACCGTGGTGAACCCATTTATAATTATGTTAATTACCTCGCTTGGTATGAAGAAGGTTGTGGGGTGTCGATGCCGACCCTGACGCCTGCTGTATATTTGGAGTTTGCGTGGATTTTTCTCAGGGTCCTCCGGTTTTTTCCCGCCACATTTAGAATCAACGTCGTGCATTGAGAGTATTTTGCTGCTATACATTTCCACGTGATGTGCGGCCAGGTTGTTGCTGAAAAAGAGCTAGTGACCATTCCCCCTAGGTCGACTCGGCCACAATTGAGTACCCGGTGCGGTGTGTAAACATCGCCACTGGGGAGACAAAGGCAGTCGGGCCCTCATAGGTTCTACTTGCAAACAGTACTTGCCGCAGCAGTCTGTTAAAGCTACATGGGGGGGATCTTTGTGAGTGTCTCCTGTGTCTTCCCGTCGTCTCCCCAGGCCATGGAGCTTCTGATTGAGAAGGCCATCAGCAGCAGCGCGGGGCCGCTGAGCCCCGGAGAGGCCCTGCGCAGGGTCCTGGAGTGTCTCGCCTCTGGGATTCTGTTCCCCAGTAAGTGACTCGGCTCGTGTCAGCGCCAACCCCCCACGCCCCCCCTCCCCCCCCCTCAAGCCCCCCCCCACACACCCACACCCCACGCTACGTTGACCGGCCATGACGCCGCCGGCGGCCTCATTGTGGTTCTCTTGCGCGCAGACGGCCCGGGCTTGTACGACCCGTGTGAGAAGGCCCCCACGGACGCGCTGGCACTCATGACCATGCAGCAGAGGGAGGACGTCACCGCCAGCGCTCAGGTACCGGGCGGGGGGCGGGGAGAGGCGGGGAGAGGCGGGGAGAGGCGGGGGGGGTGGACAGCGGAACGGCGGAGGTGCTAACGGCGGAGGTAGTAACGGCGGAGGTGCTAACGGCGGAGGTAGTAACGGCGGAGGTGACGGTGCTGATGTACTGTACGTTGAATTTTTTTCGCACCACTGTACGTAGCCAGCTGTGCTAATCGGGGGGGGCGGGGGGGGGGTGGAAAACAAACGGAACACAAAAAGTAGTTCTTAAGAAATTAGTTTACAACCTAGATGATGATGATGATTTGAAAGTGCATAGCTTCCAATGGCTTCCTAATTTCGGAAGGAAGAGCGTTTCAGCTCAAAACAACCTTGGTCTTCAGCAGCTGCAGTCCCGTCTGCCCCCCCCCCACCCCCCCCCCCCAGACGTCTGGTGTACAGGGTGCTTAAAAAAATGTGTTAACACCTATATGGGACTATTGTTTTTAATGGAAAAAGAACGGATAATGAACGCACTGTAACATGATAACAAATGTGATGTTAATCCCCCCACTTGTTCGCCATCGTTGTCACCGCTACGCCTGGAATCTTCTCCAAGTGGCCTCCAGAGCACAGAGGCGGCAGCACATGTCAGGTGGTGTTGTTGACATTGTTTTGAAGCACCCTGCGTACATACCTTGCGCTCCTCAGCAATGGAGAAGCGCATCTGAAAGCGCCGCGCGATGCCGCGACCGTCTTAAAAGTGAGCCGTGATGGTCACTTGCAGTCCGCCAGTGATGGTGGCGTTGATGCTTTTTGGGCGGTCGTTATTATTGGTGGTTCTAGATTTGAAGTTTTCGTGACGGCAAGGATCCATCCTCTTTGCTTTCTTTCGGTAAAATCAGGTAGGTGAAAAAAAAAATGAAATTAAAATGAAATGAATTAAATCGCGACGTTTCGGGCGCGACGCAAGCGCCCGTCATCAGGTTAGGAGGGCAACCACAGCAAGAAAACAATTGCTGAAATGGCCTAGAGGGCTGCTGCCCTCTTGTGGGCGGGTAGGGTGTTGCAGGGTGTGCCGGGTGGGCAGCAGGGTGACCACCGCCCCCCCCACCCCACCACCCTTGCCCTAGGCCTCCTTCTTGCCGTCCCCATCACCCTCCTCTCCTCCGGCTGCTGCCCTCTTGACCATTTCAGCAATTGTTTTCTTGCTGTGGTTGCCCTCCCACCTGATGACGGGTGCTTGTGTTGCGCCCGAAACGTCGCGATTTAATTCATTTTATTTTATCACCTACGTGACTTTACCGAAAGAACCCAAGGAGCATTATTAGTGGTGTTTGGCAACGACGGAGTTGGTGGTTTTGGCGGTTTGTGGCAGTGGTGGTGTTGCTGTTTGGAAGTTTGTTGGCGGCGGTGTTCGGCGTGATTGACGGTGGTGTCGTTCGCGGTGTCGGTAGCGGCGATGGCGTGAGTGGTTCGTGGCGCCGGACTCGTTGGCGCCCCAGGAGGTTGGCGCTGCGTCCGCGCGTCCGTTCTAACCCCGCGCCTGCCGCCCCCGTGTCCCCCCCCCCCCCCCCCCCCCCCCCCGCAGCACGCCCTGCGCCTCATGACGTTCCGCCAGGTGTACAAGCTGCTGGGCATGGACACGCCGCCGCTCAGGACGCAGGCGCGGAGCCACAACCGCAAGCGGCGCTGCGACGGAGGAGAGGAGGGTGACGGCGACGGCAAGAAGGACAAGAAGGAGGCCTAGGGCATGGGTGGGCGATGGGGCGGTGGTCACCCTGCTGCCCACCCGGCACACTCCACACGCTCTGCCCGCGCCGCCCGGTCCCTGCCCTCGTCCCCCCGCTCCCCGTTTCTCTCGCTCAGTTCGACCCCCGTCCTTCCCGACTGCCATTAATGGCGTCGGCAAATGTCGCTCGCACGGCTCGCTCGGCTCGCTCACTGTGCGCCGGGGTGGACGACCACGGGTGAGGAGGAGGAGGAGTGAACGGAGTGGTGATATTTTATTTTTTAAGGCCGCAGCGGCAGCAGGAGGATGACGGTCATACGAAGGTTTTTTGCCGGCATTCCTCTCTGGCTGCTGTGCCGGTGAGTCGCTCATTATTTACAGTTTCAAAATTGGCTTGGGAAGTCTCGTTTCAGGCAGCGGGCCGCGTCTTAACGGGCCTTGGCATCTGCCGATGAGACCCAGAAGTTCAAAACCGGTCCATGGCTTGCCTGCTTGAAAGGTGCCGCTGGAAAGCATCGGTTCCGGAAGGCCGGATGGGCCGACGTAAAAAAAACAATGCGGAGGAGAATGGACTTCCCGTGTGGCTGCGCTGGATTAGTTACCCGGTTAATTAAGCCTGCGGTCGTCCGCATGTAGCCGCGGTTGCAGAGCGTACGGCACGAGGGCAGCAGCAGCAGCAGCCCTTGCCGTCCGTCCGTAGCTCCGCGCGCTTCTGGTCTTGGCGACGGAGATCACAAATAAAAGGCGTGGGCCCTGGTGACGAGCCACAATCGGGGGAGGGGACCGCGTGGTCGTGTGTGTGTGTCCCCCCCCCCCCCCGATTGCACCACCCCAACCACCCCCCTCCCCCCCCCCCATACACCAACGGCGAAATCGCGGGGATTGCCGTGTCCGGCGCTGCGTCTGCCCGGGCGCCGAGTTCCGGAGCGAAGTCCGTTGGTTCGAGCCGGACGCCTCGGTAGGGCGGTGTCACGCTCCCCTGCGTCGCTCTGCGACGATGCGTTCGCGCGGAGCGGATGCGGTCGTGGTGCGGAGCGCTCCCGCGTGCTCGCTTTCACCGCGACGGTGCCCCCCACCCCCTGCCGTGCGCCCGCCGCCGCCGCCGCCGCCGCCCTCCGTGGTGGCGCGAGTTGGCGTCACACCGTAACCGGTTCACCCGCCGACTTCGGCAGCATCCACACTCGGATATCGGCCGGACTTTTCATTCTAGCTGTACTCGCGCACACACGCGCATACACGCGCGCTCGCTCGCACGCTAAGAATGGTAATGTATAATAAATAAATAACCACGTAAGTTAGTGGAAGCAAAAAAAAAACCCCTCGATGTCTAGATGTTTTAAAGAGATTCTGTAGGACGGTGAGTTTCGGCTCGAGTGAATCTGTGTTACATTTTGTTTCTCATTTTAGTTTGTGGCTTCCTGCCGTGAGACCGGCGATTAGCTGCTTCAGCAGCGCTGCTGCGTAGAGGAGGAGGGGGGGGGGAGGAGGGGGTGGCTCCTGCCACCGTAGAGGAGACCCCCAGCAGTGCGTTAGGGGGTGGAGCGTGACGCAGGGCGGCCCCCCGCCAACCCACCGCCCCCCCCGGTTTCCTTCGGCCGACAAACTCGCAGTGAACTCATCACGTCGCGCCCACCTCTACCAACATTTTTGTTGCGGGTCGGATCTCAAGGTGGGAGCTTGCCGATATGGCCCTGCCAGTTGCACTCCAAGCGTCGGGACAGTTGAGCGTTTGTTCGACAAGTTCTGAATTGGGTTGTTAATTATTCATTGTTAATTTGAACGAAGAAAACCCCCTAAAACCTAACACGAATCTTTTGCCTAAATTCAATCCTGCTTGTTGATCCAGTCCAGGTTGTGTTTTTGATGCTGCTGCGGCTGCTGCTGCGGTTGCGGCTGTTACTGCGGCTGCTGTAGCTGCGGCTGTTGCGGCTGTTACTTTGGCTGCGGCTGCTGTGGCTGCTGTGTCTGCTGTGGCTGCGGCTGTTACTGCGACTCCTGTTACTGTGGCTGTTGCGGCTGTTACTGTGGCTGCGGCTGCTGTGGGCTGCGGCTGTTACTGCGACTGCTGTTACTGTGGCTGCTGCGGCTGTTACTGCGGCTGCTGTGTCTGCTGTGGCTGCGGCTGCTGTTACTGCGGCTGCTGTGTCTGCTGTGGCTGCGGCTGCTGTTACTGCGGCTGCTGCGCGTGCTGTGTCTGCGGCTGCTGTTACTGCGGCAGCTGCAGCGAGAATGGCCAGTGGGCCTACCCAAACACTGCCAGGGCTGGCAGCAAACCGTGGGCTGGATTGATGCGACCCACACCTGGGCCAATGCAGCCCGAGCTAAAAACCCCATTCTCGGTCCTTCTCGAGCGACACGATCGGGGGGGGGGGGGGGAAACAACTCGATTTGGTTGCCCCCCAAGTGTTTTTAAGGCTGCCACTGGCGCGTTGTTCGGGTTCGGTGTCCGACGTTTTTCTCTCCACGTGCCGGCAGCTCTGGGAACGGAATTCGGTTACCCCCCACCCCACCCTCGGGAGCGCAAACGTGGGACGTCGCGCCGAACGGCGCGGCGGTTACGGAGCCCGAAAACGCGGCAGGAGAGGAGAGAGTCGTACAGGACGACCGCGGAGACCGGCTCGTTGAGGCCCAGACAGTGTCCCGCTTGCTCCAGGGAGCTTTGTTTTCTAAGAACGTTGTTGTTCTCCTTATTTATTTCACGTATTTGTGCGCGCGACGGCTTTTACTTTTTTGCCCAGTTGTGTCCAGTTTGTTGACATCGTCGCGAGCGACGCACATGCGTTCCGCGTGTCCCTCAAACTCCACTGCCGGGCTTTATTGCGACTCTCCCTGCTCCACGTTTTCCGCCTTGCCCGAGGCCCACGTGTGGCGGTGCCGCCGAGCGCGTGGCCACTAGGGGGGGGGGGGGGGGGGCCCGCGTCGCGTTGGCCGCGGGCATCGCAAAAACGTGGCCCGGAGCCGCAAGAGCCCCAGGACGTGGCTTTTGAGGACAGCCCGCGGGTGGCTAAATACTGACTTGACCTTGCATGCTTTCAGGCTTTCAAAACTCGCCGCGTAGTAAGAGTTCTTTGTCTTTTTTTATTTTTTTTAGTATTACTATCAAGACGATGCTTGTTGGTTCCAGAGCTCTCCCCTTTTCCTCTGTTGTTGAAGGTTAACGCGATTGCAACACCTTAGTTTGTGAGACAGACAGGACACGGGGGAAGCCGCGTGGCTTCCGTGTACAAGTGCAGTGTTGTGTTTGGATGTCGGTGTCGCCCGATGTAGAATTAAAAACCTCGAGAAATAACAAGTGGACACCTTCAGAGTTTGTGGGGGAAAGAGAGGGAAACCCCTCGGCGGTTTCACTGCAAATTGGTGTCACCGGTCGTCTCATTCGCAGTCTCACTGGTCATATCGCTGTCTCACTAGTCATATCACTGTCTCACTAGTCATGTCGCTGTCTCACTGGTCATACCACTGTCGCACTGGTCATATCACTGTCTCATTGGTCATACCACTGTCTCACTGGTCATACCACTGTCTCACTGGTCATATCACTGTCTCACTGGTCATATCGCTGTCTCACTGGTCATATCACTTTCTCATTGGTTATCACTTTCTCACTGGTCATATCACTGTCTCACTGGTCATACCACTGTCTCTGGTCATATCACTGTCTCACTAGTCGTATCACTGTCTCACTGGTCATACCACTGTCTCGCTGATCATGTCACTGTCTCACTGGTCATATCACTGATCATATCACTGTCTCACTGGTCATATCACTGTCTCACTGGTCACACCACTGTCTCACTAGTCATATCACTCTCACTGGTCATATCACTGTCTCACTTGTTATATCACTCTCTCACTAGTCATAGCACTGTCTCACTGGTCATACCACTGTCTCACTGGTCATACCACTGTCTCACTGGTCACACCACTGTCTCACTAGTCATATCACTGTCTCACTGGTCATATCACTGTCTCACTGGTCATATCACTGGTCATACCACTGGTCATATCACTTTCTCACTGGTCATATCACTTTCTCACTGGTCATATCACTGTCTCACTGGTCATACCACTGTCTCACTGATCATATCACTGTCTCACTGATCATATCACTGTCCCACTGATCATATCACTGTCTCACTGGTCATACCACTGTCTCACTGATCATACCACTGTCTCACTGATCATATCACTGTCTCACTGGTCATATCACTGTCTCACTGGTCATATCACTGTCTCACTGGTCATACCACTGTCTCACCGGTCATACCACTGTCTCAATGATCATATCACTGTCTCACTGGTCATATCACTGTCTCACTGGTCATATCACTGTCTCACTGGTCATACCACTGTCTCACTGGTCATACCACTGTCTCACTGATCATATCACTGTCTCACTGGTCATATCACTGTCTCACTGGTCATATCACTGTCTTACTGGCCATATCACTGTCTCACTGGTCATACCACTGTCTCACTGGTCATACCACTGTCTCACTGATCATATCACTATCTCACTGGTCATATCACTGTCTCACTGGTCATATCACTGTCTCACTGGTCATATCACTGTCTCACTGGTCATATCACTGTCTCACTGGTCATATCACTGTCTTACTGGCCATATCACTGTCTCACTGGTCATACCACTGTCTCACTGGTCATATCACTGTCTCACTGGTCATACCACTGTCTCACTGGTCATATCATTGTCTCACTGATCATACCACTGTCTCACTAGTCATACCACTGTCTCACTGGTCATATCACTGTCTCACTGGTCATATCACTGTCTCACTGGTCATACCACTGTCTCACTGGTCATATCACTGTCTCACTGGTCATACCACTGTCTCACTAGTCATATCACTGTCTCACTGATCATACCACTGTCTCACTGGTCATATCACTGTCTCACTGGTCATATCACTGTCTCACTGGTCATATCACTGTCTCACTGGTCATATCACTGTCTCACTGGTCATATCACTGTCTCACTGGTCATATCACTGTCTCACTGGTCATATCACTGTCTCACTGGTCATACCACTGGTCACTGGTCATATCACTGTCTCACTGGTCATACCACTGTCTCACTAGTCATATCACTGTCTCACTGATCATACCACTGTCTCACTGGTCATATCACTGTCTCACTGGTCATATCACTGTCTCACTGGTCATATCACTGTCTCACTGGTCATATCACTGTCTCACTGGTCATATCACTGTCTCACTGGTCATATCACTGTCTCACTGGTCATACCACTGGTCACTGGTCGTCTCACTCTCGTCTCACCGGTGACCTCACTGTCCAGCCAAATGCCGTCGGGCTGCATCGGTTGTGAGGCTGCTCCTGGCGAACTCCCATGGCCCGCACAAAGCTTCATCGATTACAGCGTGGAAGGGCTGGCGGGGTGGGTGGGTTGTCGGGAGGAATACAATGTAAGTGATCGATAGTGGGTGGACACACGTGTCGATATGAGGCCATGTCTGGAGCAGTGGTTCTTCGCCTGGGGTGCTCACAACACGCCCTCGTGACGCGAAAAGCCTTTTCCGAGTTTGTGCGAGACATGGCCCAGATTTGTTTTTTCGTTCGAAGGGGAATCATCAAAATACTCAAATTAAGCTCGGTCACGTCGATACAACTCAACGTCGCTTTATAAAGACCCCTCCCACCAAGATAGCAAGAGCCGATGGAACAGAACAGACACCTAACAATTCTTAATCGTGTTTCGTTTATTTTTTTAGGGGGGTCGACGTCACGCGGCTGCACGAGGTCGTGTGCTCTCTCGACCAATCATAGCCCGCCCTCCCCCCCCGTTCGCGCAACACGCGCTCATGATCATCGTCAGGACGCAACTCCAAGAATTGTCACCCCCAGCGTGCCCTGGTCAACTGTGAAGTGTCGCCCAGATACAGCTGACATCGCCACCACGACCACAACAACAAGGCAAAGATTCCCCGTATAGCCTGTAATAGACCGTTGGGGCAAGTGCTGTTAGCGAGCGCCTATGAAGGCCGGAACACGGCACACGAGGGGGTGGGTGGCCAACGCCACGCCCGGCCGCCTTTGTCTCCCCAGTGACGATGCTTACACACCGCACCAGGTACTCATTTGAGGCTCGGTCGATCTAGGGGAGGTCCATGACCAGGTTCAGATAATCGCCACTGGTGTTGGCCGTGAGCGAGAATCGAAATCGGGTCGCCGGGTTCGTAGCGCAGTGCGCTAACCGCTGCACCACCGTTCCCCACACCACAAACTCTTCACCAGCAGCAGCATCGTCTTCACAACCAGCCACCGACCTGCGCTCTTCCACACCCGTCACCTGACCGCCGTACCCAGGTATTACTCATTGTTTTTTTCGGTAATGTCACGTCTGTATAAATACCACAAAATTATATTAAAACAAATCAATCACGACGTTTCGACCGCAACACAAGCGATCTTCATCAGGTGTAAAAAACAAATAGCGAGGGAGTGCATAGGTTGACAACAACGCAACACATAGAGAGCGTTAAACTGCACGGAGGTAAATACAACACGAAGATGAGAGACGAGAATTCAACAAACCTAAGAAAAAATTACGTGATTCAAAACCAGTCAGGCCAACGACACAGTTGGTAATTTTTTCTTAGGTTTGTTGAATTCTCGTCTCTCATCTTCGTGTTGTATTTACCTCCGTGCAAGTCTAACGCTCTCTACGTGTTGCGTTGTTGTCACCCTATGTGCTGCCTCGCTATTTGTTATTTACACCTGATGAAGATCGCTTGTGTTGCGGTCGAAACGTGATTTATTTGTTTTAATTTTGTGGTATTTCTACATACGCGACTTTACCGAAAAAAAAACAATGAGTAATTTATGCAGTCACGAAAGCTTTAACTCTTTATTATGTACCCAGGTATGTTGAAGGTTTTGGTCCGGCAAGGGTTGGTGGTTCACGTGGAGAGTGGTCGGGACTTGCCACGTTCGCTGGGCTCCGAGGCGGCCACGAGATGGCAGTGCTCCACGTTTTTATTAATCAAATGCACGAACATTTACGGTACTCGCAATGCAAGCAGTGCCGGATGAAGCTAGTGGGGGACCTGTAGCATGATGTTATAAAGGGGCCCTAAATTAAATACACAAATATTAAAACACGAAATTTTTAACTTGCGAAGTAAAGTAATTATATTTTTTTCATTTGCTATACAGCCAGATAATACGACAAATCGCTAACCTTAAATACCAGGTCGTTCATAAAATTTGAAGGCGGTATAGCACTATAGTGATAGAGCAAGTACAGAATCACTGAACCGAAATTGATAGCTTGAAAGCATTTAGCGCGGGGCCCTTGAAAGTGCGGGGCCCGTAGCTACTACTACATGTGTAGTAGTAGCTACTACTACTACACGTGTAGCTACTACTACCACACGTGTAGCTTCTACTACACATGTAGCTACTACTACTACACATGTAGCTACTACTACACGTGTAGCTACTACTACTGCACGTGTAGTAGCCACTACTACACATGTAGCTACTACTACTACACATGTAGCTACTACTACTACACGTGTAGCTACTACTACACGTGTTGTAGCCAATACTACTACACGTGTTGTAGCCACTACGACATGTGTTGTAGCCACTACGACACGTGTTGTAACACTACTACACGTGTAGCTACTACACATGTAGCTACTACTACTACACGTGTAGCTACTACTACTACTACACGTGTAGCTACAACTACTACACATGTTGTAGCCACTACTACACGTGTGTAGCTACAACTACACATGTAGCTACTACTACTACACGTGTAGCTACTACTACTACTACATGTGTAGCTGCTACTACTACACGTGTAGCTGCTACTACATGTGTAGCTACTACTACATGTGTAGCTGCTACTACATAGCTACTTTTTCTACTACGATAATCCGGCACTGCTACACGGGTGGGGGATCTTTGTCTTCGGTAGTCGTGATAATAGTAGCTGGTGGTTGTATTGATGTACAGGCGACTCGACCGCCTGTAACAATGCTGATCCTGCTGCTGCTGCTGTGTGTGTGTGCCACGTTTCCCACCTTGAACAATGAAAGGATATTTAATTTAAAGATGCCGTGCCAACGTTGACTTCAGAGCTGCGAGCTTGGGAGGGTGAAGAGAGACAGAGAGAGGCGTCTTGCTGCTTGTCAATTATTGAGTTGTTCTCGAGGCGACTTGTGAGCACGGAGGAGCTCTCACGTCTCAGTCGAGTGCTCCGGTCCCGACATGCACCGTGGCGCAGGACGATCGCTTCCCTGCCGATGTACCTGCGTCGTTTGATATCGCAGGCTGTCAATGAACGAGTGTGTCACCACGTGCAGTGGGGGGTTGCCTGGGGAAAGGTGATTCACTCGACAGCGCGCGTCACCGCCATCGCGTGCTCATCACTCACCCATCACTCACCCATCACTACCATCACTCACCCACTCACCCATCACTCACCCATCACTATCATCACTCACCCATCACTATCATCACTCACCCATCACTATCATCACTCACCCATCACTATCATCACTCACCCATCACTACCATCACTCACCCATCACTATCATCACTCACCCATCACTATCATCACTCACCCATCACTACCATCACTCACCCATCACTATCATCACTCACCCATCACTATCATCACTCACCCATCACTATCATCACTCACCCCTCACTATCATCACTCACCCATCACTCACCCATCACTATCATCACTCACCCATCACTATCATCACTCACCCATCACTATCATCACTCACCCATCACTACCATCACTCACCCATCACTATCATCACTCACCCATCACTATCATCACTCACCCCTCACTATCATCACTCACCCATCACTCACCCATCACTACCATCACTCACCCACTCACCCATCACTATCATCACTCACCCATCACTATCATCACTCACCCATCACTCACCCATCACTATCATCACTCACCCATCACTATCATCACTCACCCATCACTATCATCACTCACCCATCACTACCATCACTCACCCATCACTATCATCACTCACCCATCACTATCATCACTCACACATCACTCACCCATCACTACCATCACTCACCCATCACTACCATCACTCACCCATCACTATCATCACTCACCCATCAGTATCATCACTCACCCATCACTCACCCATCACTACCATCACTCACCACATCACTCACCCATCACTACCATCACTCACCCATCACTACCATCACTCACCACATCACTCACCCATCACTACCATCACTCATCCATCACTATCATCACTCACCCATCACTACCATCACTCACCACATCACTCACCCATCACTACCATCACTATCATCACTCACCCATCACTATCATCACTCACCCATCACTCACCCATCACCAGCATCACTACCATCATCCGTCCATCACTACCATCACTCACCAACCACTACCATCACTCACCCATCACTACCATCACTACCATCACTCACCCATCACTACCATCACTCACCCATCACTACCATCACTCACCCATCACTCACCCATCATCTCACACACATCAATTATTCACCCATCACCCTTGGTCACAGCACACACCAGCCATCAACTATCATTACCCATCAAGATATCCCGCATCAGGGTGTACGCCACACTCCCATCGCCTCCATCACTCACCGATTACTCTCACATTCACATTCATCACTCTCCTCCACACTCGCCCATCAACTCGCCACTCGCCCCACGCATCACATGCACTCACGGTGATCTACATTACAGCGGGCGACAGATGTGCCCCCCGGTGGTAGCCTCAAAAGACTGTTGCGTGTGGCAAGTGCTCGTGGCGATAAATGTTGCGCTGTGGGTTTGACTCTCCCAACGGAGCAACCGTTCCGATGCTGAACTCGTCATATAAATTGGCACGCTTTGAACAACTCTGCCGATAGCCTGACGATGCGAGTTGTAACTACTGGCGAAACATCATACTCCCAATTGTCAATGTTGTGGGTGCAGTCTCCAACACACCGGTTAGTGCTGTACTCGCAACAAATTGGCACCCTTTGTTTGCGTGACAAACCCCTTACGAATCAGGCTGTGTCGAGTGGTGGCGCGTTCAACGACACCACATTTATATTTCGTTTGAAAGCTTTCGTGACTGCAGGGATTCATATTCTCGGTTCTTTCGGTAAAGTCACCACGTAGAAGGGAAACGATAAAATAATGAAAATAATAGAACAATAAAATTCTCACGACGTTTCGATTGCAACACAAGCAATCATCATCAGGTGTGAAAAACACAGAAAACATTCTTGCTGTGGTTTTCACACCTGATGATGATCGCTTGTGTTGCAATGGAAACGTCGTGAGAATGTTATTGTTTTATATTTTTATTATTTTATTATTTCCCTTCTGCGTGACTTTATCGAAAGAACCAAGACTATGACACAGTTTATATTCGCGCGAGCTAAAGCCAACAAAAATAACCCCCCCCCCCCTCTATTAATGGAGCAAGCGCTGTTTCACGAGGAACATCTCTGCAGGCCGACCACGCCTCTGCTCTCCCGAGTGGCGATGTTCGCACTCGGCACCAGGTGCTCATTCGAGTCCGAGTCGACCTAGGGGAGGCCCAGGAGCGGGTTTCGAGAATTGTCAGCGAGCTGCAGACGAAGTTGGGTGTGGAGGGCGGCGAGCGGTGTGGATGCGTGACGTCTCTCTCTCTCTCGCTGTCTCTGGGAGTTCATCCCAAAGTTCGGAATATTTCGAATCGCGAGCTTGCTTAATTTTGAACAGGCCGTCGGAGAATATCGGGGCCAAAAATGCGTGTTGGGGTTTTGCGCGATCTGACCCCCCGACGATTCATTTGGTTTTTTTTTCATTCCGCGATTCATTCCGTCGTCGTTTTTGGGCCCGTGCCCGGAGTAGTTCCGTGGTGTCCGCTTCCGCGGGCTCCTTTTGCAAAACGCGACGCGACGAGCCCCGTTTGTTGCCGCGAATAACGAGACGGGGAAGCGGCCAATCACACGGACATCGCTTTCGTGATTGTTTTTTTGTTAAATATTCTTAGTGTTTACTAATCAGGTGTTAATGACATGCATGACTTGACCATACATGTGTACACGCGTTTACACTTAAATGCTTTATAAATTTGAATTGTGGTGTTGTGTTTTCCTTTTACGCTATCATCAGCATCATCATCATCACCGTCGTCATCGTCGTCATTATTTGTTATCTTCACGTATTCCTACTACTTTCAAATCAATAAAAACCAAGCCAGTACAAGCTGATCCCGACAAAAGGGTACAATTACAACCTGTTATTTGAAAACAATCATCGGTTTAGCAATCAGGACACGCACACAAACAGTATCACAGGCAGGATCACCATCAACATCATCATCGACATCGTCAACAACATCATTACCATCATCATCATCATCAAACATTGCCACAATTGCATCATCATCATCATCATCAAACATTGCCACAATTGCATCACCAACATCCATCGTTTTGTTAACAGAGACTGCAGAATGGGGTTACCACCCGTCCCGGTTTTTGCCAGGAACGCCCTCGCGTCGAGGAGGTCAGCTGCCCGCAGCCCTGGGAAATCAGAGTCACTCTTCCCAGGTTCTGTCACTTGCTCAGTGATTGTAACAACATCATCATCATTATTATTGTTAACAATGCACCAAACTCAACACGGCAACGCGGTCACGCGCAGCGCTCCCCTCCGCATTCACGAAGTATTCTGCCTCGTACGGTTGTCCCGGTGTAGCTCAAGAGGTGGCAACCCCCCTACCTGGTCTCGTCGTCATTAATTACCGTGAACCATCGAGGAGGAGGCTGCTGCTGCTGCTGCTGCGTCCAAGGCATTGAGGCCAAACCAACCTCAATTCACGTTCCCTGTACCCCCTAAAGCCTCTAAACCCCGTGCCCCCCCCCCCGTCCTGAATGGCTCAATCGCTGCATTCGCTCGCCTCGTCACCAATTGTCTTCAACGCCGTTCAAGCCCGACCCTCGCCCAAATCACCATCATCACCATCATCATCATCACCATCATCACCACCACCATTACCACAATCACCATCACCTCAATCACCATCATCACCATCATCATCACCACCATCACCACCATCATCACCACCATCACCACCATCATCACCACCACCACCATCACCACCATCATCACCATCATCACCACCATCACCATCATCACCACCATCACCACCATCATCACCACCACCACCACCATCACCACCATCATCACCATCATCACCACCATCACCATCATCACCACAATCACCACAATCACCATCACCACAATCACCATCATCACCACCATCACCACCATCATCATCACCACCACCACCATCACCACCATCACCACCATCATCACCACCAGCACCACCATCAACACCATCACCACCATCATCACCACCATCATCACCACCATCACCATCATCACCACCATCACCACCATCATCACCATCATCACCACCATCACCACCATCATCACCACCATCACCATCATCACCATCATCATCACCACCATCATCACCACCATCATCATCATCACCACCATCACCACCATCATCACCATCATCACCACCATCATCACCACCATCACCATCACCACCACCATCACCACCATCATCACCATTATCACCACCATCATCATCCCGTCCTTCAATGACTATAATGATTATAGTAGAAACTGAGACGCGTGTGTGGAAGCGACTGTGACGATGAGTAGTAGTGGTGTTCAGTAGTGGTGTTCAGTAGTAGTGGTGTTCAGTAGTAGTGGTGTTCAGTAGTAGTGGTGTTCAGTAGTTGTAGTGTTCAGTAGTAGTGGTGTTCAGTAGTTGTGGTGTTCAGTAGTTGTAGTGTTCAGTAGTAGTGGTGTTCAGTAGTAGTAGTGTTCAGTAGTTGTAGTGTTCAGTAGTAGTGGTGTTCAGTAGTTGTGGTGTTCAGTAGTAGTGGTGTTCAGTAGTTGTAGTGTTCAGTAGTAGTAGTGTTCAGTAGTTGTGGTGTTCAGTAGTAGTGGTGTTCAGTAGTTGTAGTGTTCAGTAGTTGTAGTGTTCAGTAGTTGTGGTGTTCAGTAGTAGTGGTGTTCAGTAGTTGTAGTGTTCAGTAGTTGTAGTGTTCAGTAGTTGTAGTGTTCAGTAGTTGTGGTGTTCAGTAGTAGTGGTGTTCAGTAGTAGTGGTGTTCAGTAGTTGTGGTGTTCAGTAGTAGTGGTGTTCAGTAGTTGTAGTGTTCAGTAGTAGTGGTGTTCAGTAGTTGTGGTGTTCAGTAGTTGTAGTGTTCAGTAGTAGTGGTGTTCAGTAGTAGTAGTGTTCAGTAGTTGTAGTGTTCAGTAGTAGTGGTGTTCAGTAGTTGTGGTGTTCAGTAGTAGTGGTGTTCAGTAGTTGTAGTGTTCAGTAGTAGTAGTGTTCAGTAGTTGTGGTGTTCAGTAGTAGTGGTGTTCAGTAGTTGTAGTGTTCAGTAGTTGTAGTGTTCAGTAGTTGTGGTGTTCAGTAGTAGTGGTGTTCAGTAGTTGTAGTGTTCAGTAGTTGTAGTGTTCAGTAGTTGTGGTGTTCAGTAGTAGTGGTGTTCAGTAGTAGTGGTGTTCAGTAGTTGTGGTGTTCAGTAGTAGTGGTGTTCAGTAGTTGTAGTGTTCAGTAGTAGTGGTGTTCAGTAGTTGTAGTGTTCAGTAGTTGTAGTGTTCAGTAGTAGTGTTCAGTAGTTGTAGTGTTCAGTAGTAGTAGTGTTCAGTAGTTGTGGTGTTCAGTAGTAGTGGTGTTCAGTAGTTGTAGTGTTCAGTAGTAGTGGTGTTCAGTAGTTGTGGTGTTCAGTAGTAGTGTTCAGTAGTTGTAGTGTTCAGTAGTTGTAGTGTTCAGTAGTAGTAGTGTTCAGTAGTTGTGGTGTTCAGTAGTAGTGGTGTTCAGTAGTTGTAGTGTTCAGTAGTAGTGGTGTTCAGTAGTAGTGTTCAGTAGTTGTAGTGTTCAGTAGTTGTAGTGTTCAGTAGTTGTAGTGTTCAGTAGTTGTAGTGTTCAGTAGTTGTAGTGTTCAGTAGTTGTAGTGTTCAGTAGTTGTAGTGTTCAGTAGTTGTAGTGTTCAGTAGTTGTAGTGTTCAGTAGTAGTGTTCAGTAGTTGTAGTGTTCAGTAGTAGTAGTGTTCAGTAGTTGTGGTGTTCAGTAGTAGTGGTGTTCAGTAGTAGTGGTGTTCAGTAGTTGTAGTGTTCAGTAGTAGTGGTGTTCAGTAGTAGTGGTGTTCAGTAGTTGTAGTGTTCAGTAGTTGTAGTGTTCAGTAGTAGTAGTGTTCAGTAGTTGTAGTGTTCAGTAGTTGTAGTGTTCAGTAGTTGTAGTGTTCAGTAGTAGTGGTGTTCAGTAGTTGTGGTGTTCAGTAGTTGTAGTGTTCAGTAGTTGTAGTGTTCAGTAGTTGTAGTGTTCAGTAGTAGTGGTGTTCAGTAGTTGTGGTGTTCAGTAGTTGTAGTGTTCAGTAGTAGTGGTGTTCAGTAGTAGTAGTGTTCAGTAGTTGTGTTGTTCAGTAGTTGTAGTGTTCAGTAGTAGTGGTGTTCAGTAGTTGTAGTGTTCAGTAGTTGTAGTGTTCAGTAGTTGTAGTGTTCAGTAGTTGTAGTGTTCAGTAGTAGTTGTAGTGTTCAGTAGTTGTGGTGTTCAGTAGTTGTAGTGTTCAGTAGTAGTGGTGTTCAGTAGTTGTAGTGTTCAGTAGTTGTAGTGTTCAGTAGTAGTGGTGTTCAGTAGTAGTGGTGTTCAGTAGTTGTGGTGTTCAGTAGTTGTAGTGTTCAGTAGTTGTAGTGTTCAGTAGTTGTGGTGTTCAGTAGTTGTGGTGTTCAGTAGTAGTTGTGGTGTTCAGTAGTTGTGGTGTTCAGTAGTTGTAGTGTTCAGTAGTTGTAGTGTTCAGTAGTTGTGGTGTTCAGTAGTAGTGTTCAGTAGTTGTAGTGTTCAGTAGTTGTGGTGTTCAGTGTCTCCTCGGGGGGGGGGTTCACACGGTCGGCTAGATGGGAGGGTCACATGGGGGTTGCTGTGGATGGGGGGGGGGCTGTGAAGTGGGGGTTGGGGGGGGCTGTAAAGTGGGGGTTGGGGGGGCTGTGAAGTGGGGGTTGGGGAGGGCTGTGAAGTGGGGGTTGGGGGGGGCTGTGAAGTGGGGGTTGGGGGGGGGGCTGTAAAGTGGGGGTTGGGGGGGGCTGTAAAGTGGGGGTTGGGGGGGCTGTGAAGTGGGGGTTGGGGAGGGCTGTGAAGTGGGGGTTGGGGGGGGCTGTGAAGTGGGGGTTGGGGGGGGGCTGTGAAGTGGGGGTTGGGGGGGGACTGTGAAGTGGGGGTTGGGGGGGGGCTGTAAAGTGGGGGTTGGGGAGGCTGTGAAGTGGGGGTTGGGGAGGGCTGTGAAGTGGGGGTTGGGGGGGGCTGTGAAGTGGGGGTTGGGGGGGGGCTGTGAAGTGGGGGTTGGGGGGGGCTGTAAAGTGGGGGTTGGGGGGGCTGTGAAGTGGGGGTTGGGGAGGGCTGTGAAGTGGGGGTTGGGGGGGGCTGTGAAGTGGGGGTTGGGGGGGGGCTGTGAAGTGGGGGTTGGGGGGGGCTGTAAAGTGGGGGTTGGGGAGGGCTGTGAAGTGGGGGTTGGGGGGGGGGCTGTGAAGTGGGGGTTGGGGGGGGACTGTGAAGTGGGGGTTGGGGGGGGGGCTGTGAAGTGGGGGTTGGGGGGGGACTGTGAAGTGGGGGTTGGGGGGGGACTGTGAAGTGGGGGTTGGGGGGGGGGCTGTGAAGTGGGGGTTGGGGGGGGCTGTAAAGTGGGGGTTGGGGAGGGACTGTGAAGTGGGGGTTGGGGGGGGCTGTGAAGTGGGGGTTGGGGGGGGCTGTGAATTGGGGGTTGGGGGGGGGGCTGTGAAGTGGGGGTTAGGAGGGGGGAGGGGCTATGACGTGGGGGGTTAGGAGAAGGGGGGGAGCTGTGACCAGGGAAATTATAACACGGGGGGGGGGGGGGCAGTAGTACAGTACAATAATTTACGTTTCGCGTCGTCTTCGAAGGCGGCCGTCGACGACACGCGCCGTAGGCACCCCCCAGCCCCCACCCCCCAGCCCCCAAGCGGTCGCTTCACCAACCCCATAGCCCACGCGGCATCTCGTGTGTGTGTGTCTGTGTGTGTGTGTCTGTGTGTGTGTCTGTGTGTGTCTGTGTGTGTCTGTGTGTGTGTGTGTCTGTGTGTGTGTGTGTGTCTGTGTGTGTCTGTGTGTCTGTGTGACTGTGTGTGTCTGTGTGTGTGTGTGTCTGTGTGTGTGTCTGTGTGTGTGTGTCTGTGTGTGTGTGTCTGTGTGTGTGTGTCTGTGTGTGTGTGTGTGTCTGTGTGTCTGTGTGTCTGTGTGTGTCTGTGTGTGTGTGTCTGTGTGTGTCTGTGTGTGTCTGTGTGTGTGTCTGTGTGTGTCTGTGTGTGTGTGTCTGTGTGTGTGTGTGTGTCTGTGTGTGTGTCTGTGTGTGTGTTTGTGTGTGTGTCTGTGTGACTGTGTGTGTCTGTGTGTGTGTGTCTGTGTATGTCCGTGTTTGTGTGTGACTGTGTGTGTGTCTGTGTGTGTGTCTGTGTGTGCGTGTGTGTGTGTCTGTGTGTGACTGTGTGTGTGTCTGGCTGTGTCTGTGTGTGACTGTGTGTGTCTGTGTGTGTGTGTCTGTGTGTGACTGTGTGTGACTGTGTGTGTGTCTGTCTGGCTGTGTGTGACTGTGTGTGACTGTGTGCGTGTGTCTGGCTGTGTCTGTGTGTGTCTGTGTGTGTGTCTGTGTGTGTGTCTGTCTGGCTGTGTGTGTCTGTGTGTGTGTCTGTGTATGTCTGTGTTTGTGTGTGACTGTGTGTGTGTGTGTCTGTGTGTGTGTCTGTGTGTGCGTGTCTGTGTGTGTGTGTCTGTGTGTGACTGTGTGTGTGTCTGTGTGACTGTGTGTCTGTGTGTGTGACTTTGTGCGTGTCTGTGTGTGGAGGGAAAGTGTCCTCCACAAAGCGGCAGTGGAGAGAGCCAACGATCGCCTGCCAACGATCGGCCCGCCGGTGCCCGATTTGGGGCCGAGTGGGCACCACCGCCCGATCTACAGAAACCAGATTCTTTAACAATCGTCCCCGGCTGCGACGAGACGTGAATGATAACTCTCTGGAACCTGGGGGTGCACGCATCACCCCCCCCTGGGGAAGTGAGAGAGGCCCTTTCTGAGGTGGGGATGGGGGGGAGGGGTGTGCGAGACGTGGCCAGATTTTTTTTGGAAGTTAAATAATCGAAAACACAAATGAAGCCACGGGCGCGTTAAAAGTATCAACTTATCTTGTTTTCATCGAGCCCTATGCATCTATTAACATTGTACTTTTTTTACGATTGAGAGCCAGCAGCTACATATGTACGTATATGTAGTAGTAGCTACTACTACACGTGTAGTAGTAGCTGCTACTACACGTGTAGTAGTAGCTACTACTACACGTGTAGTAGTAGCTACTACTACACGTGTAGTAGCTACTACTACACTAGCTACTACTACTACACGTGTAGTAGCTACATATGTAGTAGTAGTTACTACACGTGTAGTAGTAGCTACTACTACACGTGTAGTAGCTACTACTACACTAGCTACTACTACTACACGTGTAGTAGCTACATATGTAGTAGTAGTTACTACTACTACACGTGTAGTAGTAGCTACGGGCACCGCACTTTCAAGGCCCCGCGCTAAATGCTTTTTAAGCCACCAATTCTGCACTTGCTCTATCACTATAGTACTATACCGCCTTCAACTGTTATGAACGACTGGGTGTCTAAGGTTAGCGATTTGTCGTATTATCTGGCTGAATAGCAAATGAAAAAAAAATACAATAACTTTTGCTGTGCAAGTTAAAAATGCGTGTGTTTTTATATTTACGTGTCTTTTTTAAAAATTCTTTAGTGCCCCTTTGCAACAACATAATGCTACGGGCCCCGCACTAGCTTCATCCGGCACTGAAGGGGGGTGGCAAGGCTGCGGTGTCCTTCACTCGGCATCAGAGTGGGGAGCCACTTTCGCCGACATCATCAGCGGTTAAATTTCGATTTAAAGCTTTCGTGACTGCAAGGATTCATCTTCTTTGGTTCTTTCGGGTAAAGTCACGTAGAATGAGAATGAAATAATTAGATAAAATTGCACAATTTAATTCTCACGACGTTTCGGCCACAACACAAGTTGTTGTGTTGTGGCCGAAACGTCGTGAGAATTTTATAGCGTTATTTTATTTATTTAATTTATTATTTTATTCTCATTCTACGTGACTTTAACCGAAAGAACCAAAGAAGATCATCAGCGGTGTCGAGGGTGCCGCCACTGTTGGCTTAGACGACAGCTCGATGATGATGATGATTGGGGGGGGGGGCGTTGTTGTCACGTGAGGGCCCCCCCCCCCCGCCGCCAGTGTCTCGCGTGGTGGCCTTGCAATGGAGAACGCCGCTCCACGTGCGGCCCTCCACCACCCCGCCCACGGCCTTCCCTGCACCTCGTGTTGGTGTCGTCGTGATTCTCGCTCGCCATTCCACTCCGTAGTAGTAGTACTAGTCGTCTCTCTCTCTCTCTTGTTTGTACATTGTGGTGAATGTCGCGCCTCTCGCGGGATTGTCGAGGGGGGGGGGGGGTCACGTAAAATCAACCCCCGGGCCCCACAGCCCCCCTAAAGTGACGGACCCCCGCCGGTTTCCACGAGGCCCTGGCGCAAGGAACAAACCACGGGGGGCTCCCTGTCTGAATTTACCCCCCCCCCCTTCCTCTCCGTGCCCCCCCCCCCCCTCCGCGGGCAACCGGTCCTCCCGCCCCGGCCTTCACGCTCGACAGTCACGACAACCGGTGGCTGCGGGGGGGGGGGGAAGGGGGGGGGGCCAGCGTCGCGGGACAACGCGCGGTGAGACAACGCCACAGGGCCCCCGGGGTTTGTGACGCGGCACCGGGACAAGGGGCAGCGGCCGTGCCTGGTGGGGTCGCTGCCACCCCCCCCCCTACCCCACCCCTACCCCCACCCCCCCTTCTCTCTCTCTCTGTGTTGGCGCACGGCGGGGTTCATCCTCCACGCTCCAAGCGCCGACGGAACGCGGTCGTCCCATTCGTTAAAATCGTCGCGGTGAGTTAACGGTCGGCATTGTTGTTGTTGTTGTTGTTTTGTTGTTGTTTTGTTGTTGTTTTGTTGTTGTTTTGTTGTTGTTTTGTTGTTGTTTTGTTGTTGTTGTTTTGTTGTTGTTGTTGTTTTGTTGTTGTTTTGTTGTTGTTTTGTTGTTGTTGTTGTTGTTTTGTTGTTGTTTGTTTTGTTGTTGTTGTTGTTTTGTTGTTGTTGTTGTGCATTGGCGCCGTTTTTTGCGAACCGCGGTTTATAATCGTGAACCGCTAAGCGCGAAACTTGTCTATGGGCAAACGACGTTCCGCGCCCACGGGCGTATTCCAGTAAGCCGTTGGAGCGGTCACAAATGTATTGCACCGGGCGGCAGAATGAGCGGTTCGCGGCCAGAAGGTTCAGAGTTCAAATCGTGGTTGGGGGGAGGGGGGGAGGGGGTTGACTCACGCCATCGGTCATCCACCTTGGAGTCGACAAACGTGAGTGCCAGAGGAAGTGAGGAACTTCCACCACTGGGCCCCCCCCCCCCCCGCAGGGCTGCTAAAGCAGGAGCTGGGCACCAAATGCCTCGATGGTCCTCCGGGCCGCGAGTCGCTCCCCCTTCATGTTCGACTAGGGCACGGGCGAGGAATGCCGCCATCCTCCGCCCACCGCCTGTGCAACGAGAGATGTCACCTTGCATCCCCCCCCCCCCCCCGCCGGTAACGTCCCCACATCGAGATGACGTTAGCGGTGTCACCATTAGCGGTGTCACCGTTAGCGGTGTCACAGCGGTGTCACAGCGGTGTCACGGTTAGCGGTGTCACGGTTAGCGGTGTCACGGTTAGCGGTGTCACCCTTAGCGGTGTCACCCTTAGCGGCGTCACGGTTAGCGGTGTCACGGTTAGCGGTGTCACAGCGGTGTCACGGTTAGCGGTGTCACAGCGGTGTCACGGTTAGCGGTGTCACAGCGGTGTCACGGTTAGTGGTGTTACAGCGGTGTCACCGTTAGCGGTGTCACCGTTAGCGGTGTCACCGTTAGCGGTGTCACCGTTAGCGGTGTCACAGTTAGCGGTGTCACGGTTAGCGGTGTCACCGTTAGCAGTGACACAGCGGTGTCACGGTTAGCGGTGTCACCGTTAGCGGTGTCACGGTTAGCGGTGTCACCGTTAGCGGTGTCACCGTTAGCAGTGTCACGGTTAGCGGTGTCACGGTTAGCGGTGTCACGGTTAGCGGTGTCACCGTTAGCGGTGTCACCCTTAGCGGTGTCACCGTTAGCGGTGTCACGGTTAGCGGTGTCACGGTTAGCGGTGTCACGGTTAGCGGTGTCACAGCGGTGTCACGGTTAGCGGTGTCACAGCGGTGTCACGGTTAGTGGTGTTACAGCGGTGTCACCGTTAGTGGTGTCACCGTTAGCGGTGTCACCGTTAGCGGTGTCACCGTTAGCGGTGTCACCGTTAGCGGTGTCACAGTTAGCGGTGTCACGGTTAGCGGTGTCACCGTTAGCAGTGTCACAGCGGTGTCACGGTTAGCGGTGTCACCGTTAGCGGTGTCACGGTTAGCGGTGTCACCGTTAGCGGTGTCACCGTTAGCAGTGTCACGGTTAGCGGTGTCACGGTTAGCGGTGTCACGGTTAGCGGTGTCACCGTTAGCGGTGTCACCCTTAGCGGTGTCACCGTTAGCGGTGTCACGGTTAGCGGTGTCACGGTTAGCGGTGTCACGGTTAGCGGTGTCACCGTTAGCGTTGTCACGGTTAGTGGCGGCGGTGTCACTGTGCACATCACAGGTAGGTGCTGCCCGCTGAAGTTTGTTCAACGTTGCTTGAACATTGCAGCGTCGGCCAGTGGGAGTTGGCCAGTGTGTGTGTTTGGACGTTTGTTTGTTGTGGGTCTCCCGTAGGTAGACTCGGCCTCAAACGTGTACCTGGTGAGGTGTGCAAACTTTGCCACGAGGGAGACAAAGGGGGCCGGGCGAGTCGCTGACAACACACCACCCCGTGTGCCACGTGGGCCTTCGTAGGTGCAACTCGTTAACAGCACTTGCCGCAACAGTCTGTTCAGGCTATCCGGGTGATCTTTGTCTTTGTGCGCGTGGTGTGTGCGCGTGGTGTGTGCGTGGTGTGTGTGCGTGGTGTGTGCGTGGTGTGTGCGTGCGGTGTGTGTGCGTGGTGTGTGCGGTGTGTGTGCGTGGTGTGTGTGCGTGGTGTGTGCGTGGTGTGTGCGTGGTGTGTGCGTGGTGTGTGCGTGGTGTGTGCGTGGTGTGTGCGCATGGTGTGTGCGTGGTATGTGTGCGTGGTGTGTGCGTGGTGTGTGCGTGGTGTGTGCGTGGTGTGTGCGTGGTGTGTGCGTGGTGTGTGCGCGTGGTGTGTGTGCGTGGTGTGCGCGCGGTGTGTGCGTGGTGTGTGCGTGGTGTGTGCGTGCGGTGTGTGTGCGTGGTGTGTGCGTGGTGTGTGCGTGCGGTGTGTGTGCGTGGTGTGTGCGTGGTGTGTGCGTGTGGTGTGTGCGTGGTGTGTGTGCGTGGTGTGTGCGTGGTGTGTGCGTGGTGTGTGTGCGTGGTGTGTGTGCGTGGTGTGTGCGTGCGGTGTGTGTGCGTGGTGTGTGCGTGGTGTGTGCGTGGTGTGTGCGTGGTGTGTGTGCGTGGTGTGTGCGTGGTGTGCGTGCGGTGTGTGTGCGTGGTGTGTGCGTGGTGTGTGCGTGGTGTGTGTGCGTGGTGTGTGCGTGGTGTGTGTGCGTGGTGTGTGCGTGGTGTGTGCGTGGTGTGTGTGCGTGGTGTGTGCGTGGTGTGTGCGTGGTGTGTGCACGCGCAGGAGGTCGGGGGGGTCGAGGGGGGAGTGATGCTGCACCCGGCGCCGCAGTCACGTCGACTGTGACCGCCGTTGCGTTTAAACTTTAAACTGATTACACCGTTCACGTGCCCGGCGGGGGGGGGGGCATCGAAGGAACGTGGAATTGACGCGACACGTTCAAGGCTGCCGATCGTCGCGAGCGCTTCCTCCGGCGTCCATCCGGAGGGCGGCTTTCGCCTCGCACGCGCACCCTCGCGTGGCGAGCGACGTGGGGGGGGGGGGGGGGGGGGGGGTTTACGGCAGCCCCAAGCCACGGGGACAAAGGCGCAGGCCTGAAATTCCTTTGCTCGCGCCCGCCGCTGGCGGCAGGGGGCATTTCGCTGGGGGGGGGGGGCCGAACTTTTTCTTCCACGCCGGCCAGGCGTCTTTGGAAGCGGTGGGTAGCAACCCACCCGCTTTACCCCACCGCGCGTCACCCGCTGATTCACCGGCTGTGGCCGGGTGGGATTTCAGAGAAGATCGCCCCATCGTTTCAACTCCCGCTCGGGGCAGGTTGAACCCGGCGACCTCCCGAGTGAGCGGACCGGCTCCACCATGGCGCCACGGTGTCCCCCACGCAACTTTCTACTCCCCGCCGACTGAGATATTTCGACCACAGCGCGGGGTTTCCGAGGACTTCGTCCGACCGACGGAGGGACGTCTCGTTCGGTTAAAGGTGAGACCGGGGTGGGGGTGGGGGGGGGGGGGCGGGGGGGCGGGGCGCCCGTGTTCGTGCGCGCAGCGCCACTGTCGGTCTCGTCGCTGTTGGTCCGGGGCCTGCCCTGCGCTGACGACGCGCGAGCGTTTCGGGGTCGCGAGTAACGAGCGCGCGTGTCCCCTACATCGGTCACGTGACCGCGCCGAAGCAGTCCCCGTCATCCTCGCAGCAGCAGCAGCAGCAGCAGCGGCGACGTTTGGGGAACCGTCGAACAAAGAGGGCAGTCGCATCGCGGCGTTTTCAGACGCGCTTCTGCGGCCGTCTGGAACGCTCTTCCCTCCGATATTGGGAATCCACTAGAGCTATGCACTTTTTAATTATCATCTAGATTGTAAACTCATTTCTTCAGAATTGATTTTTTGTCTTTCGTTCGTTCTCCTTTCCCCGCACCTCCGATAGGCACGGTTGGCTACGTACGGTGCGAAAGAAGTTCAACACGCATATGTGCGGTCCCGACCTCTGACCTCAAGCATCCGTAGACGTTGATGATCGACGTTCTGCTCCCACCCGAATGGAAAAAATCAGAAGGAAATAATTTGGGCGGCGGGGAATATTTTGTTCGTTATTGTAATTAGCGACAGCGAGAGGAATATGTTTCGATTTTTTTCGTTTCACTCGTTAAATGGTAAGATGCATTTTTTTCCGCTCTCTCCTCTGCGCAATGTGGCGCTAATGAACGTGCGAGACACGGGGCCCGGAACCGGCCTAGCGGCGCGGCGGGCAGGAACGGTTTGGCGCGCTACGGTAATGCGACCCCCCCTGACCCCTGACCACCTAACCCCCACCCCCACCACCACGCCTCCGATTTTCGCGGCGTCCCCCAACGCCGATCGACGGACTCCTTTACTTTGAACTGCGATTGATCGCGAATGGGTAAAAAAAAAAAAAACGAGGGGGAAAATAAATAATCTCGCGTGGGGCCCCAAACCCAGCTGAATTTGCATAGACGATCGGTGATTAAATCAAACGCAATGCATCCCCGTGAGTGATGGTCCTGGCGTATTTTGGGGGGGGGGGGGTGGGTTTTAAATATGTTTTTTTGGTTCGTCAAAATCTTTCCTCTTAAGCTTCCCTTCCCATCGCTTCTGAACTCTCTCTACGAAAACACGACCGCGCGGGCATGACGCACTTCCCTACTAGAGAGAGCGAGAACAACAAAAACACATCGCAAACATCACACCATCCCCTCCCTTGCTGGCAGACACACGCACACACACGCACATCAATACGCAGGCAGGTGCCGTGTGGACCTTGCGCTAACATCGGGATCCCCCCCCCCACTCACCCAACCCCCGCGCCCGCTACCCTAGAGGCTCCGGCTGCGCTAGGGCAATGGAATGCTCGAGATGAGACGCGCCGCACCGCGCGCATCGATGCCGCCGAGACGTTCAAGCAAAAGCGCCGGCGAAAATGCGAATCCCTTCCTTTAACCCACCCACCAACCCCTCTCCCTCCTGGTTCAATTCCACCGTCCCTGGACGAACGAGGGGACGGAGCTCTGAGACCACAACGGCCGTGCTCGCCGCCAAAGTCGTTCCCATCGTCGATGGC
Organism: Petromyzon marinus; assembly: GCF_048934315.1. Classification (NCBI taxonomy): domain Eukaryota; kingdom Metazoa; phylum Chordata; class Hyperoartia; order Petromyzontiformes; family Petromyzontidae; genus Petromyzon; species Petromyzon marinus. The sequence continues at coordinate 6,342,934 of NC_133723.1, forward strand.
GGCGCCTCCTCCTCCTCCGACGCCGAACGTCGCTACGCAGCCGGCAGTCCTCGCTCGTCTGTTGATTGAATTTGCGGGACGCCACGCGGCCGGGCTAGCGAGGAGCCGCCCTCCGCACGTGGGCAAAATCGGTCGGCGGCGTTCGAGGCGTCGCGAGGTCTTCACCCGTGACGTTGCCAGCCGCGCTAATCGTAGGTGCGGATGCGAGAAATTAGAGGGTGCGATTACCCTTCGTTTTGAATTCTTACTCGAAAGGTGACTTTCGTTTCACGTATTCTGTTGCCGAGTACAATGGCAGCGTAGCTCTTATCCACGTAAGGTTTTGAGAGAGGCCGCTGCAACTGCAGCAACTTCCTGCAGGAGAGGCGAGTGCTGCGGTTGCCTGCAGATGTTGCTGCCGCTGCTGTTGCCACCGTTGCTGCTGCTGCCGCTACTGCTGCTGCTGCTGTGGGTTTTTAAGGGTCCCAACAGGCGGAAGGCTTCGGACAGCAGAGGCCAGCAAACTCACCTCGGCTGGATTCTCAGGCACGGCCAAAATACTTAACGCAGGTGCTAGGTGGTGGCATTTTCAATCGCGTGGTTTTTTTTAAACTTTTTTTTCTTTCAAATTTTGCAAGTGATCTAGTATCAATAGCTACTGGAAGCGGCAGTTATATTGCGCACTGGAAACAAAGTTGGTTCGAATTTCTTCGCGTCCATGACGGTTTCAGAATTTACGGATGAAAGTGAACGAAGATATGAATATCGGTGAATATAAAGTGCGATAATAATAATAACAATAGCGGGCCATTTCAACAATGATCAGAAATCGAGGAAATCGGCGGACGCAATGTCTGCAAGAGGCAAACGCAAAAACAGTGCCGAGAATCCAGCCGCAGAGTTTTACTGACCCTTCGGGGGGGGGGGCGGGGGGGGTGCCTACGACCCCCCCCCCCTCGATGCCCCCCACCCCCGGTCGGGAAATCAACCAAAAAAATTATTCGATAAATCAACAAACAGAAGAAAGTAAAAAGGGAAGCTCAAACAGAGAGCGACTCCCTCCCTCTCGACGCGCCCGCGGGGCGGAACCCGAACAAGTTGCACGACGCCAAATCAACGCCGCGGCTGCCCGGGCCCCGGCGAGGAACGGAACGCGACGGGACGGACGAGAGGAGGAGGAGGAGGAGGAGGAGGAGGAGGAGGAGGTGGGGGGGGTCAGAACGCAACTAAAACTAAACATTTTAACAAACTGGCACCAACTTAAAGCGCATCCCCCCCCCGCCGCCGCCGCCGCCTCCTCCTCCTCCTCCTCCGACGGATCGGTCCGAGCGCGTTCGCCCGGTGCCTTAAAACTCACCGAGGCAGTGCCACTTGGCCACCTGGCGCCGCGGGTTCTCGAAGATCTCACGCCAGTGCTCGGCGGCTGCCGAGACGCCGGCGGCGGCCGCGGCGCCGTGGCCCAGCAAGAGCCGGCCGATGACCTCGCTCTTGGTGACCCGGTCGGAGTTGACGACGAGGCACTCGACCGAGAGCTCGGGGAGCCACTCGGCCGGCGCGTCGAAGGCAAACGACTCGTTGTAGACGGGGTTGAGGGTGCAGCGCTTGACGTGCGTGCGCTTCTTGGCGACGCGCTTGGTCCCCACGTGCACGTTCACCTTCACGTAGGGGTCTGCGCGGAGGGAGGGCGAGAAGGTTGGGGTGGGGGGGTGGAGAGGCGTGGAGAGAGGGGAGGGAGAGGCAACAGAGAGGGGAGCGGTGTGGAGAGGGAGGAGAGAGAGGGTGGGGGGGGGGGGGGGAGAGCGATGCGAGCGGTTTGTGGTGACGCCGGGTGTCGTGGTGGCCGCGTTGGGCCGGTTCTTCCGATCGGCGGGGCCTCGCGCAGACGTAAGCCTACAGGGGATGGTGGATGTGAGGTGGTGTCTGATGGAAGCAGTACATCAAGTAGGCCACTGGCGTGTCCGCGTGGCGCTTGAGCGCTATCCATTCGTCGTTGCATTGATTAAACCCATTAATCCATTGTATGTATAAAATATTGATTAATGGTTAAACGAAAAAAAAATATTTAAAGCTTTCGTGACTGCAAGGATTCATCTTCTTTGGTTCTTTCGGTAAAGTCACGTAGAATGAGAATAAAATAATAAATTGATCAAATAAAATAACACAATAATATTCTCACGACGTTTCGGCCACAACACAAGCGGCCTTCATCAGGTGAAGGGACGAGACGAGACGTCCCTTCACCTGATGAAGGCCGCTTGTGTTGTGGCCGAAACGTCGTGAGAATATTATTGTGTTATTTTATTTGATCAATTTATTATTTTATTCTCATTCTACGTGACTTTACCGAAAGAACCAAAGAAGAAAAAAAACTATATAATTTTTAAAAAATCGGTTCATCGAAGCTAATTGCAGTGCCCGACTCCTGAATCTGCCGAGAATTCTCCGCCGTGTCTGGAAGGGACGGTGGAGGAAGATGAGTTGGAGGAAGAGGTGGAGGAAGATGAGTTGGAGGAAGAGGCGGAGGAAGATGAGTTGGAGGAAGAGGTGGAGGAAGATGAGTTGGAGGAAGAGGTGGAGGAAGATGACTTGGAGGAAGAGGTGGAGGAAGATGAGTTGGAGGAAGAGGTGGAGGAAGATGAGTTGGAGGAAGATGAGTTGGAGGAAGATGAGTTGGAGGAAGAGGTGGAGGAAGATGAGTTGGAGGAAGAGGCGGAGGAAGATGACTTGGAGGAAGAGGCGGAGGAAGATGACTTGGAGGAAGAGGTGGAGGAAGATGAGTTGGAGGAAGAGGTGGAGGAAGATGAGTTGGAGGAAGAGGTGGAGGAAGATGAGTTGGAGGAAGAGGCGGAGGAAGATGAGTTGGAGGAAGAGGTGGAGGAAGATGAGTTGGAGGAAGAGGTGGAGGAAGATGACTTGGAGGAAGAGGTGGAGGAAGATGAGTTGGAGGAAGAGGTGGAGGAAGATGAGTTGGAGGAAGATGAGTTGGAGGAAGATGAGTTGGAGGAAGAGGTGGAGGAAGATGAGTTGGAGGAAGAGGCGGAGGAAGATGACTTGGAGGAAGAGGCGGAGGAAGATGACTTGGAGGAAGAGGTGGAGGAAGATGAGTTGGAGGAAGAGGTGGAGGAAGATGAGTTGGAGGAAGAGGTGGAGGAAGATGAGTTGGAGGAAGAGGCGGAGGAAGATGAGTTGGAGGAAGAGGTGGAGGAAGATGAGTTGGAGGAAGAGGTGGAGGAAGATGACTTGGAGGAAGAGGTGGAGGAAGATGAGTTGGAGGAAGAGGTGGAGGAAGATGAGTTGGAGGAAGAGGTGGAGGAAGATGAGTTGGAGGAAGAGGCGGAGGAAGATGAGTTGGAGGAAGAGGTGGAGGAAGATGAGTTGGAGGAAGAGGTGGAGGAAGATGAGTTGGAGGAAGAGGCGGAGGAAGATGAGTTGGAGGAAGATGAGTTGGAGGAAGAGGTGGAGGAAGATGAGTTGGAGGAAGATGAGTTGGAGGAAGAGGTGGAGGAAGATGAGTTGGAGGAAGAGGTGGAGGAAGATGAGTTGGAGGAAGAGGTGGAGGAAGATGACTTGGAGGAAGAGGCGGAGGAAGATGAGTTGGAGGAAGAGGCGGAGGAAGATGAGTTGGAGGAAGAGGTGGAGGAAGATGAGTTGGAGGAAGAGGTGGAGGAAGATGAGTTGGAGGAAGAGGCGGAGGAAGATGACTTGGAGGAAGAGGCGGAGGAAGATGAGTTGGAGGAAGAGGCGGAGGAAGATGAGTTGGAGGAAGAGGTGGAGGAAGATGAGTTGGAGGAAGAGGCGGAGGAAGGTGACTTGGAGGAAGAGGCGGAGGAAGATGAGTTGGAGGAAGAGGCGGAGGAAGATGACTTGGAGGAAGAGGTGGAGGAAGATGAGTTGGAGGAAGAGGTGGAGGAAGATGAGTTGGAGGAAGAGGCGGAGGAAGATGACTTGGAGGAAGAGGCGGAGGAAGATGAGTTGGAGGAAGAGGTGGAGGAAGATGAGTTGGAGGAAGAGGTGGAGGAAGATGAGTTGGAGGAAGAGGCGGAGGAAGATGACTTGGAGGAAGAGGCGGAGGAAGATGAGTTGGAGGAAGAGGCGGAGGAAGATGACTTGGAGGAAGAGGTGGAGGAAAATGAGTTGGAGGAAGAGGCGGAGGAAGATGAGTTGGAGGAAGATGAGTTGGAGGAAGAGGTGGAGGAAGATGAGTTGGAGGAAGAGGTGGAGGAAGATGAGTTGGAGGAAGAGGCGGAGGAAGATGAGTTGGAGGAAGATGAGTTGGAGGAAGAGGCGGAGGAAGATGAGTTGGAGGAGGTGGAGGTACCGGAGAGAGCGGCGATGTCCGTCTTGGGAAGGTGTCTGGCCTTGAGCACCACGACGTTGAGGCGGCTGGTGGATGGTTGGTAGCAGAGGGACAGCAGCAGCTCCCCCCGGCCCACAGACTTCTGCCCAGCGCAGCGGTATAGAGGGGGGGAGGGGGGAGGGAGGGGAGGGGAGAGGGAGAGGAGGGGGGAGGGAGAGCACGGGGGAGAGGGAGGGGCGAGAGGGAGGGAGAGGAGAGGAGGGAGAGGAGAGGAGGGAAGAGGAAGGAGGAGGGAGAGGAGGGGGAGGGAGAGGAGGGGGAGAGAGAGGAGGTAAGGGGAGAGGAAGAGTGAGGGAGTGGAGGGGGAGGGAGAGGAGGGGGAGGGAGAGGGAGGGAGAGGAGGGGGAGAGAGAGGAGGGGAGGGAGAGGAGGGGGAGGGAGAGGAGGGGGAGGGAGAGGAGGGGGAGAGAGAGGAGGTTTGGGGAGAGGAAGAGTGAGGGAGAGGAGGGGAGAAGGGAGGAGGCGTCACGACGAGGCGAGGGAGGATGTAACGGCAGAAGAGGAAAGTGGACGGAGGAGATTTAAGAGAACGGGAGAGCAAGCGGTGAAGGGAGCGAGGAGGCGGAAGGGAGAGCGTGAGACAGGAGGGGGTGGAGAGCGTGGAGGGGAGAAGGGAAGTCGTCGACACTGAACGCGATGCGAATTCGTGTCCCGTCGTTAATCGCGCGGCGTGGGGACGGGGGGCGGGGGGGGGGGCTCCTTGGACGTGGGGGCCCGGGCCAATTAAGTGAACAGGGCCGTCGTTCCTTCTCAACATCTTCCCTCTTGCCTCCGGCAGAATGGGCAATTAAGCTGAAAAGGCGCTAATTGCCGCGTTCTCCCTGTGCGCCGTTGACGGCGGCTGACTCGCGTCGCAGTCGTTTCGCCGGTTTTGGGATTCGTTTTCTGCGAGGCGTCGGTGGTGCCACGCGGTGCGCCCTGACCCCCCTCGCGTGGGGGGCAAGGCACACACGGCACCACCGCTCGCCCCGGGAGAAGGGCGCCGTGGTGGCCAGGATATGTTGACTCCCTCGCCTGGTGTACAGGAGGTCGTGGGTTCGATCCCGACCCTGACGCCTGCTGCTGCTGTATATTTGGAGTTTGCGTGTCTCTCTCTCTCTCTCATCATCACGGTGGCTAGGAGATGTTAACTACCTCGCCTGGTATGCAGGAGGACGTGGGTTCGATCCCGACCCTGATGCCTGCTGTATATTTGGAGTTTGCGTCTCTCTCTCTCTCTCCCTGTGGTTGCGTGGATTTAAAAAAAACCCTCCAGTTTTAACCCCCTCCACGTTTAGAAGTCAACGCGTGCGTCCACGCGGACGACAAAACTTCGTTTCGCGCCGTCATTTGCGATGGCCAGGCCGCTTCTGAAAAAGAGCTACACACGGCCCAGTTACCTGGTACAATAACACAAATATTGATAGTAGTAGTAGTAGACATGAACTGGGAACAGGAGAAGTTGGTGGGTGGGGTGGGGGGGCCCACAAAAGCCGCAGTGTCGGCGGGGACCTGCAACGTGGCCCCGCAGACGCGGGCAAGCAGCCACCCGTTGCGGTTTTGGCAAACGGCGCTTCAAATTGTCGGTGCGCCCTTGTTTATGAGTCGGCACGGCGAGGTGCAACAGCGCGCCGAAGGAATCTCCCGGTCGAAGTTTCTCCGGCGCGATTACACGGGTACCGCTCCCACCTCCCCCCCCCCACGCGTCTTCTTGCGGGGCGATTTCGTGAATGCAAATTCCGAAAACGGCGCTCAGACGTTCGGCAAACGGCTCGTTAGGCTTCTAAACGGCGCTGTAAATCCACGCGCTCGGCGCACTTTCCGCGAAGAGAGAAGAAGATGAAAAGTAAAAATAATAATAAAACTAAAACTGCGGCCGTTAGAGTGAAATTAAAAGAGATTGGAATATCAGTTTCACACGCGGATTTGAAAAAAAAAATTACCGCAAATGATTTTGCAGGCAGCTGCCTGGTGGGTGTTTATCTCCCCTGCCGATTTGACAATCATCTGCTCGGTGCAGCGGTGCCAAGAATAATGACCGCACTTATGACGGTGGCCGTGATGGCAGTGGCGGTGATGGTGGTGGTGATGATGGCGGCGGTGATGATGGCGGTGATGGCAGTGGCGGTGATGACAGTGGCGGTGATGGTGGTGGTGATGATGGCGGCGGTGATGACAGTGGCGGTGATGGCAGTGGCGGTGATGACAGTGGCGGTGATGGTGGTGGTGATGACGGTGGCGGTGATGACAGTGGCGGTGATGATGGCGGGGGTGATGACGGTGCTGGTGGTGATGGTGGTGGTGATGGCGGTGATGATGACGGTGGCGGTGGTGACAGTGGTGGTGATGACGGTGGCCGTGATGGCAGTGGCGGTGATGACGGTGGCGGTGATGGTGGTGGTGATGATGGCGGCGGTGATGACAGTGGCGGTGATGGCAGTGGCGGTGATGACAGTGGCGGTGATGGTGGTGGTGATGACGGTGGTGATGATGGCGGTGGTGATGACAGTGGCGGTGATGACGGTGGCGGTGATGGTGGTGGTGATGATGGCGGCGGTGATGACAGTGGCGGTGATGGCAGTGGCGGTGATGACAGTGGCGGTGATGACAGTGGTGATGGTGGTGGTGATGATGGCGGTGGTGATGACAGTGGCGGTGATGATGGTGGTGGTGATGACGGTGCTGGTGGTGATGGTGGTGGTGATGATGGCGGTGGTGATGACGGTGCTGGTGGTGGTGGTGATGATGGCGGTGGTGATGACAGTGGCGGTGATGATGGTGGCGGTGATGACGGTGCTGGTGATGACAGTGGCGGTGATGACAGTGGCGGTGATGATGGCGGTGGTGATGACGGTGCTGGTGGTGATGGTGGTGGTGATGACGGTGGCCGTGATGGCAGTGGCGGTGATGACGGTGGCGGTGATGGTGGTGGTGATGATGGCGGCGGTGATGACAGTGGCGGTGATGGCAGTGGCGGTGATGACAGTGGCGGTGATGGTGGTGGTGATGACGGTGGTTATGATGGCGGTGGTGATGACAGTGGCGGTGATGACGGTGGCGGTGATGGTGGTGGTGATGATGGCGGCGGTGATGACAGTGGCGGTGATGGCAGTGGCGGTGATGACAGTGGCGGTGATGACAGTGGTGATGGTGGTGGTGATGATGGCGGTGGTGATGACAGTGGCGGTGATGGCAGTGGCGGTGATGACAGTGGCGGTGATGACAGTGGTGATGGTGGTGGTGATGATGGCGGTGGTGATGACAGTGGCGGTGATGATGGTGGCGGTGATGACGGTGCTGGTGGTGATGGTGGTGGTGATGATGGCGGTGGTGATGACAGTGGCGGTGATGATGGTGGCGGTGATGACGGTGCTGGTGGTGATGGTGGTGGTGATGATGGCGGTGGTGATGACGGTGCTGGTGGTGATGGTGGTGGTGATGATGGCGGTGGTGATGACAGTGGCGGTGATGATGGTGGCGGTGATGACGGTGCTGGTGGTGATGGTGGTGGTGATGATGGCGGTGGTGATGACGGTGCTGGTGGTGATGGTGGTGGTGATGATGGCGGTGGTGATGACAGTGGCGGTGATGATGGTGGCGGTGATGACGGTGCTGGTGATGACAGTGGCGGTGATGACAGTAGCGGTGATGATGGCGGTGGTGATGACGGTGCTGGTGGTGATGGTGGTGGTGATGGCGGTGATGATGACGGTGGCGGTGATGACAGTGGTGGTGATGACGGTGGCGGTGATGACAGTGGTGGTGATGACGGTGGCGGTGATGGTGGTGGTGATGATGGCGGCGGTGATGACAGTGGCGGTGATGGCAGTGGCGGTGATGACAGTGGCGGTGATGGTGGTGGTGATGACGGTGGTGATGATGGCGGCGGTGATGACAGTGGCGGTGATGGCAGTGGCGGTGATGACAGTGGCGGTGATGACAGTGGTGATGGTGGTGGTGATGATGGCGGTGGTGATGACAGTGGCGGTGATGGTGGTGGCGGTGATGACGGTGCTGGTGGTGATGGTGTTGGTGATGATGGCGGTGGTGATGACGGTGGCGGTGATGACAGTGGCGGTGATGACAGTGGCGGTGATTGTGGTGGTGATGACGGTGGTGATGACAGTGGTGGTGATGGTGGCGGTGATGACGGTGGTGGTGATGGTGGTGATCATGTCGTTGGTGGCTAGATGATGCTAGTGGCAGTGATGATGATGATGGTGGTATCATTGATATTTAATATTTATTTTCATTATTTTGACGCCGCTCGTTTTCTCATCCCACCGCTTCCGAGGCTAACGGATGGGACGACACAAACGGCGGTGGGGGGGGGGCGGGCGCACCGTCACCGTCACCGGCGTTTCGGAACCGACGCGCCCCCTGGCTTGCTCCGCGCCCGTGGCCGAGAGCGGACGTCCCCTCACCTCCGTGCACCTCCATCCCCCCCCTCGATCTCACCCCCCGGCCAATTCCCATCCCATCCCCGGCCTCGACGCGCGCGTCATTGAAGACCAATTGGGGCAGCTCGTCACACGCAGCGCTCCGCCCCTTGTCTCACGCCACAGTGGGGGGGCGTGGTGGGGGGGCGTGGTGGGGGCGTGGTGGGGGGACGTGGTGGGGGGCGTGGGTGCGGCGTGGGGGTGGGCGTGGTGGGGGGTTGGTATCCGTCCCAATCGGCCATTTTAAATGGAACGTCCACGAAGGAGCGGCCGGGTTGGCCCAGAGGTCAGAGGTCAGAGACGCCTTGAGGCCGCACCGCCCAGGTCCCTGGGTTCGAATCCGGCTCTCGGCCGCCGCCCGTGATTAAACGGGGTTCTCAGGCGGAGCGAGCTGATGGTCGACTTTTGAATGCGTAAAAAAAAAAGACGGAATTCATGAATGAATAAATAAACATAACCGAGCTAAACTGGCCTCTGCACTTAGTTGGGCTAAATTCCAGCTGTGGGAATGCAAAAAAGCACCGGTGTGACCGCCACGCGAGGAATCGCCGCTCTCACATGCCGAGCGGGCGGGAAAAGTGCTGCCCTCGTCACTGCCCGCTGTAGCTGAGGTCACTTGAAGGGAGCTCAGGAGCTAGCTCCATGATATCCACTTCCGTGGGGCCATTCTCCAAGAACACGAAGGGGCCGCTCTGCCGCCTGACTAAGTTCGTCTCGAGGGAACGTGTAGCTTTTGCCTCGTGACGTTAAATTGCGGTGAAATTCCCCAAAAAACTATTTCGAATGGGCTGCATCGCTGGGTTGGTGGTTCGCACGGCTCTGCGGCGAGGGGCGGTGCACGGAGCGGAAGGGGCGGGCGGGGGGGGAGGGGATGGGCCGTACCTGTATGTTCCTCTTGACGATGTCGCGCGTCAGCGTCACCTTGTCGCCCCCTAGCTCGACGCCGGCGAGCGGCGCCATCACCTCGCCGATGGCGTCGTCGCGGGAGAAGCGGTCGAAGCTGAGCACGAGGAAGTGCAGCACGAGACCCTGGAGCTGCGCGTGCGGCACGCCGTAGAAGGTGAACGTCTCGTCGAAGGAGGGGTCGAGCGTGCGGCGAAGCACCCGCGTCTTCACCTTGTGCTTCTTCTCGGGCAGGATGGTCATCTTGACGTAGGGGTCGGAGCTGCCCGTTTGGCCGTCCATGGCGGGCAGGCCGCGCGCGCCTTGGATCGTCACCACGAGCGCCTTCCTGGCGAAGTTGTACTCCACCGAGAAGCAGAGCGCGCCCAGCGGCAGGTCCTCCGGTGGCGCCGAGCCGCCCGCGGCCGCCGACGAGGAGGACGACGAGGAGGACGAGGAGGAGGAGAGCGACGAGAGGTACGGCGGGGTGTGCGGGGAGCCGGCCTTCGTCGCCGCTGACGAAGACAGGGACGACGAGGAGGAGGACGACGCCGCCGCCGCCCCCGCCGCCGCCGCCGACGACGGGCTGGACTTGTCGGGGAAGGCGCCGGCGGCGTTCCTGACGTGGCGGAACGGCTCGATGATGGGCGGCGTGCGTACCGGACCGGAGCCGAAACCGAGGCCGCCGCCGCCGCCGCCGCCGGCACCGCCGCCGGCCCGGTCGGGACTGCACAGCGCCGTCGCGGGCGCCGGCCTCTCGCTGCCGAAGCGCACCACCACCACGTTGTTGTTGTTGTTGTTGAGCGTGGCGGCGGCGGCGGCGGCGCCGCCTTTGCCGTGCCGGTCGCTGCCCGGCTGCTGCTGCTGCTGCTGCTCGGAGCCGTGCTTGCTGCGCGACGGGTGGCGCTTCTCGCCGGCGCCGTAGATGTCGGTGACGCCCTTGAGCATGTGGACGAGGCGGTAGGGCGGACTCGCCGCCGGCTTGGAGCCGTCCCCGCCACGACGCCGGCAGCAGGTCCACGACAGCGCGGTGACGGCCGCCGCCACCACCAGCGCCGTCGCGCCAAGGATTCCCACCACGATGGGAGACACGTCTGGTGGTGGGGGGGGGGTGGGGGGGAAGAGGCATCATGGAGGGAGAGTTAAGGAATCGAATTCGGCCACCGCCGTCAAAGATCAGCTCGGCGTGACGGCGTCCGATCTCGCCGCAAGTCGGCGTGGGCTTGAGCCTCGTCGGCGGTGCTGGAGGAGACAGAGGGGGAAGAAACGCGGCCGTCGAGACCCGCACACAACACTGCCCCACGTGCTGATCGCATCGCCGCACGTAGGGTGAATTCAAACCGCGCGGTGGAGCGAATTCTTTCGGGCGCAAGTAGGTTCAGTTTCATGTATTAGGTATGACCCTGTGAGCCACGCGGCTCTTGACTCGGGTGCAACGGCAGCAAAACAAAAACACGAACAAGAAAACATCTTAAAGTGACTACGCGCAAGCATAAAAATCCAAGAAGAAACGGCAAAGTCTTGCAGAAAAAACGCCGTATTTCAACACTGTGTGCAAAAATCCCAGTGGGATGCAAGTCAAACAATAACAACCGTAAGACAATTTAGATTAAAGATATCAGTCTAACTCTGTACTACAACAAACAAATACGGCTAAACCAAAACGTTTAAAAAATCACCAAAATAAAGCTATAAAAGCAATGTAATAGTGATCATAGGAACTGTGATTCAAATTTAACAATAAACGATATACATAACATGTACTTTTCGATTTAAAGCTTTCGTGACTGCAATGATTCATCTTCTTTGGTTCTTTCGGTAAAGAAAGAACCAAAGAAGATAACATATACTACCAAACTTTGCAGCCATAGCTGGCTGCATGAGTCACTAGGAGTATCAGTAGCAGTGTGTGCTCGGCATTTGAAGGCCTGAAGAACAGAATCGGTGATTTCGCCGACAAAGTGTTCATCAGGGAGGCAGTTAGATATCCAGACACTGGAGCAGTGCCGGATTATCTTCGTAGCAAAGTAGCTACACGTGTAGTAGTAGTAGCTACACCTGTAGTAGTAGTAGCTACACGTGTAGTAGTAGTAACTACATGTGTAGTAGTAGTAGCTACATGTGTAGTAGTAGTAGCTACATGTGTAGTAGTAGTAACTACATGTGTAGTAGTAGTAGCTACACGTGTAGTAGTAGCTACATGTGTAGTAGTAGTAGCTACATGTGTAGTAGTAGTAGCTACATGTGTAGTAGTAGTAGCTACATGTGTAGTAGTAGTAGCTACATGTGTAGTAGTAGTAGCTACATGTGTAGTAGTAGCTACACGTGTAGTAGTAGTAGCTACACGTGTAGTAGTAGCTACACGTGTAGTAGTAGCTACACGTGTAGTAGTAGCTACACGTGTAGTAGTAGCTACATGTGTAGTAGTAGCTACGGGCCCCGCACTTTCAAGGGCCCCGCGCTAAATGCTTTCAAGCTATCAATTCCGGTTCAGTGATTCTGCACTTGCTCTATTGCTATAGTACTATACCGCCTTCAGCTTTTATGAACGACTGAGTGCTTGAGGTTAGCGATTTGTCATATTATCTGGCTGTATCGCAAATGAAAAAAATACAATTACTTTACTATGCAAGTTAAAAATTTGTGTTTTAATATTAACGTTTATTTATTTATTTAGGGCCCCTTTAACACATTCCTGGGGAGGGAGCTGGTAGGGACGTTGGGTTGCTCGGTCATTGGCCAGGGTCAACGGCACCACGTGGTGTATTCCGCAAATATGCCCGACTGTGAGGGCGGGCACAAGCCGGCGTGAGTAGGTTAAACGTT